>NW_026943822.1:2083491-2417694 GCF_035594765.1 Anolis carolinensis | reverse complement strand
GAAGACATCACAGCCCTGTTTCACCATTGCCTCACCACTAGCTACTTTCAGTGGGACACTGGATTCTATGAACAGAAGGATGGAGTGGCCATGGGGAGCCCTCTCAGCCCAGTAGTAGCAAATTTCTATATGGAATACTTTGAAAAACAGGCCCTAGAAACAGCACCAAAAAAGCCAACTGTTTGGTTCAGATACGTAGATGACACCTTCACAATTTGGAGCCATGGAGAGGAAGAACTCAGCAAGTTCCTGGACCATCTTAACAGCATCCACCCAAACATCCAATTCACCATGGAAAAAGAAAAGGAAGGAAAACTGCCATTTCTAGATGTTCTGGTCATCCGCAAACCCAATCAACAATTGGGCCACACAGTTTACAGAAAACCTACACACACAGATAGATACCTTCATAAAAACTCCAACCATCACCCAAGTCAAAAAAGGAGCACAATCAAAGCCCTGACAGACCGTGCACAAAGAATCTGCGAACCTCACCTCCTCCAAGGTGAACTCAACCACCTAAACTGGGCTCTACAGGCCAATGGATACTCCACCACAGACATCAGAAGAGCTGCAAGGCCAAGAACAAGCCATGAGAGTCAAGACAAAGATCCACCCAGAGGAAAGGTGTCCTTACCATACATCAAGGGAACTACTGACCGCATAGGGAAGCTGATGAAGAAGCACAACCTACAAACTATCTACAGACCCACGAAGAAAATCCAACAAATGCTACGGTCAGCGAAGGACAAGAGGGATCCTCTCTCTTCTGCAGGAGTCTACCGGATACCATGCAGCTGTGGACAAGTCTACATAGGGACCACCAAACGCAGCGCCCAAACAAGAGTCAAAGAACATGAAAGGCACTGCAGACTAATTCAACCAGAGAAATCAGCCATAGCAGAGCATTTGATGAACCAGCCTGGACACAGAATACTATTTGAGAACACAAAAATGCTGGACCATTCTAACAACTATCATGTCAGACTACACAGAGAAGCCATTGAAATCCACAAGCATGTGGACAACTTCAACAAAAAGGAAGAAACCATGAAAATGAACAAAATCTGGCTACCAGTATTACAAAACTCAAAAATCAGAACAGTAAATAAAAAGCAATACTCTGAAAACAGAGGATTTCCAGACATGAATCAACCAAGGGCAGTTAACGACTCTAAACAAAGGATGCCCCAGAGGCAGGAAGAAGACAGCAGATAAGCTTTTCAATGCTAATTTAAGTGATTAACTACACAACATTCATACTGACCTCTCTCACCCTAGACTTTCCACAGATATATATTAACCTCTTTGCTTAGTTTTCTCCATACCTCACAACCTCTGAGGATGCCTGCCATAGATGTGGGCGAAACGTCAGGAGAGAATGCTTCTGGAACATGGCCACACAGCCCGAAAGACATACAACAACCCTGCAATCCCACATTAGACAAGTGTAATAGCCATGAGGAGAGGCGGGTAAGAAATACAATATTATTATTTTACTGACACAAAAACATAGTATGACACAACAAACAAGATGTATAGACTGGATTTCGTATCACAAAATCACAAGTCAAACACTTCCCAAACGTTTAGGACTGTATAATGTATTTTCGAATGATGCGTGCAGATTCCTGTAAAGTGGCCTTTTGTGGTTGACAGATCATGATTTTCTCAATGTTTATTGTTTTCAAATGCCAGATGAGATCTTTTGGCACGGCACCCAGTGTGCCAGTTACCACTGGGACCACCTGTTCTGGTTTATGCCAGAGCCTTTGCAGTTCAGTCTTGATAATGGCTGGGTTTTTCCTGTTGGTTTTCGTCATAGAATCATAGAATCATAGAATAGTAGAGTTGGAAGAGACCACATGGGCCATCTAGTCCAACCCCCTGCTAAGAAGCAGGAAATCGCATTCAAAGCACCCCCGACAGATGGCCATCCAGCCTCTGCTTAAAAGCCTCTAAGGAAGGAGCCTCCACCACGGCCCCGGGGAGAGAGTTCCACTGTCGAACAGCCCTTCTCACAGTGAGGAAGTTCTTCCTGATGTTCAGGTGGAATCTCCTTTCCTGTAGTTTGAAGCCATTGTTCCGTGTCCTAGTCTGCAGGGCAGCAGAAAACAAGCTTGCTCCCTCTTCCCTATGACTTCCCTTCACGTATTTGTACATGGCTATCATGTTTCCTCTCAGCCTTCTCTTCTGCAGGCTAAACATGCCCAGCTCTTTAAGCCGCTCCTCATAGGGCTTGTTCTCCAGACCTTTGATCATTTTAGTTGCCCTCCTCTGGACGCTTTCCAGCTTGTCAACATCTCCCTTCAACTGTGGTGCTCAAAATTGGACACAGTATTCCAGGTGTGGTCTGACCAAGGCAGAATAGAATAAGGGGGAGCATAACTTCCCTGGATCTAGACGCTATTCCCCTATTGATGCAGGCCAGAATCCCATTGGCTTTTTTAGCAGCCGCATCACATTGTTGGCTCATGTTTAACTTGTTGTCCACAAGGACTCCAAGGTCTTTTTCGCACACACTGCTGTCAAGCCAGGCGTCCCCCATTCTGTATCTTTGATTTCCATTTTTTCTGCCGAAGTGAAGTATCTTGCATTTGTCCCTGTTGAACTTCATTTTGTTAGTTTTGGCCCATCTCTCTAGTCTGTCAAGATCGTTTTGAATTCTGCTCCTGTCTTCTGGAGTGTTAGCTATCCCTCCCAGTTTTGTGTCGTCTGCAAACTTGATGATCGTGCCTTCTAACCCTTCGTCTAAGTCGTTAATAAAGATGTTGAACAGAACCGGGCCCAGGACGGAGCCCTGCTTGTGGCACTCCACTTGTCACTTCTTTCCATGATGAAGACGACGCATTGGTGAGAATCACCCTTTGGGTTCGTTCGCTTAGCCAATTACAGATCCACCTAACCGTACTTTTGTCTAGCCCACATTTTACTAGTTTGTTTGCCAGAAGGTCGTGGGGGACTTTGTCGAAGGCCTTACTGAAATCCAGGTAGGCTACATCCACAGCATTCCCTGTATCGACCCAACTCGTAACTCTATCGAAAAAAGAGATCAGATTAGTCTGGCATGACTTGTTTTTGGTAAATCCGTGTTGACTATTAGCAATGACCGCATTTGTTTCTAAGTGTTCGCAGACCACTTCCTTAATGATCTTTTCCAGAATTTTGCCTGGTATTGATGTGAGGCTGACCGGACGGTAATTGTTTGGGTCGTTCTTTTTTCCCTTTTTGAAGATAGGGACCACATTCGCCCTCCTCCAATCTGCTGGGACTTCTCCCGTTCTCCAAGAACTCTCAAAGATAATTGCCAGTGGTTCTGAAATAACTTCCGCTAGTTCCTTCAGTACTCTTGGGTGTAGCTGATCTGGCCCTGGGGACTTGAATTCGTTTAGAGAGGCCAGGTGTTCCTGGACAACGTGTCTCCCTATTTGGGGTTGGATTTCCCCCAATCCTTCGTCCATTCCGTGTTGCTGAGGTTGAAGATGGCTTTCTTTTTCTGAGAAGACCGAGGCAAAGAAGGCATTGAGCAGTTCTGCCTTTTCCCTGTCCCCTGTCGCCATCACCCAATTTGACTGTCAGCTGGTATGGCAACGTCAATAACCCAAACTCTTTTATTTTCCACAACTGTGAGCTCTGTGTATTATGTTCCAAAATGTTGTCAGTCTGGATTTCAAGTCCCACAATATTTTTGCATGCTCATTTTCCACTACGTTTACAGGTTTGTGATCCCACCAGTTCTTTACTACTGGCAGGTGGTACTTGTGACATAAGTTCCAGTGAATCATTTGGGCCACATAGTTGTGCCTCTGTTTGTAGTCCGTCTGTGCGATTTTCTTACAGTAGCTGTGGATATGATCATTTGTTTCATCAGCTTATTATTTGATATACAACAAGATTAGTACACAGCAAACAAGATCACTATGCTGGATCACATGTCAGCCGAGGCAACGGGGATTTCGGGAGGGGAGCAGCTAACTACCCACAAAAGGCGTGACTACAAGCCTCCTGACTGCTGTTTCCCCTCCCATTCCATGTGGCGCCTAGAAGCAGGGGCGCCTTGGTGTCTTCATTTTTAGGCCCGTTCCTGGAGTTATTTGGGGTGTTGATTCAGAACATTGCTTTGGGCAGACCACATCATCTGTACATTATTAAATATGATTTTCTGTAGGTGAGCAGATGGTGACTCTTGAGTGGCATATGTTCTGTATCAGAAACTAGAGCTGATGTGGTCTATCCAATGCATTTTTCTGAGTCAACAGCCCAAATAACCAAAGCAAATCTAACATTGACCAAAAACTGATTTGTAACCCTTTTGGTACTAATGTTGGAGATGGGTCCTTGGTTAAAGTGGTCCCTGGTCAGAAAAAGGTTGGGAACCACTGCTTTATCAGAATTACTACTCGGTACTTACTGTATTTCCATTTTCAAAGTGATAGTCTTCTTCCTAAGACCTGCCTTGAAGATGGGGAGTTGAGTTGTCAGGTTCTCAGTGCCCCCCCACCCCCAACCAGAAATCCCAGTTCAGCTGGAATTCTCTCCCCTTAAGTGCCTGCTTTCCTCCCCCCTCCTCTCTCACCTCCAGTCCAACCCCAACCAGAGGGACCTGAACGTGCAGGAGGCCTGGCAGCAGGGTTACACCGGGCGCGGCGTCGTGGTCTCCATCTTGGATGATGGCATTGAGAAGAACCACCCGGACCTCGAGGCCAATTATGTGAGTCGGAGGCCGGGCATGGCAGGGACCCTCTGCCTGGCAAGCTCAGCTCCAGCATGCGCATTCTTCCACTGGGGTGGCCTCTCTTGGTGGCCGTGCGGTGGGGCCTTGAGCCTTTGCGGGGCATCCTCCTCCCGGCCCCGGGGTCTCTTTACCCCACACTGAGAAGGAGGAGCAGGGGGAGGCTGTGGCCCTTCAGCCTCTGGGAGTGGGGGCTCCAGGGACCTGCCAAAACCCTGGGGCAGGGCTGGATTTCTGGTTTGCCAAGGAAAGAGGGGGCAACGGATTCTGCTGTTCTTGCAGGATCCAGCCGCCAGTTATGATGTGAATGACCAAGACTCTGACCCGCAGCCGCGCTACACCCAGATGAATGACAACAGGTGGGGGCTTGCAGTGGGGCTGAAGGGGCTGTGGGGAAAGTAGAGCATTGTGCCACACCTCAGCACCTGGATGGGATGTGTACATGTGCATAAGTGTATGTATCTGTATCGGGGGATTATCATCAGCTGCTGGTAGCATAAACCCCTGGTGACGCAGTGTGTTAAAGCACTGAGCTGCTGAACTTGCGGACCAAAAGGTTCCAGGTTCAAATCCCGGGAGCAGAATGAGCGCCCGCTGTTAGCCCCAGCTCCTGCCAACCTAGCAGTTCAAAAATATGCCAATGTGAGTAGATCAATAGGTACCGCTCCGGCTGGAAGGTAACGGCGCTCCATGAAGTCATGCCGGCCACATGACCTTGGAGGTGTCTATGGACAACGCCGGCTCTTTGGCTTAGAAATGGAGATGAGCACCAACCCCCATAGTCGGTCACGACTGGATTTAACGTCAGGGGAAACCTTTACCTTTACCTGTTGGTAGGATGCTGGGACCTCAAATGCTCCATTGGCCCCACATATTGGTGTACCTTGACCAGCCCTGCCCGGGCTGGAATGCCGTCTGGGTGGGGCAGGGAGACACTTGGGGTGGGCCACCAGGACGCCCCCCCCCAACAAGCCTATCTGTTCCCTCTGTTTCAGGCACGGCACTCGATGTGCAGGGGAAGTCGCCGCAGTGGCAAACAATGGCATCTGTGGTGTAGGTGTAGCTTACAATGCCAAGATCGGAGGTAGGTGGCCCACTGGAGATGGAAGCAGCAGCTCTCTGGGGAATGGTTTGGGGTGGGGGGAGAGGCCAGTCCCTTTTGTCCTTCAGCTGGCCGGAATGAGCGTGGTATCTCGCCCTAGGTGTCCGCATGCTAGATGGAGAGGTGACGGATGCCGTGGAAGCCCGGTCCTTGGGTCTCAACCCCAACCACATCCACATCTACAGTGCCAGTTGGGGCCCCGAGGATGACGGGAAGACAGTGGATGGCCCAGCCCGGCTGGCCGAAGAAGCTTTTTACCGGGGAGTCAGCCAGGCAAGTCATCGAGTAGGATCACAGGCAGAAAGGAAGGGTAGTGCGTATGTAGATACCACTGGCCTTCAATTGCAAAACCTGATGGTCATGCTCCATTGTCTGCCTGACTCGATCCTCCATGCTTTTCCAGGGGCGTAACGGTCTGGGCTCCATTTTTGTTTGGGCCTCTGGGAACGGCGGCCGGGAGCACGACAGCTGCAATTGTGACGGCTACACCAACAGCATCTACACGCTCTCCATCAGCAGCACCACCCAGTACGGCAACGTTCCCTGGTACAGCGAGGCCTGCTCCTCCACCCTGGCCACCACCTACAGCAGTGGCAGCCAGAATGAGAAGCAGATCGTGAGTGTCTCTGCCCGAGATCTGGGAGGGAACATTCAGTGGTTGGACGCCCTGGTACTGTGGCCATTCATACCAGCTTTTCTCTCCCTCCCCTCCCACCCCAGGTGACGACCGACCTGCGGCAGAAATGCACCGAATCGCACACCGGCACTTCCGCTTCTGCCCCACTGGCCGCTGGCATCATTGCACTCGCTCTGGAGGCCAAGTAAGGGCAAGAGAGGGCAGAGGAGGGAATGGGGCGAGGCCTGTGAGCCTGAGTGGGTGTTTGGGTGGAAAAAGGGCCCCACAATGACTCATCTGCTCCTTCTCTGTAGCAAGAACCTGACCTGGCGCGACATGCAGCACCTGGTGGTGCAGACCTCCAAACCGGCTCACCTGAACACCAACGACTGGGCCACCAATGGCGTGGGGCGGAAAGGTAATGGGGGCAGGCTGCTGTGCTACTGTTGTTGCAAGACGAAAGAGGACAGGCAAGAGAAGGGGTGGGGGATTGTAAAGAAGTCAGGCAGAGGGGAATCTTTTTCCCCTTTCTTCTTCTTATCCACTTTAGATGGTAGTGTAACTTACTTTAGAATATGTGTGACAGAGGCTTGGATGTTGAAAGAACAATAACAAGTTTATTTCAGGCACAGAGCTTGATGGTTACAGTAATTTCTTTAAAGGCACTTAGATAATGGTTGCAAAGCTATGTTGAGGTGTTCCAAACTTCTTAAAACATCAGTTCTTTCTTCACTAACAGACTATCTTAAAATAAGTCACCAAACTTATTTTATCCCTGATCCCCTAACTCAGGATCAGCCTTCTGAGCTTCACCAGAGCCCAGACTAAAATCAACCTTCCCTGTAGTTCTCTGACCACAGACTGACTGAGTTTCTTTTCAAACTCTCTTCTGCCAAATGACAGTTGGCTCCGCCTACGTTTCTATGGCAACCTGCCTCAGAATGCTACCCTGTTTCCCTGAAAATAAGACATCCCTAAAAAATAAGACCTAATAGAAGTTTTGCTGAATTGCTAAATATAAGGCCTCCCCTGAAAGTAAGACCTAGCAAAGTTTTTGTTTGGAAGCATGCCCGGCGCCCGCCAAACAAAACACCATGTTCATTATTATTATTATTATTATTATTTTATTTTTATACCCCGCCTCCATCTCTACAGAGGGACTCGGGGCGGCTTACATACCAGTTATATATGGAAATAATGGTAGTAAAAAGAAATTCTTGACAGAAGTCACAGTTTGTCTGGTTTAGTTATGTTGGTTTGTGATGACAACTACTATACAGTATAGAATCAATGTTCATATTTTTTTGTTCAACAATGAATATGAATTCTTCTTCATGGAAAAATAAGACATCCCCTGAAAATAAGACCTAGCGTATCTTTGGGGTTAAAAAATAATATAAGACACTGTCTTATTTTCGGGGAAACACGGTAAGATGCAATAACTGTGATACTTACCCTTTTAAAACATAAACACACAATTAAACATAACATCTGTAAACCAAATTCACACTTCATTACAGGGATGTCCAAAGGTAAGTGCAAAAACCCCCAAAACACCCCTGCCATTCCTGTCTTCTTTGCCTCTCTCCTTGCAGTCAGCCACTCCTATGGCTATGGGCTCCTCGACGCTGGCGCCATGGTGGCCCTGGCCAAGAACTGGACCTCGGTGGGGCCGCAACGGAAGTGTATCATTGATATCCTGACGGAACCCAGGTGGGTCCTCAGTGGGGAAAGGGGTCCCTTCTGTGGGAGTGGAATGAGGCCTCTTCTGTTGGGTGAACAAATGGCTCTCGAACGGCTCCCTCTCCCTCTCCTGAGTCCCTCGTTCTGCCCCACAGGGACATCGGGAAGCGGCTGGAGGTGCGCCAGAAGGTGGACGCCTGCCGAGGGAAGGCCAGCGCCGTTGGGCAGCTGGAGCACGTCCAAGCCCGCCTGACCCTCTCCTACAACCGCCGGGGGGACCTGGCCATCCACCTGGTGAGCCCCATGGGCACCCGGTCCACCCTGCTGGCTGCCAGGTGAGGAAGCTGCTCTTCCATGCTCCCCCAACCCTTTCACCCCCCTGCTCCCCACCCACTGTGCCTTCATCCATCCAGCCTCTCCCCCCATTTATTACCAGACCCCACGACTACTCTGCTGATGGCTTCAACGACTGGGCCTTCATGACCACCCATTCCTGGGATGAGGATCCTGCAGGGGAGTGGGTTCTGGAAATAGAGAACACCAGCGAAGCCAATAATTACGGTAAGGTTGTGCAACCCCCCCTATATTTATTGCAGGAATTACAATAAATATTTAGCAGAAATTACATTTTCTGAACAAGATAAAGTGCAGTATAATGATATACAAGGAGCCCCGGTGGCGAAGTGTGTTAAAACACTGAGCTGCTGAACTTGCAGACCGAAAGGTCCCAGGTTCAAATCTCAGGAACGGCGTGAGCGGCCACTGTTAGCTCCAGCTTCTGCCATCCTAGCCGTTCGAAAACATGCCAATGTGAGTAGATCAATAGGAGTAGATCAAACATGCCAATGTGAGTAGATCTGGCGGGAAGGTAACGGCGCTCCATGGTCATGCCGGCCACATGACCTTGGAGGTGTCTACGGACAACACCGGCTCTTCGGCTTAGAAATGGAGATGAGCACCAACCCCCAGAGTCAGACATGACTGGACTTAACGTCAGGGGAAAACCTTACCTTTACTATAGTAGAAATTACATTTTTGATCAAGATAAAGTATAGTATAATATATTATTGCTCCCTCCCCCAAATTTAAACACACTAATATATAAAACACACATAAACGCATACACCGTTGAACAGTGGCTACAGTAATTGTCCCCCATTAGTACTATTCTCTCTGCCCATCCATCACATTGCAGTGCCCTTCTGACATCCATATGCAACCATATGGGAGCACTCCCCCCCCCCGCCGGTCTAACTGCCATTCTAGACCAGAATGAAGAAGGCGGGGCCAGGAAGACATCTTTCCACCATGTCTCCTGTATCAATTTAACGATATAATAATATTACACTATACTAATATTAAAATATATTGTATATATATATATATACAGTAGAGTCTCACTTATCCAAGCTAAACGGGCCGGCAGAAGCTTGGATAAGCGATTATCTTGGATAATAAGGAGGGATTAAGGAAAAGCCTATTAAACATCAAATTAGGTTATGATTTTACAAATTAAGCACCAAAACATCATGTTATACAACAAATTTGACAGAAAAAGTAGTTCAATATGCAGTAATGTTATGTTGTAATTACTGTATTTACGAATTTAGCACCAAAATATCATGATATATTGAAAACATTGACTACAAAATGGCTTGGATAATCCAGAGGCTTGGATAAGTGAGAGACTACTGTACATGTAATATTAATAATAATAATATGATGTAATACAATGTAATAATAATTATAATTCACTATTATAATTGTATATTTATCTTACAAGAAATATTATTAATTAATATTGCAATATCATAGAATCATAGAATCATAGAATAGTAGAGTTGGAAGAGACCACATGGGCCATCCAGTCCAACCCCCTGCTAAGAAGCAGGAAATCGCATTCAAAGCACCCCCGACAGATGGCCATCCAGCCTCTGCTTAAAAGCCTCCAAGGAAGGAGCCTCCACCACGGCCCCGGGGAGAGAGTTCCACTGTCGAACAGCCCTTCTCACAGTGAGGAAGTTCTTCCTGATGTTCAGGTGGAATCTCCTTTCCTGTAGTTTGAAGCCATTGTTCCGTGTCCTAGTCTGCAGGGCAGCAGAAAACAAGCAATATAGTCATATAATATAATAAACTGTATGTATATATACTTGTAAACCCTTTGGGGTGAAAAGGGTGGGATATAAATGTCGCAAATAAATAAATAAATATCCCCCCCCCCCATTCCCAGTGAAACATCCTCCCATTCTTCCTTCTAACACAACAACTATAACCTGAAATTTTCATGCAAAGATTTTAACAAAGACCAAATTATGAAGCTTACTCTACTCTACCTCCCTTCCAGTTCAACTGAACTGTGACTCCCTTGCTCCCTCTTCGTAAGATCTCCCCAAAGGGAGGGGGATCATGAGAACTTGTTGTTTATGTTGTATGCCTTGAAGCCATTTCTAACTCATGGTGGCACCAAAGTGACTTTAACATTGATTTCCTTGTTAAACAAGGGGGGGAAACAGCAGAATCTTTTAAGCCTATCCAGGAAAGGACCTGCGGGTGCCTCGTGAGCTTCTGTGATTGTGCCCGGCGGCTTCACTTCCCTCCTTGTCTTGCAGGAACCCTCACCAAGTTCACAATGGTCCTGTACGGGACGGCTACGGACCCCCCGGGCCTCTCCAACCAGTTTGAGAGCAGCGGCTGCAAAACCCTTGCCACCGGTCAGGCCTGTGTGGGTGAGTTCGGGAGAAGAAACAGAGGAGGAGGGAAGAGCACCATTGGCTATTAGCATTGGGGGGTTTATTTATTTCGTCTCTATTTATTTCGTGTCAAAAGCACTGCATAACAAACAAGTCCAAAAGTGATAAAAATAAAGGAATCACAAACAGCTAAATAGTTTTAGACCAAAAGCGGGCGACAGCGACTGCATTGTCCGTAGCTTTAATCAACTCCTCCTCCGTGCATGAGGCAGGGCTTGTATTGCAGTCAGATTGCATCATCCAATGTGTAAAGAGTTACCGTATACACTCGAATATAAGCCTAGTTTTTCAGCCCTTTTTTTAAGACTGAAAAAGCCCCCCTCAGCTTATACTCGGATGAGGGTCCTGGTTGGCTTGTATTTGGGTCAGCTTATACTCGAGAATATATGGTAAATTTATTATTTTACTCTATTATTATTGGTATTATTATATTTATTATTTTTCTCTATTGTTGCTACTATTACATTTATTTTACTCTATTTTTACTATTATTATTAATACATTTATTATTTCACTCTGATATGATTTTATTATGACACAGCAAACAAGATAGATATGCTGGATTTCATATCACAAAATCATAAGTCGAACACTTCCCAAGTGTCTAGGACTGTGTGATGTATTTTCAGATGATGCGTGCAGATCCCAGCAGGGTGGCCTTTTGCAGTTGGCAGATCGTAATTTTGTCAATGTCTATTGTTTCCAAATGCCGGCTGAGATTGTTGTAGATGAAGGGAGAGATAACGCAAAGAGAGATCCTTTTGAGAGGCCAAAAAGTCCGGTTTATTATTTCAGCTGAGTCCCTGGAAGTGGAATCTCTTCCAAAAGCTTTCCAGAGAGCCGAGATCAAGGCGTTGACTTGCCTTTTATACATTTTCAGACAAAGAACATGCTTCTACATACATCTCGTCATTAGTACGTCACTTCACATGCTTACATACATGGACATAAATATGCACAATCAGCATTTTCCTATCTAAGCACTCTAAAAGCGTGTAGTAAGTCACAGACACCACGGCTCAGCTTTTGTAGATTAATCATGGCCCCTTGTCAAAAGGGAGGGGGAGAGGTCAGCTCTCCTTCCATTAAGCTGTGTTAGGAACCAATTCACACTGGAATTTATAGATAACTGCCCCCCCTTCTCCCCCCTGTCCTGTCAGCTTGTGCATCCCTAAAATCTAACACAGAGAGAGTCTGATTTTTCTACATTTCACTGCTTCTAATGTGCATACAATATATGTCTAAAAATCCATATTTTTCAGTCCTCATCAAGATCTTTTGGCATGGCACCCAGTGTGCCCATCACCACTGGGACCGCCTGCACTGGTTTCTGCCAGAATCTTTGAAGTTCAATTTCACTCTGATATTATTGTTATTATTATTATTGCATTTATTATTTTACTCTATTTATTATTACTTGTATTATTTTCCTGCATTTATTATTATTATTATTATTACATGTATTATTTTACTCTATTATTATTAAAAGGATACATAAGCACATTTACATTGAAGAAGACGAGAATAATGATTTGATCAGAGTTGGACAGTCTTATCTTAAATTTGAGCTTTATGTAAATATTCAAAAACATTTAACCTACTGATGCCTCAAGTAATGTAATTTTATTGCTATCTATTTTTATTTCTGAAATTTACCACCCTCGGCTTATACTGGAGTCAATGTTTTCCCAGTTTTTTTGTGGTAAAATTAGGTGCCTCGGCTTACATTCGGGTCGGATTATACTTGAGTATATATGGTAATCACTAATGAGCTATGATGACCTTGGTGTGTGTGGCTGGAACTAGGGAGTATCCAGACACAAGAGTATGTGTATACCGTGTTTCCCCGAAAATAAGACAGTGTCTTATATTATTTTTTGCTCCCAAAGATGTGCTAGGTCTTATTTTCAGGGGATGTCTTATTTTTCCATGAAGAAGAATTCACATTTATTATTGAACAAAAATAATGAACCTTCATTATATACTGTACAGTAGTTTTTTTTTATCACAAACCAACATAACCAAACTAGACAAATTGTGACTCCTGTCAAGAATTTCTTATTATTACCATTATTTCCATGTACAACTCGTATGTACATTTACCAATCCTGCATGCTCTTGTGTTTTGTTTGGTGGGCATGCTTCCAAACAAAAACTTTGCTAGGTCTTACTTTCGGGGGAGGCCTTATATTTAGCAATTCAGCAAAACCTCTGCTAGGTCTTATTTTTTGGGGATGTCTTATTTTCGGGGAAACAGGGTATGTATTGCATCAGTTCAGTCTGTCTTGAGTTCGAGTTGAGTTTGAGATCTGTTGGAGAACAGATCAGTCCTGTGTTTGTTTATCGTCTGCAAGAGTCTGTTTCTGCTGTTTATTGCTTCATTCAGTAAAGCTTTGTATATTGCTTTTACTGACGCCCCGAAGTGTCGCTTCATTCTGCGCTCCATTGCTTTTCACACTACTACCGCTGCACTGCAATACTCTAGACATCCCTAACCCTCGGCCTACCCTCCTCTTTTCTGCAGTGTGCGAAGAGGGATTTTTCCTTCACCAGAAGAGCTGCTTGAAGACCTGCCCACCCGGCTTTGCTCCAGGTCCGCCTCCGCCGGCAGCCCCGCTGGAGAACAGCCTGGGCCCCCACCTGCGCCCGCTGCTCTGCCTGCCCTGCCACCCCTCCTGCGCCACCTGCCTGGGGCCCGGGGCCACCCAGTGCCTCTCCTGCCCGGCGCACGCCCATTACAACAGCCAGGAGCAGAGCTGCTCCCACCAGACGCAGAGCAGCCGGGCCTCTCCCGCGCTGGGGACCAGTGGCGGCGTTGGGGCGCCGGCATCCCTGGCTGGAGGCAGTGCCAACCTCCCCGTGCTGGTGGCCAGCCTGAGCTGCTTCTTCATTGTCCTGGTCTTCGTCACGGTCTTCCTGGTGCTGCAGCTGCGCTCCGGTCTGCGCCTGCGCGGAGTGAAAGTCTACTCGCTCGAGAGCGGCGGCATCATTGCCTACAAGGGCCTGCCTTCGGACGCCTGGCTGGAGGAGGACGAGGAGGAGGAGAACGACGAGCACCGAAGCGGCGAGCGGACTGCCTTCATCAGAGACCAAAGTGCCCTTTGATGAGCCCGTGCCCCCTGGAACGGCAGGGGAAGGAAGCGGCCGGAGGGGCCGGAGCCTCGGGTCCAGTTAGCGGAGGGCTGGCACTCTCTCCTCCTGGCTCTGGTTTGAACTCACCAAAGTGATTTTTCTACACAGAACCAGTTTGGTGGTAGCGATGGGGCTGAGGACGAGCCTCCTCTTTCCGTGGCCCCTGCCTCGCTGTTGGCATCGGCCAAGCCCCCTCCTCCCTCTGCGCCAGCCTTGTACCCGGCAGTCTGAGGGGCCCCCGCTCTACGGGCCCCCTCCCCAGCCTTCTCCTTGCCTCGCCAGACTTGCCCTGTGCAATTGAGTGGGGAGCCTCATCCAGGGGCTCCGGGAGGGAGGGAGGGAGGGTGGGGGCCACGGAGCCCTTGGGTGGGCAGGGGCCACGGCCTCCTTCTGCTGTGCCACCGTTGCTGCTAGGGGCCTTCCTCCCTCCCTCCCTCCCTCCCTCGTTGCTGCCGCTCCTCCAAGGGCGACGACAGCAACAACACGGCCGCTCGCTTGCCCCCGAGCCGCCCCCAGTGCCCCCCGGATCCACCCAAAGTCACTGGAGCTTCCACCTGTCCTCATGTGCCTTGTTGCCCCCTCCTCTCGGATGACAATCGGATGTGGTCCTGGCGCCTGACCGCTTGACCGCCCGCCTGCCTTCCCCATCCCACCGGTGCCCCTCCCTCCCTCCCTCCCTCCTTCCTTCCCTCCCTTCTGTGGGGCAGGAGGGGGGCGCTCGAGGGAGGGAGGGAGGGAGGGAGGGAGGGAAGAAGGGAGGGGAGGGGCTTGGGGCAGAAGGGCTGCGGCCCAGGACTCCTTTTTCTATAATAACTTTTTTGGTGCACAAATTATTTCTTGTAATTTAAAACAAGGAGCCAATTCCCGTGGCCAGTGTTTTTTTAATTTAATGGATGTGGATATAACGCTAGAGAGATTAAAAGTTTATTAAATGTTGGAACTATGCAAACATGCTTCCTTTGACTGTGTTTTCTGGGTTTGCGCACATGGGGTACATGGTCAGGCAGGCAGGCATGTGTTGTCAAAGGCTTTCATGGCCAGGATCACAGGGTTGTTGTATGCTTTCCGGGCTGTATGGCCATTTTCCAGAAGTATTCTCTCCTGACGTTCTGCCTACATCTATGGCAGGCATCCTCAGAGGGTATGAGGTGTGGAGAAACTAAGCAAGGACAACCTCTGAGGATGAGACACTACTGTATTTCCATGTTCTACAACAGTGATGGCCAACCTATGACACGCGTGTCAGCACTGACATACCTAGCCATTTTTGCTGACATGCTGCCGCATGCAGATTGATTGGATGACTATGTCTTCTGTGGCCAAATTATAATAATAATAATATAATAAAACTTTATTTATATACCGCCCTATCTCCCGGATGGGACTCAGGGCGGTTTACAGTCATAAAAGCAAACACAAACATTACATAACAACATAATACACATTATTAAACAAAGTAAAATAATACAATTATAACAATAAATCACACTTACTTGACCAGATCAAGGGGACGAGAACCATAAAACCAATATTTTAAAATGTATCATTTTAGGCTAGGGAAATCTTGTGCAATATATTCATATATTGATGCGATTTGGTCCAGTGGTTTTGTTGTTTAGTCCATGGGAATTATGCACAATATACCGTATATATTATATCATTCTATTGTTATTGTAATATATTATCATATTATTGCTACTATTATTACTATTATATTATTATTCATTATTCATGACTACATTGAAACTAGAATAGAGAGAAATCAGCGTGGAAAACTGCAAGAGGTACCATAGATGGTTGTACATGGAAATAATGGTAGTAAATCGTTTTTGATTTATTAAATACAGTTATATATTACAATTATATACAGTAGAGTCTCACTTATCCAACATAAACTGGCCAGCAGAATGTTGGATAAGCGAATATGTTGGATAATAAGGAGGGATTAAGGAAAAGCCTATTAAACATCAAATTAGGTTATGATTTTACAAATTAAGACCCAAAACATCATGTTATACAACAAATTTGACAGAAAAAGTAGTTCAATATGCAGTAATTCTATATAGTAATTATTGTATTTACGAATTTAGCACCGAAATATCACGATGTATTGAAAACATTGACTACAAAAATGCATTGGATAATCCAGAACGTTGGATAAGTGAGACTCTACTGTATATTATATTATTACTACTATTATTACAATTACATTATTATTCATTATTAATGACTACATTGAAACTAGAATAGACAGAAATCAGCGTCGAAACTGCAAGTACCATAGATTGTTGTACATGGAAATAATAGTTTTTGATTTATTAAATACAGTTATATATTACAATTATATTTTTTTGTTATTTAAACTATACATATTGCAAAATTATGGGGTTTTTTTCTCTCAAAGTGACACACCACCCAAGTCATGCTAGGTTTTTTTGGTGAATTTTGACACACCTAGCGCAAAACCTTGCCCATCATTGTTCTACAATCTATGGTACGTACGCTTCCAAACAAAAACTTTGCCAGGTCTTACTTTCGGGGGAGGCCTTATATTTAGCAATTCAGCAAAACCTCTACTAGGTCTGATTTTCGGGGAAGCGGGGTATATACGGTATATTTTGTAGACTGAGCCACAGATTCTTTGCTCTTGTTTGCAGTGATAGACCAGCATGCAATCGCAGGAAGAACCACGGTGGAAATTAGCAACAACAACAACACATTTCAAATGCGGTGGTCCTCTTACAGCCAGTGACGGTGCTGCTGCCGTAGATCTAAGAGGCTGATACATTGGAAAGGCAGTGCGGAGACCAAGGGTGAAACGGTTGGAGGGTCTGGCAGGGTGGGCTTGGGTCTCCCAGGAGCCTCTTGGGAGAGAATGGACAAAGCCCAGCCGATCTCTCCCTGTCTCTCCCGCAGGGCCGGCTTGCAGCTTTCAGGAGTGGAAGCCAAACCCAGCACAGGAAGGGGGAATCTTGCAATGCCGGGAGGGCTTCCTGTTCCTCTTTTAGGGCCCGCGAGAAAGAGCACGGCCTCAGGCAGCACCCCAGGATGGGCAGCAAGGTATGGGATGTGGGCTGCGAGAGGCATGGGAATTGGACACAGGGGGGCTTTATGGGGGGAGGAAAGGGGTTGCCCCCATAGCTGGCCACTCCAGGGGTCCCCTCTACTTTCCCCAAGGGCAGGCTTGGCAGGGGCAGCCGAGGGTGGAGTGGCCCTGACCAGGCAGCACATCCACTAAGCCAGGGGTCCCCAAACTAAGGCCCACGGGCTGGATGCGGCCCATCAAAACCATTTGTCAGGCCCCCACGGCACAAGGGCAGAAGGGGGTTGTGCTAAATGACCCAAGGGGTCTCTTCTTCTCTTACAACCCTTATTATTATTATTATTATTATTATTATTATTATTATTATTATTATGACACAGCAAACAAGATAGGTATGCTGGATTTCGTATCACAAAATCACAAGTTGAACACTTCCCAAGTGTCTAGGACGTGATGTATTTTCAGATGATGCGTGCAGATCCCAGTAATATTATTATTATTATTATTATTATTATTATTATTATTATTATTATTATTATTATTATCAACACAACGACGTTGTATGGCACAGCAAACAAGATAGATATGCTGGATTTCATTTCGCAAAACCACAAGTCGAACACTTCCCAAGTGTCTAGGACTGTGTGATGTATTTTCTGATGATGTGTGCAGATCCCAGTAGGGTGGCCTTTTGCAGTTGGCAGATGGTGATTTTGTCAATGTCTATTGTTTCCAAATGCCGGCTGAGATCTTTTGGCACAGCACCCAGTGTGCCCATCATCACCGGGACCACCTGTACTGGTTTCTGCCAGAGTCTTTGAAGTTCAATCTTGAGGTCCTGATAGCGGCTGAGTTTTTCCTGTTGTTTTTCATCTATGCGACTGTCACCTGGGATGGCAACATCAATGATCCAAACCTTGTTCTTTTCCACAACTGTGATGTCTGGTGTGTTGTGTTCCAGAACTTTGTCAGTCTGGATTCGGAAGTCCCACAGTATCTTTGCATGTTCATTTTCTAATACTTTTGCAGGTTTGTGATCCCACCAGTTCTTTGCTGCTGGCAGGTGGTACTTGAGGCATAAGTTCCAATGAATCATTTGGGCCACATAGTTGTGCCTCTGTTTGTAGTCTGTCTGTGCGATTTTCTTACAGCAGCTGAGGATATGATCAATGGTTTCGTCGGTTTTATTATTATTATTATTATTATTATTATTATTATTATTATTATTATTATTATTGAAACAAAACAAGATGAGTCCACAGCAGACACTCTGCTGGCTGTTGTACTGGATCACACGCCGGACACTTCCCAAGTGTCCAGGACTGTGTGATGTTTTGGCGAATAATGTGTGCAGATCCCAGTAAGGTGGCCTTCTGCATCTGGCAGGTGGTAATTTTGTCAGCACCGATTGTGTTTAAGTGCAGGCCAAGGCCTTTAGGCACTGGACCCAGTGTGCCAATCACCACTGGGACCACCTTGATTGGCTTGTGCCAGAGTGTTTGCAATTTGATCTTTAAATCCTCATATCGTGTCAGCTTTTCCAGTTGTTTCTCCTCAATCCTGCTGTCACCTGGGATTGCAACATCGACAATCCATACTTTGTTTTTAACCCGATTGTGAGGTCAGGAGTATTGTGTTCCAAAAGCCTGTGGTGGTGTTGTTGTTGTTATCATTATTATTATTATTATTATTATTATTATTATTATTAACATTGAGGCTAGGTGGTGATCTGTCAGGGATGCTTTGCTTGTGCTTTTGGTGCACAGAGGCAGAAGGGGGTTGGACTAAATGGCCCAAGGGGTCTCTTCCAACCATTATTATTATTATTATTATTATTATTATTATTATTATTACTACTACTATTATTATCATTAACATTGAGGCTGGGTAGCCATCTGTCAGGGGTGCTTTGCTTGTGCTTTTGGTGCACAGAGGCAGAAGGGGATTGGACTCAATGGCCCAAGGGGTCTCTTCCAACCCTTATTATTATTATTATTATTATTATTATTATTATTATTACTATTATTATCATTAACATTGAGGCTGCGTAGCCATCTGTCAGGGGTGCTTTGCTTGTGCTTTTGGTGCACAGAGGCAGAAAGGGATTGGACTCAATGGCCCAAAGAATCTCTTCCAACCCTCTTTATTATTATTATTATTATGATTAACATTGAGGCTGGGTGGCCATCTGTCAGGGGTGCTTTGCTTGTGCTTTTAGTGCACAGAGGCAGAAGGGGATTGGACTAAATGGCCCAAAGGGTCTCTTCCAACCCTCTATTATTATTATTATTATTATTATTATTATTATTATTAATTATTGTTGCTGGGTGGCCAACTATAGTCCGGCCCTCAGCAGTCCGAAGGTTCGTGAACTGGCCCCCTGTTTAAAAAGTTTGGGGACCCCTGCACTATGCTGTATAAGGGGGGGGGCGGGGTAGAGTTGACTTCCAAAGAAGTCCCTGCTTGAACCCAAAGGTAAAGGCAAAGGCTTCCTGGCTGACACACACTTTGGGGAACTGCTCCAGCCGTGATGGAGAAGCAGCCGCTCAGTCGCAGGAGGAAGGCCGAAGAGGGGAAGTGGGGAGAAGGGCCCTGGGACAGGAAGGAAGGAGTAAAGACTTTCTGTAGATATTTCAGATTTCAATATTAATATCAAAAATACATAGTATGGTTTTACATAGGAATTGTGCTACATTAGGACAGCAAAGACAACGATCACTCAAGTAAAATAAACATTAAATATGAAATACCCAAACATTAAAATAAGGTGTAAACACTAAACTAATCTGGGAATCTGCTATTGGAGCACATCCAATGAAGTGGTTTAAAACCAGTATAAAAAAAGGGCTAAGTACACACTGGTGGCACAATGTGTTAAAGCGCTGAGCTGCTGAACTTGCGGACCAAAAGATCCCAGGTTCAAATCCCAAGAGCGGAGTGAGCGCCCACTGTTGTTCCAGCTTCTGCCAACCTATTTTTTTATTTATTTACAGTATTTATATTCCGCCCTTGTGTGATGTCTCATGGGCCATGTAGTCCCGTTCCCAGTACTATTGTGGCAGACGAAGAGCCTCTGCAGCCTGGGTCCTGACACCTCCTCACCCCGAAGGGGACTCAGGGCGGATTACAATGAACACATATATGGCAAACATTCAATGCCAACAGACAAACAACATTCAGTTTAGACAGACACAGAGGCATTTTAACATCTTTCCAACTTCACGATTCCGGCCACTGGGGGAGCTGTTGCTTCACCGTCCACTTGGTGGCTGTTCTTCCTCATTCTTTTCCTCGTGTTTTGCTGGCAGTTTTATGGTGTTGTAAATTAGTTAAATTAGCCTCCCGCATAAAGCGTACCTAAATTTTCCCTACTTGACAGATGCAACTGTCTTTCGGGGCTGCATAGGTCAACAGCAAGCCGGGGCTATTTTTAATGGTCGGAGGCTTAACCCGACCCGGGCTTCGAACTCATGACCTCTCGGTCAGTCGTGATTTATAGCAGCTGGTTACTAGCCAGCTGTGCCACAGCCCAACCTAGCAGTTCGAAAACATGCAAATGTGAGTAGATCAATAGCTACTGCTCCGGCAGGAAGGTAACGGCGCTCCATGCAGTCATGACCTTGGAGGCGTCTACGGACAACGCCGGCTCTTCGGCTTAGAAATGGAGATGAGCACCAACCCCCAGAGTTAGACATGACTGGAGTTAATGTCAGGGGAAACCTTTACCTTTACCTTTCAAATAAACATTAAATATTAAATTCCCACACATTAAAATAAAGTGTAAACACTAAACTAATCTGGAAATCTGCTATTGAAGCACATCCAATGAAGTGGTTTAAAACCAGTATAAAAAGAGGGCTAAGTACATTCCAGTACTTCCAGAAGTCTCCCCAATTTTCCATGCCCTGACCCCCATTTCCTCTTCTCTCATTGTAGGAAAGGGACCG
Source organism: Anolis carolinensis (assembly GCF_035594765.1). Classification (NCBI taxonomy): domain Eukaryota; kingdom Metazoa; phylum Chordata; class Lepidosauria; order Squamata; family Anolidae; genus Anolis; species Anolis carolinensis. The sequence continues at coordinate 2,396,689 of NW_026943822.1, read as the reverse complement.
TGCCAGTGCCCCAGGGACTACGGTGCCTGGCTTTGGCCTGCAGTTGGGATGCTTCGAGGGCCACGCCGCCCTCCTGCAGCTGCAAGACGTGGAGCTGCGTCTCCTGGAGGGTCTGCGCAAGTGGATGGGGCAGCGGGCCAAGAGTGACCGGGAGTATGCGGCCCTCCTGCACCAGATGCACAGCCTGGCCGGGAAGCAGGAGGGCGGTGGGGTGGTGCCAGGGGGCAGCCAGGTCAGCCAGGTGAGCCGGGCAGCAGAGGCTGATCCTCTCCACTGGGTGCCACTCATCCGGGGGAGCCTCTCATTGCCTTTGTTAATGTGGGATTTGTGTATTGATAGTGTTTGAATGCAATTTGTGCCATGCTTGTATTGCAACTGATTGCATCATCCAGATCAGGGGTCCCCAAACTAAGGCCCGGGGGCCGGATGCGGCCCATCGAAGCCATTTATCCGGCCCCCACGGCACAAGGGCAGAAGGGGGTTGGGCGAAATGACCCAAGGGGTCTCTTCTTCTCTTACAACCCTTATTATTATTATTATTATTATTATTATTATTATTATTAATATTAATATTATTAACATTGAGGCTGGGTGGCCATCTGTCAGGGGTGCTTTGCTTGTGCGTTTGGTGCACAAAGGCAGAAGGGGGTTTGACTAAATGGCTCACGGGGTTTCTTCCAACCCTCTTTATTATTATTATTATTATTATTATTGACACAACGACGTTGTATGACACAGCAAACAAGATAGGTATGCTGGATTTCGTTTCACAAAATCACAAGTCGAACACTTCCCAAGTGTCTAGGACTGTGTGATGTATTTTTGGATGATGCGTGCAGATCATTATTACTATTATTATTATTACTATTATTATTAACATTGAGGCTGGGTGGCCATCTGTCAGGGGTGTTTTGCTTGTGCTTTCGGTGCACAAAGGCAGAAGGGGATTGGACTCAATGGCCCAAAGGGTCTCTTCCAACCCTCTTTTTTATTATTGTTGTTATTATGTTATTATTTATTTATTATTGCTCGGTGGCCAACTATAGTCCGGCCCTCCAACGGTCCGAAGGATCGTGAACTGGCCCCCTGTTTTAAAAGTTTGGGGACCCCTGATCCAGATTGTACCATAATGTGGAAAAAGTTAATTGCCAAGAAGCTATGATGACCTTGATGTGTGTCTGGAACTAGGGAGTATCCAGACACAAGTGTTTGTGCATAACGATTGCATCAGTTCAGTTGAGTTCTGTCTGCCTAGAGTTCGAGTCAAGTTCTGTTGGAGAACAGAGCAGTCCTGTGTTTGTCTGTCGTCTGCAAGTCTGTGTTGATTATTGCTGCATACAGTAAAACTTTGTAAGTAGTTTTACCAACATCTCTGAGTGTCTCTTCGTTCTGCGTTCCACTGCTTCCATCCAACTACTGCTGTGCTGCAAATACTCTGACAGCCTTTTCCCATGCCCTCTCCCTGCCTCCATTCCTGCTTGCCTTCCTCCTTGCAGTGCTGGTGGTCGCTGGTGACCCAGACGGAGGCCCTGAGCCAGATCCTGCAGCGCCACGCGGGGTCCGTGCTCTCGGGACCACTCCACCGCCTGGGCCTCCTCATCCAGAACAAGCAGCAGCTCCGCCGGACCTACAGCGAACAGTGGCAGCAAATGAGCCAGGAGTTCACCCGGGTATGGGCCCCTAGTCTCCCCCTGCACCCCATTCTGTTGTGACAATACAACAGATTCTGGGAGCCGGAATCTGGAGGGCCAAGGCTAGTGGGTGTTTGGGGGTGGGCAGGTGGGGCAGAGAGGTGGGGATGTGTCCTGAGATCCGTGGGACAGCCGGTCTCAAGGTGACAGGCCAAGCTGGTTTCCAAAGGGCCACCCTTCTCTCCTCAGGCCACGCAGCAGGAGCCCGAGCGCCTGAGGGCCCAGTATCGCAGCCAGGTCCGGGAGAGCGCCCAGGCCAGGCGCAAGTACCAGGAGGCCAGCAAAGGTGGGTTCAGGGGGGTGGCCAGCACAGGCAAGGCAAGGTGAAAGGCAAGGCAAGGCGCAAGGCAAGGCAAAGCGAGAGGAAAGGCAAGGCAAGGCAAGGTGAAAGGCAAGGCAAGACGAAAGGCAAGGCAAGGCGCAAGGCAAGGCGAGACGAAAGGAAAGGCAAGGCGAAGGGCTAGCCAAGGCAAAAGAGGCGAGGCGAGGCAAGTCAGGCGGACCCCACGGAGGCTGGTCAGTTTGGCTTAGCATGGGCAGTGCGGCCTTTGATCCAGAAGGCAGCACAAGGCCAGTGTGGCTAGTGACCACTGGTAGCCTTTCCTTCAGCTATTGCTCATCCAATTGCTTTCCGAAGCTCTTCCTTCCCTTTCTGCTATATTTTGAATTTAGGTCCTTTTGTTTGCTTGTTGCAGCACCTTCTAAATCACGCCTGGGCCTTCCTCCAGGTGTTTTGGGCTTCAGTTCCCACAATTCCTAACAGCTGATTTCTGGGATTTGAAGTCCAAAACACCTGGAGGGAAGGCCGAAGTTGGCCCAGGCCTGTTCTAAATGAATGTGACTCCTCCTGCTCTGCAACATCTGCTTTGAGGTGTGCTGAGGAGGAGGAGGATGGCAGAATGTCTTCCAACTGCAATCCCAGGACAGGCGTGCACAGATTGCTTTTTTTTCGTGTCAGGAGCAACCGGAGTTGCTTCTGGAGTGAGAGAATTGGCCGTCTGCAAGGACGTTGCCCAGGGGACATTGCCCAGATGTTTTGATGTTTTACCATCCTTGTGGGAGGCTTCTCTCATGTCCCCGCATGGAGCTGGAGCTGACAGAGGGAGCTCATCCTCGCTCTCCCCGGGTGGCATTCGAACCTGTCAGCCTTCAGGTCAGCAACCCAACCTTCAACTCACAAGGTTTTTATCCCCTAGGCTGCTGGAGGCTGACAGGCCTGACTCCTTTCCCAAAGGTTCCTGGTGCAAAGCCTGCCATTTCCCCAATGGCCACAACCCTGGATGAACTTTCTAGAATACTGGGCTTCCCACTGGATACTCCTTTCTTGCTCATTGCCCTCAGTGCTGAAAGAGAACTTGGGAGTAGAGTTTACTCGACCCCAAGTGAATAAGATCCTACTGACTTCCACCGGATCGAAGCTGCTAAAGGGCACTCCTGGGCTCAGGCTCCCCAATTGCCCGGCAGGATGGGGCGCAATGTGTGATGGATGGTGCCCGACCCAGCTGTGCCTTCTCATGTGCCGCTTTCTCCGCAGAGAAGGACCGAGAGAAAGCCAAGGACAGATACGTCCGGAGCCTCTGGAAGCTCTACTCCCTCCACAACCAGTACGTTTTGGCACTGAAAGCGGCCGAGACGCAGCACGAGACGCACTACCAGCAGACCCTGCCGGGGACGCTCCAGTCCTTGCACGCCTTGCACCAGGAGATGGTCCACCTCACGTAAGGCCAGAGACGGGAGCACACGCCTCTTCCGTACCGCAAAATGCTCTTGGTCACCACTGCCAGGACAAGGGGATGTACTGGTATAATGTCAACAAAGGGTAAAAGCAAAGGGAGAATGGCCTCAATGAGGATTTTGTTGGCATGGGGGTCAGGGTGCGTGCCGGGTGGGTTTCTCTAAACTCCATCAATCATCTTCTCCAGCACCCTTAATTTTTTTTTTTTCATGTCAGGAGCAACCGGAGTTGCTTCTGGAGTGAGAGAATTGGCCGTCTGCAAGGACGTTGCCCAGGGGACGCCCAGATGTTTTGATGTTTTTACCATCCTTGTGGGAGGCTTCTCTCATGTCCCCGTATGGAGCTGGAGCTGATAGAGGGAGCTCATCCACACTCTCCCCAGGTGGGATTCGAACCTGGCAGCTTTCAGGTCAGCAACCCAACCTTCAAGTCACTTAGTCCACTACGCCATCTGGGGGCTCCAATCATCTGCCTCACCAATTCCTGTTCAATGTCAGACTCAAACACATCCGTAGTCTGAAGTCCAAACATTTATTTCAATATCTACAAACATTTACAAAGCATAGCAAAAGCCATCTCTCTGAGCTGGCATTCTTCTATAGCCTCTTCGCACAGCAAGCACCAGCTCAACACAGACAGAGATAAGAAAGCACATTCATCAGTCCGAAGGAAGTTCCGACCTCCAAAGGCCGGAAATCATGCCTGATAGGTCAACAGCAGGCTGTCAGTCAAAACTAGTTTCATTACTGAAACACACACTCTTGCATAACAGCAGAAAACACTTGATTTACATTTCGTACACAACCATAATCCAACAGATTTGTATACAGCCCACAGTCCGAAAACGTAATCAGGCTTCTAAGGGAAATATACTATTTGTGCTTCCGACATACTGTATATACTCGAGTGTAAGCCTAGTTTTTCATCCCTTTTTTTTAAGACTGAAAAAGCCCCCCTCAGCTTATACTCGGGTGAGGGTCCTGGTTGGCTTATATTTGGGTCAGCTTATACTTGAGAATATATTATACATTTATTATTTTTCTCTATTATTATTGGTATTATTACATTTATTATTTTTCTCTATTATTATTGGTATTATTACATTTATTATTTTTCTCTATTATTGTTGCTACTATTACATTTATTTTACTCTATTTTTATTATTATTAATAATACATTTATTATTTCACTCTGATATTATTGCATTTATTAATTAACTCTATTTATTATTACTTGTATTATTTTCCTGTATTTATTATTATTATTACATGTGTTATTTTACTCTATTATTATTAAAAGGATATATAAGCACATTTACATTGAAGAAGATGAGAATATTGATTTGATCAGTTGGACAGTCTTATCTTAAATTTGAGCTTGATGTAAATATTCAAAAACATTTAACCTACTGATGCCTCCATTAATGTAATTTTATTGGTATCGGTTTTTATTTCTGAAATTTACCACCCTCGGCTTATACTGGAGTCAATGTTTTCCCAGTTTTTTTGTGGTAAAATTAGGTGCCTCGGCTTATATTTGGGTCGGCTTATACTTAAGTATATACGGTACTTACTTACTTACATTGGAAGGGGGGTTGTTAGCGTCCTGAAATGGTTGTGTTTAGTCCATTATCGTTAGAAAGAGAAATGTTCCACTATTTAATATGTATCACGCGTCTTCAGAATTTGCTGGTTTCTCTGTCCTTATCCCATAAGCGAATGCATTCTGCACCCTCTTCAGTTTTTTAAAATTGAGTCTTACTTTGACATCGCAAGAGTTTGAAGATTTGCGTTGCAATTTTTTAAAAAAAAAATAGTGATCTACTAAAGTAATAATATTTTTAGTTTTTAATATAATTGTCTATAAATATTTAAATATATATAAAATACAAATCTATTACTGTAATTTTTGAATTGTCCCTTCCTTGATTTCAGTCTCCCAATCTGTCCATAAACATGTTTAGTACAAATAAAACCCATTGAATCGTGTGAGCTCTCTGGTAAGTTAAGGGCCATAGTTTTGTTATCCATATAATCTGGCCTCCAGTATTGCAGTTATGGATCTATAATGGAGGGTCGCAGGCCTGTAACTGCTCTTTATTCACTAACACGGAGTGGTCTTACTACGTATTGCATCTAGAGCCCCTCCACCTCTCCTCATGCTCTCCAACAGGAAGGCCACTTTGCAGGAGTTCACCAGCATCACCAGCCTGGTGCAGGAGGAGATGGTGACGGTGCACCAGGCCATGGTCAGGGCCATTGACCGCATCCAGCCAGCCGCTGAGTACCAAGGGTTCCTCCCTCCTTGCAAGTACGTCCCCACGGACCTCCCCCTTCTCCTGCCGCTGCCCCGGCCTCAGGTGCTCCCTGTGGCACCCACCCTCTCTCTTCCTCTCTCTCTCTCAGGTGTGGAAGCGAATTCCCCGTCACGGTGAGTTTTGATGAGAGCCTACTGGAGGAGGCCGAGATGGAGGGTCTGGAAGCTGGAGAGCTGCAGCTGAACGAGCTCACGGTGGAGAGCATGCAGCACAGGTGGGCCGAGCGGAGAGGAGGACCCCTCCCAGAGCCTCCCTTGAAGCCCCTCCGTCCCCAGGGCTGTGGGAGGAGGTCCTGGCTTGGGCTCCCCCAAATGCTGGGGCCCCAGTGCCTTCTCTCTGGGTGTGCAATTTGCTTTGTAACTTCAGGTCTCCCGTTGTCTCCAGGTCAATGCTAAGGAGGACATACTCCCTGAGATTAAACCTGTTTCCCCTCTGTCGCACCTCAGACTAGTTCACCTTGCTGTAGACACCAGGCTGCACACAGTTGATAGTCTTTTGTAATTTTATTGAGCAAAAGTAGAATATATATACCCTGTTTCCCCTAAAATAAAACATCCCCAGAAAATAGGACCTAGTAGAGGTTTTGCTGAATTGCTAAATATAAGGCCTCCCCCGAAAGTAAGATCTAGCAAAGTTTTTGTTTGGAAGCATGTCAACCAAACAGAACACCAGAGCATGCAGGATCAGTAAATGTACGTACCATAGAGTATTGTACGTGGAAATAATGGTAGTAACAAGAAATTCTTGATAGGATTCAGTTTGTCTGGTTATGCTGGTTTGTGATGACAACTACTGTACAGTATATAATACATGTTCATTTTTTTTTGTTCAACAATAAATGTGAATTCTTCTTCATGGAAAAATAAGATCCCCTGAAAATAAGACCTAGAACATCTTTGGGATCAAAAATTAATATAAGACACTGTCTTATTTTCGGGGAAACACGGTAGTATCAAAGCAAGCAGAAATATAGTTCCAAATGTAGTTGCAAAATAGAGTCAGTAAATCCAATAATCCATAGACAAGAAGTAAGAGTCCATTTCCAAAGATATTATTTCCAAAGACACTATAATCCAAAAGTTACAAGGATTCACGAACAAGAGTATATCCAAAGCAGGAGTAGCATGAAGACATAGACCATCCACCCCGATGAAGCGAGAATTTGCTTTGACAAAGATTTGCCGTTCAACACACTGTTTTTAAAAGCAACCCAAAAATGCATTCTTTTTCCCTTCACTGGCCTCCCTTTTCCCAGCTAATCTAAGACTTCGCCGTGGCATTCCTTTCCATTGTAAACAATCAGCCTAAGAGAGCAACAGGCCTTCAGACTTGCCCTGATCGTCAAGGCCAAACAGCTCATTACCATTATCTTGCACCTGAACCTGAGCCTGAGAAGATCAAGCTCATTATTTCCCATGGGAATGTTTCCTTGGTTCTCATCCATGACAGGCTGCATCTGGAGTTCATCAACAGGCTGCACTTCTGAAACAGCCTGTGTCTGAATCCCATAATTCCCCACAGCATCATCCTGAAATTCATCTTGCATCCCATCATCTGACACCTGCATCTGTAAACCAAAATCCCCTTCCTCGTTTTCACTCTGGAACTGCTGCTGAGTCACAACACCCTCCCAGGGCAGGGTTTCCTCAGAGATAAGTGCCTCAGCATTGAGCCATCAAATTCAGCCTTAGGAGCTTGCCCTTCCATGACCGATCGCAAAGTCAAGCATGCCAAATGCGGAGGTGATGAAAATCAGGTGCTGTGACACATAGCTCTCCCCTCCCTGAAGGAGTGCCTTGCAACCTCATCACACGACAAATTTGCCCGTTCTATACCTTAGTTCAGGGACAGATCCCTCTGGATCCCATCATACGACGTACATCTACTTCCAGTGGGACTCCGTCTCTAAACTGAGGTGAAAGTGTTGAAAGAGGAAGCAACAAGAACACAAGAGGCTCCCCATGTTATTTATTTGTTTATTTACAGCATTTATATTCCGCCCTTCTCACCCCAAAGGGGACTCAGGGCGGATCACATTACACATATAGGCAAACATTCAGTGCCTTTTAACATAGAACAAAGACAAACAAACATAGGCTCCGAGCAGGCCTTGAACTCATGACCTCCTGGTCAGAGTGATTCATTGCAGTGATTCATTGCAGCTGCTCCAGCCTGCGCCACAGCCCGAGCCCATGTTCTCATTGAGAAGAATGGGGCAGCTGGGCAGCAATGCTTCCCCGCGTGGGATACGTAAGAGGCTATTGTCCGCCATGCGGACTTCAATTGGTGGCGTCCTTGGTCTGTCCTGGCCTCTCTCTGGGTTCAGCCTTGCCGGCCGGCCTGTCCCCACAAAGCGGACTGGCACTCACTCACCCTTCCTCTCTGCCTCCATCCTGCAGCCTGACTTCCCTGGAAGAAGAGCTGGCCTCTGCCGCAGACAACGCCCGCGACCACCACCAGCGTGTCCAGGCCCTGAAGGCAGAAATCCAGGATGAAGAGGCAGCGGGAAGCCAGGAGGAGCGGTGAGGATGCTGACTGAGGCCAGACGGGGTCTGGGTTTTTCTGGACTTCCAAGAGTCAGGGCTGATGGGCAAAAGGGCCACAGGGCAGAGCCGGCCCTAGGTAATTTTGGGGGGTAGGCGAAACAAATCTTTGCACCCCCCTCGAATTTGGCACCCCCCCCCCCCCACACACACACACAAACCAATACCTGAGAGCTGGGGCGGCGGGGACCATTGCTCGCCAAATGGCAGAATGAGGAAGGCCAGGCTCCAGGAAGGCCTGGCTCTTCTAGGGAGACCTCGCGAGACTTCGCGAGGTCTCCCTAGAAGAGCTAGGCCTTCCTGGAGCCTGGCCTTCCTCGTTCTGCCGTTTGGCGAGCAATGGTCCCCGGCGGCGGCACCTGGACAAACACCGATGCTAAATTTACATGGGGGCACTGTCGAGGCCTCGACAGCGCCCCCCTTGACGTGCGCCCAACGTGGCGGCTTAATCCGCTTCCATGTTGGACCGGCCCTGCCACAGGGTGCAGAGAGAGGAGAGCTTTGCGTTTGCTCCATTCCAAATTGCAATGGTGCTGGGTAAATTATTATATATATACATATATAATTTACAATAATATATAACATTATAATATATTGTATATGCATATAATATTAATAATATTATTTTGTACTACAATATAATACTAATAATACAGTATAATAATGTTAATTATATATTACATGTAATATTAATAATAATATTACAATAGATTGATATAGTCTATATATATAAAAGAGTAATGAAATTTCGGCCTAGGACAAAACAACAAAACTACACATCTCAGAAACACTAAACTTGGCAGCACAACCCCTCATCCATGCCTCTACGTTCATACAACAAAAAGAAAAGAAAAATAAAGTTCTAATTAGAGGAAGAGGAATAATTGTTTTCATCCAATTGCTGCCAGTTAAAAGGCTAAGCTCCACCCACTTGGTCTCGTAGCAACCCACTCAGCCCAGGGGACATGCAGAGTTAGGCCTCACTTAGGCCTATTCCCTACTGCCTATAAAATACAGATGATCAGATTTGAACTGGATTATATGGCAGTGTAGACTCAAGGCCCTTCCACACAGCTATATAACCCATTTATAATCTTATATTATCTGCTTTGAACTGGATTATCTTGACTCCACACTGCCATATAATCCACTTCAGTGTGCAGTCGGACACGACTGGACTTAATGTCAGGAGAAAACCTTTACCCTTTACCTTAACTACCACCAATTCCTCAATACTTTATTTCCCATACTACCATACTTCGCCACAGCAATGCGTGGCCGGGCACAGCTAGTACTGCATATGCATATAATATTATTTTGTAATACAATATAATACTAATAATACAATATAATAATGTTAATTATATATTACATGTAATATTAATAATAATATTACAATAGATTGATATAGTACAATATAGTAATTTATTGCCAGTATTATGCTATGCTAATAATATAATATTGTATGTAAATTTAATTTGTAAGCTGCTCTGAGTCCCCTTCGGGGTGAGAACGGTGGGATATAAATATATTAAATAAATAAGAAATAAATAAATAAAAGGTTCACACAAACGGAAGCAGAATTGGAGCAAAGAAGCCATGGATCAAAGGCAATCGGGTGCTCCCAGCATTGCCATTCCTGTCCCCCTTTTTTGATGCTGCTTTGGTGATTTGGTGCCTCCAACAGGTGCCTTGCCTTGTTCACTTGGGACAGGCTGAGCTTGGACAGGTTCCTTTTTAAAGGGCCGCTCCCCGGAATCCCCCTGCAGCGGGGCTGGTTCGTGGGGCCCCAGAGGCCATGTCTGCTCCGTCCTCTCTTTGCACAGGGTGCTGCTGCTAGGGCGCCGCCTGGCCCTGCATGAAGCTTGGCACCTCCACCGACTGGCCCAGGGCCACCAGGCCAAGCTCCAGGCCCAGAGGGACCTGCTGCGGCGGAAGCTGGAGGCGCTGGGGGACGGAGACCCCCCTCCCGCCCCGGCCCTGCAGGACGACATCCAGCCCCCCGCCTCCCCCCCAGAGGTGTGTGCGAGGGAATGGGATTGGGGGCTGTGTCAGGAGGGAAGGGCGATGTGTTGTCGAAGGCTTTCATGGCTGGGATCACATGGTTGTTGTATGTTTTCCGGGCTGTATTGCCATGTTCCAGAAGTATTCTCTCCTGACGTTTCGCCCACATCTATGGCAGGAAAAGTATAAATAAAGAACAACACTCTGAAAACAGGGGAAATCCAGACAGGAAACAATCAGGGCCAGCTAACATCTCCCAACCAAGGATGCCCCCAGGGAGGAAGCAACCAGGTTTTGAATCTGCAAGGCCATTAAATGCTAATCAGGCTGGCCAATTGCAACATTCACACTAGCCTCAAACAGACAAGTGTTCTTTCTCCCACCCTGGACTTTCCACAGATATATAAACCCCACTTACCTAGCTTCCAACAAACCTCAGAACCTCTGAGGATGCCTGCCATAGATGTGGGCGAAACGTCAGGAGAGAATACTATTGGAATATGGCAATACAGCCTGGAAAACATACAACAACCCAGCTACTGGAGCTATTGCTATCAACAACGATAGGGCTTTTGTTCTCCAGTCTGGCTTGGGAAGGTTGGACCTGGGACCTTATCCCACAACCCACCCACCCCCGGGTTTTAAACAGTTTTAATCCATTTCTTGAACGGGGAGCAACGGAGCCCATTCCTCGACGGAGGGGGACTTCTTCTTTGCACCCATCAGGATTCATCATGTAGTAATTTAAAACAGTGTAAAAAAGGGACAGGGGAGAAGATGATCGGAAATAATCTCAGGAGCCTAGGATGCATGATATTCCATTTCTAAACTTCCAAAAAGACATGGGATGGGAGTCATCAGAATTGCCTGCATTGATTCGAATATGATGATGTGGGCAAACAGGCTGTTCTGTGGGCAGTCTCTTAACCAGCAGTGAGTCCCCGGAACTCTGCCGTAATGCGGCTGCTCGATACATTTCAGTATTTAGATGTAATAGATATATATTTTATATATATTAAAATATTTATAGATATTTACCGTAAGTAACTTTATTTTTCTACCCTGCCACCATCTCCCCACAGGGACTCGGGGCGGCTAACATGGGACAACGGCCCGAAAACAGTAAACAAGTACAACAATTAAAACATATTACAATGAATAAAACACAGTAAAATCACATTATGCAAACAATACAACACATTAAGCATAAAAGTCCATTAAAACATAAAATAGGTAGAAATAAAATAAAATAAAACGAACCACCAGGTTGGTGGAGGGGGGTAGTATGGAGTGGCCAAATTGAACTAAAGTGCCATAGTAAAGTTATAAAGTGCCATAGTAAAGTTATAAAGTGCCATAGTAAAGTTATAAAGTGCCATAGTAAAGTTATAAAGTGCTTCGGGGCAGAGGATAAAATGCAACTATTTTTTGACGGTTGGGTGGGGATAAGGTCCCTGGCCAGGCTTTGGAGGGGAGACTGTAGTGCCAGATGGGGCTGGGAGCACATCCAGCCCCAAAGAAACCAGCCCAACGCACAGCAGTTCTTCCCATTGCCCTTTTCCCTGGGGCAGAGCCATGTCTTCCTGCTGCACTGCCAAGGGGCTCCTGGATCCGCAGTGGCCACTCTGGGTGGCAGTTGGGGACATCCTCTGCTTCTTGGCCCCAGTTGCAGCCCCCGGCTCTGATCCTGCCCCTCCATTTCTGCCAGGATCCCGGTCGCGATGTGGGGCTTCTGCCAGCCTTGGAAGCCCTGAAGCACCACTTTGCTGGCATCTTCCGCCCGAGGGTCTCGGTGAGTCTGCTTCCCTGACAGCGTGGAGGTCAGGGTGCGTGCTGGGTGGGTTTCTTCAAACTCCATCAATCATCTTCTCCAGCACCCTGATGAATTGGTGAATCGGCTGCCACATCAATTCCTCTGTTCAATGTCAGACTCAAACACATCCGTAGTCTGAAGTCCAAACATTCTATAATACATATTTACAAAACACAGCAAAAGCCATTGCTCTGAGCTGGCATTCTTCTACAGCCTCTTTGCTCGGCAAGCACCAGCTCAACACACACAGAGATAAGAAAAACATTCCTCAGTTCGAAGGAAGTTCCAGACCTCCAAGGCCGGAAATCATGTGTTAAAGTGCTGAGCTGCTGAACTTGCAGACCGAAAGGTCCCAAGTTCAAACCACGGGAGCGGCAGGAGCGGCCACTGTTAGCTCCAGCTCCTGCCAACCTAGCAGTTCGAAAACATGCCAGTGTGAGTAGATCAATAGGTACCGCTCTGGAGGGAAAGTAACAGCACTCCATGCAGTCATGCTGGCCACATGACCTTGGAGGTGTCTACGGACAACGCCGGCTCTTCAGCTTAGAAATGGAGATGAGCACCAACCCCCAGAGTCAGAAATGACTGGACTTAAAGTCAGGGGAAACCTTTACCTTTTTATATTATATACTCCGCTTGCTTGACTACCATCAGATCCTCTGGAGATGCCAGCCACAGATGTGGGCGAAATGTCAGGAGAAAATGCTGTTACAATATATTGGCCATACAGCCTGGAAACTACAACAACTCCATAGGAACATGCCTTGTTTGCCAGCAGGGAGGGTGGCCTGACATATCCTTTATCCCCTCCAGCAGCTGCCGCCCCCATTGCCGATGCTGCCTGAGGAGCAGAAGCCCCTGGGCCAACAGGCCTGGTACCACGGTGCCATCCCCCGGGAGGAGGTCCAGAGCCTCTTGCGGGAGAGCGGGGACTTCTTGGTGCGAGAGAGCCAGGGCAAGCGGGAGTTCGTCCTCTCGGTGCTGTGGGACGGGCAGCCCCGGCACTTCATCCTCCAGGCCACCACCGACGTGAGTGACCCGTTGACCGTTCCTCTTGTTCTGAATTTGCAGTCAGGGCCCATTTGAAATTCCATTATTATTATTATTATTATTATTATTATTATTATTATTATTATTATTGTATGACACAGCAAACAAGATAGATATGCTGGATTTCGTTTCATAAAACCACAAGTCGAACAGTTCCCAAGTGTCTAGGACTGTGTGATATATTAATATTATTATTATTATTATTATTATTATTATTATTATTATTATTATTATTATTATTGTGTGACACAACAAACAAGATAGATATGCTGGATTTCGTTTCACAAAACCACAAGTCGAACACTTCCCAAGTGTCTAGGACTGTGTGATATATTATTATTATTATTATTATTATTATTATTATTATTATTATTATTATTATTATTGTGTGACACAACAAACAAGATAGATATGCTGGATTTCGTTTCACAAAACCACAAGTCGAACACTTCCCAAGTGTCTAGGACTGTGTGATATATTATTATTATTATTATTATTATTATTATTATTATTATTATTATTATTATTGTATGACACAACAAACAAGATAGATATGCTGGATTTCGTTTCAGAAAACCACAAGTCGAACACTTCCCAAGTGTCTAGGACTGTGTGATATATTTATTATTATTATTATTATTATTATTATTATTATTATTATTATTATTATTATTGTATGACACAACAAACAAGATAGATATGCTGGATTTCGTTTCAGAAAACCACAAGTCGAACACTTCCCAAGTGTCTAGGACTGTGTGATATATTTATTATTATTATTATTATTATTATTATTATTATTATTATTATTATTATTGTGTGACACAACAAACAAGATAGATATGCTGGATTTCGTTTCAGAAAACCACAAGTCGAACACTTCCCAAGTGTCTAGGACTGTGTGATATATTTATTATTATTATTATTATTATTATTATTATTATTATTATTATTATTATTATATGACACAGCAAACAAGATAGATATGCTGGATTTCGTATCACAAAATCACAAGTCAAACACTTCCCAAGTGTCTAGGACTGTGTGATGTATTTTCTGATGATGCGCGCAGATCCCAGTAGGGTGGCCTTTTGCAGCTGGCAGATCATGATTTTGTCAATGTCTATTGTTTCCAAATGCCGGCTGAGAGTGTGCCCATCACCACCGGGACCACCTGCACTGGTTTCTGCCAGAGTCTTGGAAGTTCAATCTTGAGGTCCTGATAGCGGCTGGGTTTTTCCTGTTGTTTTTCGTCAATGCGACTGTCACCTGGGATGGCAACATCAATGATCCAAACCTTTTTCTTTTCCACAACTGTGATGTCTGGTGTGTTGTGTTCCAGAACTTTGTCAGTCTGGATTCGGAAGTCCCATAGTATCTTTGCGTGCTCATTTTCCAATACTTTTGCAGGTTTGTGATCCCACCAGTTCTTTGCTGCTGGGAGGTGGTACTTGAGGCATAAGTTCCAATGAATCATTTGGGCCACAGAGTTGTGCCTCTGTTTGTAGTCTGTCTGTGCGATTTTCTTACAGCAGCTGAGGAGATGATCCATGGTTTCGTCGGTTTCCTTGCACAGTCTGCATTTTGGGTCAACAGCTGATTTTTCGATCTTGGCCTTAATTGCATTTGTTCTGATAGCTTGCTCCTGGGCTGAAATATTATTATTATTATTATTATTATTATTATTATTATTATTATTATTATTATTATTATTATGCCATGTCTCTGTGCTGTGCGGTCTGGGGAGTTATAGATTCCCAAGGTCCATACCTTTCTCTGTGGGGCAGCCGAGATGTGAGGGGGAGGGAGGGAGTGCATTTTCATTGAAAAATTGAGCTCTACTCAGTCAAAGGTTTCATTGCCTCAATGTAATGAAGTGGTTTGTTTATGGGAGAGATTCCAACCCAATGAGAAGAGGGTCAAGCACCCAAAATGGCCAAGGGCTCCTTGCACATCGGTCCCATCACCTTCCTTCCCAACAGCCTCATTGCCCTACTTTTGATGTCTCTGGTGCCCCCTCCCCCCTGCAGAACATGTACCGCCTGGAAGGTGAAGCGTTTCCCAGCATCCCCCTGCTGATCGACCACTTCCTGAAGGCCAAGCAGCCCATCACCAAGAAGAGCGGCATTGTCCTGGGCAAGCCGATTGTGAAGGTACTGGTCTGGGCAGTGACCGGAAGTTTGCAGGGAGGAGGGTCGGTCAGCCTGAGGTCCTCCTATTGGGCGAGTGGGCGTATCAATAAAAGACCCTCCCCATAAATGCACAGCAGACTAACTTAATTATTGATTCAAGCGATGAAATTGCTTTGACAAAGATTTCCCTCTCAGCAGACTGTTTTAATAGCATAACATAAAGGCATTTCTTTGCCCTTTGATTTCCTTCTTATTTGCTATTCTGAGACTTCTGCGCAACCCCCGAAATTCCAAACAACTAGCCCGATCTAGAGAAGCAGCCTCATCGCTTTCAAGGCCACAGGGCTCGTTAGTGTTATCAGGCTGAAGCTGAGAGCTGCTCTCCCTTTCTGCTTCTTGCACCTGAAAACCATCATTAGTAACAACATCATTTCTTCCCATGGGAAAGCCTCCCTGCTCCTCATCTCCCACAGCAGGAACACTCTGCACCTGAGTCATCTTGAAACTCATCCTGAACCTGAATCCCATCATCTTGAAACTGCATCCCAGAATCCTCATCAGAGTCACACAAAGGCTGAGTCACAACAAAAGTGATAAACAGAACAAAAACACACAGACCAATGTTATCTCTTCCTTAGGAGGTTTTTCTTTGCAGCAAAATTATATGGTTCCACTATTTACAAGGACAAGGTTTCCATAACACGAATCTAGTTCTTTATACTTCCTTCTTTGCTTCCACACTGGGCTTCTTTCTCATGCAGATAAACAGCTTCGCTCCCACAGAGCTTCCTCTCACACCATATTTACACAGAAGCTTCACACAGCAGCTGTACACACAACAGCCTTCACACTGGGGCCTTCTCATACATGAGGCCTTTCTCACACTGAGGCTTCCTCACACGAGGCCGCCTTCATACTGAGGCATTCTCACACTGCTCAGGATGACACTAGCTTTGGCCTACTAACTACCAAGCTTCGGCTTACTCACTCTCCTCAGGGTGATGCTAGCTTATTTAACCCTTTCAGTGCTTGACTCACATTTTTGTAATTAGAAATATTAAGAATTAATTAGGTATTTTTAATTACAAAACTTTCCACCTTGAAACTGGTGCTCTCCCTACAGGACAAATGGGTGCTTGACCACGAGGATGTCCTGCTTGGGGAACGCATTGGGCAGGTGAGTGGCCCCTGGTAGTAATGGCACCACTTGAAGGGGTTTTCTCTCTATCAGGTTGAGACCCGCAGCACCGGAGTGCAGTGGTCACTTATTTGGGGGGGGGGGCTTTGGGCAGCTCCTCTGGGGTCCCTGAAGGGATTCAGGTGTGCTGTTCAACAGGACAGGTGATCAGCAGAACAAGCAGCGGCCTTCAGGAAGCCAATGGGCTCAGTCTTCCTGGAAATGGGGAGGAAGGGGAGCAGAGAGTGACCTGCTCTCCTCCTTCCTTCCTTCCTTCCTTCCTTCCTTCCTTCCTTCCTTCCTTCCTTCCTTCCTTCCTTCCACAGGGCAATTTTGGAGAGGTGTTCAGTGGCCGCTTGCGTTACGACAACACTCCGGTGGCAGTGAAGTCCTGCCGCGAAACCCTTCCTCCAGAGCTCAGAGCCAAGTTCCTGCGGGAGGCCAGGTGAGCAAGGAGTGGAGACAAGATCTCTCCTTCATGGTTGGAGGGGGCAACGGACAGGGTCCCCCCGAGTGCAAGGCGGGATCAGCATCTGATGCATCTCGTGCTTCCCTATGGACCTCCAGCCCTTTGCGGACCCCAGACGCAGCTCTCCCATTGTTATGTGCACATGAGGCTTCCCTACACTGCCCTGTTTTTTTGGGGGGGGTGGGAGTGTTAGGTTCTCTTCTTCCAGTTGTGCTGTGGGTAAGTCTTCCACAGATGACATCTCCGGACACAGAGCAAGCGCTGACAAAGAACAGATGCCAGCCATAAAACGGGCCAGCCATAAAACCTCAATTACCCTCTGGTATGTGAGAGCCCCTATATAAATGAGCTACAGAGAAGATTCTGGTATTCTGTACAATAAAACCTGTTGGAATCTACCAGCATGTGTCTTGGTGCTTTCTTCTGTGGAAGACTTCTCTGGAGACTTCTCTGGAGAACAAGCCCTATGAGGAGCGGCTTAAAGAGCTGGGCATGTTTAGCCTGCAGAAGAGAAGGCTGAGAGGAGACAGGATAGCAATGTACAAATACGTGAAGGGAAGTCATAGGGAGGAGGGAGGGAGCTTGTTTTCTGCTGCCCTGCGGACTAGGACACGGAACAATGGCTTCAAACGACAGGAAAGGAGGAGATTCCACCTGAACATCAGGAAGAACTTCCTCACTGTGAGAAGGGCTGTTCGACAGTGGGACTCTCTCCCCCGGGCCGTGGTAGAGGCTCCTTCTTTGGAGGCTTTTAAACAGAGGCTGGATGGCCATCTGTCGGGGGTGCTTTGAATGCGATTTCCTGCTTCTTAGCAGGGAGTTGGACTGGATGGCCCATGAGGTCTCTTCCAACTCTACTATTCTATGATTCTATGATTCTATGACTTACCCACAACACAACTGGAAGAAGAGAACCTGACAATTTGTACAGAATACCAGAATCCTCTGTAGCCCATTTATATAGGGGCTCTCACATACCAGAGGGTAATTGAGGTTTTATGGCTGGCCTGTTTTATGGCTGGCATCTGTTCTTTGTCAGCGCTTGGTCTGTATCTGGAGATGTCAAAGATCGGAGATCATGACAGGGGGGGGGACTCTAAGGCCCCAAGGCAAATGCTGAGCAAGGCCTCCCTCTGCCTCCCTTGGCAGGATCCTGAAGCAGTACAGCCACCCCAACATCGTCAGCCTGATTGGGGTCTGCACCCAGAAGCATCCCATCTACATCGTCATGGAGCTTGTACAAGGTCAGTCGAGTCCCCACCCCCAGCAGAGTGACCATGTTTTGCTGATGGAAAGTAATAATAATAACTTTATTTTTATACCCCGCCTCTATCTCCCCAGAGGGGACTCAGGGCGGCTTACATGGGGCTAAGCCCGAATAAAAACAATCTATATATATAAAAGAGTGATGGCATCACGGCGACCCATAAAACTACAAAACTACAGGCCACCCAACCTCGAAATTTGACAACACAACCCATCATCCATGGCTCTAGGTTGATGCAACAAAAAGAAAAGAAAAATAAAGTCCTAATTAGAGAGAGAGGAATAATTGCTTTTATCCAATTGCTGCCAGTTAGAAGGCTAAGCTCCTCCAACTTGGTCTCCTAGCAACCCAATAAAAAATAATAAAAAACGCTAAAAAATAATTAAAAACACTAAAAAAATTAATACAATAAAATACTATAATAACAGAAAATAACTAAAAATAATACAAGAAAATAATAAAATATAATAAATAAAAAGATAACTTACAATAAAATTAATTAAAAATACAAATAACGTCAAATAAAAATTACACAACAATTTTTAACCAATACCACCACCACTTTGCCACAGCAACGCGTGGCCGGGCACAGCTAGTAGCTATATAAAACACAACAATAGACAAGAGACCTGCACAATGATAAAAATTTAAACATTAGCCAATAGAAACAAATGACAAGAACTAATAAAAACATGGATTAAAACGGAGAGGTTGTAAAAGTAGACTGGGTAAGGTGCACCATATAAATACTGTAAACACGAGGTGACTGATAAAGTGCTGCAAATTCTTGGAAGTGCCAATTGGGATGGGAATAGACCCTGTGTCTATATCAAGTTGGCAAAGGTAAAAAGTGCAAACCGGTACAAGAATGGTCACAGATACAGGATTGTTATGGGGATGAGCAATCTTTCTCCAAAGGCCTGAGTGAAGAGCCAGGTTTTCAAGCTCTTTCTGAATGCGACCAGGGTGGGGGCTTGCCTGATTTCCCTGGGGAGCGAGTTCCAGAGCCGGGACCCCTTGGGCTGGATCTTCACTAACCTTATAATCCAGTTCAAAGCAGACCATCTGGATTTTGTATGGCAGAGCAGATGGGCCTTGGCCTGCCCCTTCAAGCACTGCTCCCGGAGACCCCTCTCCTGCCCCTTTCTTCTACAGGCGGGGACTTCCTGACCTTCCTGCGGAACGAAGGGGCCGAACTCACCTCCCGGGACCTGCTGAGGATGATGGAGGACGCAGCCGCGGGGATGGAGTACCTGGCAGGGAAGCACTGCATCCACCGGTGGGTGCCGGGACCCCGGGAGTCCGGCATGCTTTCTGGGACACTTTATTTATTTATTTACAGTATTTATATTCCGCCCTTCTCACTCAGGGTGGATCACATTATATACATATAGCGCAAACATTCAATGCTCATATACACATAGAACCGAGACAGAGACAGACGCAGAGGCAATTTAAGCTTCTCCTGAGGGGATGTTTGATTCTGGCCACAGGGGGGAGCAGCTACTTCATCATCCGGCACTGTGACGGCACTTCCTCATTCCAATGTCGTAAATTGGTTACATTTGTCTCCCCACTTTATAAGTGGTACCTTACTTCCTACTTGATAGATGCAACTATCTTTCAGGTTGCTAGGTCAGCAACAAACAGGGGCTATTTATTTATTTATTTATTTTAATTGACGGGTGCTCACCCCGCCACGAGCTGGCCTCGAACTCATGACAGCAAAACGGGAAAAAAAAGAAAAAGTATGGTATATAATATAATATAAAGTAAGTTATAGTTCTATACTTTCTCAAGTGATATAGTCACTTATATATTACTAGCTGTGCCCGGCCACGCGTTGCTGTGGCATTGTCTGGTGGTGTCTGTATTTTATAGGCAGTGTGGAAGAGGCCTAAGTGAGGTCTAACTTTGCCTGTTCTCTGGGCTGAGTGGGTTGCTAGGAGACCAAGTGAACAGAGCTTAGCCTTCTAACTGGCAGCAATTGGATAAAAACAATTATTCCTCTCCCTCTAATTAGGACTTTATTTTTCTTTTCTTTTTGTTGTATCAACCTAGAGGCATAGATGAGGGGCTGTGATGTCAATTTTCGAGGTTGTGGGGTGTTTACTTTTGTTGTTTTGTCCGCTGCCGTAATGCCATCACTCTTTTATATATATAGATGATTGTAGCATCAGTTTATATATTCCAACTGGACAGATAAGTACATATTTCAATGTCCAATTTTAACAAATATAATTATTGGTAGATAAAGTAGTCTTATTAAAGTCTTGATAATATTCTCAAGGTTTGTAAGACTATTCTTCAAAATCAGTCATTCAAAGTAAATCAAAGTTCCATGTCAATAGTAACAAAGAAGGATAACTCCCTGGTGAAAGGAATATATTGGTGGATTCCAGAGTTTATACAGTATATGGATCCCGGAGATAATGTGGTCAATCAAATCTGGTTGATACGACTGGTCTCCCGGGTATGTATCCAGTTTCGGCGACCTTCTTCAGGTAGACCTTCAGGTAGACCTTCAGGTAGACCACCTTCAGGTAGACCTTCAGGTAGACCTTCTTTAGGTAGACCTTCAGGTAGACCTTCTTCAGGTAGACCACCTTCAGGTAGACCTTCAGGTAGACCTTCAGGTAGACCACCTTCAGGTAGACCTTCAGGTAGACCTTCAGGTAGACCACCTTCAGGTAGACCTTCAGGTAGACCACCTTCAGGTAGACCTTCTTCAGGT
This sequence comes from Anolis carolinensis, assembly GCF_035594765.1. Taxonomy (NCBI): domain Eukaryota; kingdom Metazoa; phylum Chordata; class Lepidosauria; order Squamata; family Anolidae; genus Anolis; species Anolis carolinensis. The sequence goes on along the minus strand of NW_026943822.1, from coordinate 2,375,757 downwards.
AGACCTTCTTCAGGTAATCCTGGAGTTCCCTCTGTTTGCTTTAGGGAGTATATCTTGATGCTCTGCTGTCTTATTTCTTCTTATAAAAATAAATAGAGAAGAACTATCTAGTGCTCTATTTGTAAGTTGAGTCAAACTCGAACTCATGACCTCATGGTCAGAGTGATTTATTGCAGCAGGCTGCTCACCAGCCTGCTCCATAGCCTGGCCCACTTAATCCAGCTGGCTGTGCATTTCCAGCAGAAAAGGACACTCCACCTCCACCCTCCAGTCAGGGACCAGGAGGACTGTCAAAGGGCAAACCCACAGCAGGAACTGGCAGCCGTGCAGCCCAGGGGAGAGTGCCACTTACGGCCCTTTGTGCCCCACAGTGACCTGGCAGCCAGGAACTGCCTGGTGACGGAGAAGTATGCGCTGAAGATCAGCGACTTTGGGATGTCTCGGGAGCAGGAGGACGGAGTCTATGCCTCCACCGGCGGCATGAAGCACATCCCAGTGAGGTGGACTGCACCGGAGGCACTCAGCTGTGGTATGAGGGTCTCTCCTTGGCCGGGAAGAGGGTCTGTGTGGCTCCTGGGCCACGGAGGGTGATGAGAGACATCCGGGAGCTTTGGCTCAAAGACATGTTGGGGGCTGCGCAGGCCCCACTCCCTCACCTAACCTTGAGCTCTGGCCTGGGGGTTTGGTACAGCCCAAGGTAATTTTCAAGTGTAGCCGAACTGAATTTTGGCACTCCCCCCCCCCCCCGCCCAAACCAATCACTGAAAAATAAAAGCGTTGGATAAGTGAAAATATTGGATTAAGGAAAACCCTAAATAAAGAACAACACTCTGAAAACAGGGGAAATCCAGACAGGAAACAATCAGGGCCAGCTAACACCTCCCAACCAAGCATGCCCCCAGAGAGGAAGCAGCCAGGCTTTGAATCTGCAAGGCCATTAAATCAAGCTGGCCAATTGCAACATTCACACTAGCCTCAAACAGACAAGTGTTCTTTCTCCCACCCTGGACTTTCCACAGATATATAAACCCCACTTACCTAGCTTCCAACAAACCTCACAACCTCTGAGGATGCCTGGCATAGATGTGGGTGAAACGTCAGGAGAGGATGCTTCTGGAACATGGCCAGGCAGCCTCGAGGGAGAAGGCCAGAACAGGCTGAGCCTGGGCGGAGGCCACGCCCCAAGAGGATGGCGTCTCAGGCAACCGCCTAGCTCGCCTAATGGTTGAACCGCCCCTGTGCCCTCACATAAAATCATCGAGTTGGAAGTGGCCGCATGGGCCATCTATTCCAACCTTGACAGGCAGGAAAAGCACAATTGAAGCAACCCTAACAGATGGTCATTCAGCCTTTTTTGGAAAGCCTCCAAAGAAGGAGCTTCCGCCGTATTCCAAGGCAGAGAGTTCCACTGCTGAACAGCTCTCCTTACACTCAGGAAGTTCTTCCTAATTTTCAGGTGGAATCTCCTTTCCTGGAATTAGAACCCATGGCTCCATTGAGTCACATGCGCTTCCTTCTTCCCCCACTCAGGGTTGTATTCCTCTCAAAGTGACGTCTGGAGCTTTGGGATCCTGCTCTGGGAAGCCTTCAGCCTCGGGGCCACGCCGTACCCCAACATGAGTAACCAGCAAACCCGGGAGGCTGTGGAGAGAGGTGAGGGAGGAAGGAGGACTGCACTTGCTGCTGTGTCGTCGCTGTCCTCACACGCATCGGACACCCCATTTATTTATTTAGTTTGTTAGTTATTTGCAGCATTTATATTCCACCCTTCTCACTCAGGGCGGATCACAGAACATACATATGCGGCAAATATTCAATGCCATTTTTATACACTGACAAGACAGACAACTGTACATAAGAAAAGATATATATAGGCTTTTCCCATCTTTGGCATCTTGGAGTCTTGTGCTCGGTTCTGGCCATGTGCGGGTGTGTACTGTCACTCCATCTCCCTGCCAAAGAGCTTTGTTCGTAAACTTTCCTCTTTGGTCAAATCACCAGCATTTCTTCTGTCTGGCATTTCCTTATGGGTGCCTTAAAATACCTCCCCGCTTTTAAGCAGTACCTATTTATCCGTATGAACCCCGGTGGCGAAGTGTGTTAAAGCACTGAGCTGCTGAACTTGTAGACCAAAAGGCCCCAGGTTCAAACCCCGGGAGCGGAATGAGCGCCCAGTTAGCTCCAGTTTCTGCCAACTTAGCAGTTCGAAAACATGCCAATGTGAGTAGATCAATAGGTACCGCTCCGGCGGGAAGGTAACGGCGCTCCATGCAGTCACATGACCTTGGAGGTGTCTACGGACAATGCCGGCTCTTCGGCTTAGAAATGGAGATGAGCACCACCCCCAGAGTCAGACATGACTGGACTTAATGTCAGGGGAAAACCTTTAACCTTTAAGCAGTACCTATTTATCAACCCGTAGGAGCCCTGGTGGCACAGTGTGTTAAAGCGCTGAGCTGCTGAACTTGCAGACCGAAAGGTCCCAGGTTCAAATCCCGGGAGCTGAATGAGCACCCGCTGTTAGCTCCAGCTTCTGCCAACCTAGCAGTTCAAAAACATGCCAATGTGAGTAGATCAATAGCTACCACTCCAGCGGGAAGATAACGGGGCTCCATGCAGTCATGCTAGTGGCCACATGACCTTGGAGGTGTCTACTGACAATGCCGGCTCTTCAGCTTAGAAATGGAGATGAGCACCAACCCCCAGAGTCAGACACATGCAAATGTGAGTAGATGAATAGGTACCGCTCCGGCAGGAAGGTAACAGCGCTCCATGCAGTCATGCCAGTGGACACATGAACTTGGAGGTGTCTACGGAGAACGCCGGCTCTTTGGCTTAGAAATGGAGATGAGCACCAACCCTCAGAGTCAGACACATGCAAATGTGAGTAGATGAATAGGTACCGCTCCGGCGGGAAGGTAACAGCACTCCATGCAGTCATGCCAGTGGCCACATGACCTAGAGGTGTCTATGGACAACGCCGGCTCTTCGGCTTAGAAATGGAAATGAGCACCAACCCCTTTACCTTATTTATCTACTCACATTTTGCTTTCAAACCGCTAGGTAGGCAGAAGCTGGGCTAAAGGCCAGGAGCTCAGGCTTCGAACTGTAATTTTCTTGGTTGACAAGATTTACTGCAGCTGGTGGTTTAACTTGCTGTGCTAAAGCCCGGCCCATGCCCAAAGGGTACTTCTAAGGGAAATCCTCCTCCTTCCACCCTCACCGTCTCTTCTTCTTCTTCTTCCGCCCACCACCGCACAGGGGTCCGGCTGAGTGCCCCCGACCGCTGCCCGGAGGAGGCCTACCAGCTGATGCTGCGCTGCTGGGAGTACGAGCCACAGGACCGGCCCACCTTCACGGCTGTCCACAGGGAGCTGGTGGCCATCCAGACCCGGCAGCAGCAGCAGCGCCATGGAGGGTGGCCGCGCCAGAGGCGGCTCTAGGGGCGGAACCGGCAAGACCCCGTGTGCTGGTACAGCTGTACCAGGACCTTCTACTTTACTTTCTTGCTGCAAATGTTTGCATTCATAGGACAGGCCACCTGTCAATCACCATTAAGTTTGGTTCCGCCCCTTGTTCAGGGCTCTGGGAGGGAAGGAGCCATTTTTAAGTTAGTCTCACTTAGGAAGCTCAGCTATAGGACGTAGACCAGCTCGTCCTGTAAAAAGCTTCATATTTCAAGACCACCGGGGATAAAGAGCACCAGGGTTAAAGAACACCAGGGATATTGACCGTCCCGGGATACAGAACAACAGCACAGAAACATCTGCAAGCCTCGGCTGGTAGGTCCACTCGACAACCAGACGCACTTGGAGTCGGTAGTGGGTCCCAGACCAGCTAGGCCCAGATAACAGATAGCCTGGGAGGGGTTATAAGAGGGTTTTCACAGTTATTCAAAGCCTATCGCCTGTCCTGTGGGGCAAGATTCCTTGAAGATTTATTATTTGTTCCTTAATCCCTCCTTATTATCCAAGATATTCGCTTAGCCAAGCTTCTGCCGGCCCGTTTAGCTTGAGACTCTACTGTACTTTCGAAATCATTTGTTTTCCATAATCCCTTCTTTACTTTTAAATTTGATGTTAGCTTGTCATTCAGTGCCATTCTCCAAACTTCTTTATACCATTCATTAATTTGTATGTTCATTTCTCCTTTCCAATATTTTGCAATTAGTGATCTAGCTGCTGTTAACCACATGTGTATTAAATTTTTCCCCTCTTATCTTATATTTTTTTAATTAAAAGTAATATTTTAAGTGACTGGCTTGACCTTAAAGGAACTGGGGGCGGCCGACAGGGAGCTCTGACGTAATAATAATAATAATAATAATAATAATAATAATAATAATAATTTTTAATTATATACCGTCCTATCTCCCGGATGGGACACAGGGCGGTTTACAGTCATAAATGCAACACAACATTACATAACGACATAACACACATTATTAAACAAGGTAAAATAATACAATTATAACAATAAATCACACTTACATGACCAGATCAAGGGGGCAGTGGACTGGTTTGTGAGGTCACGAAGAGTCCAAAGAAACTGAATGAATAAACAACTTTATTTATTTGCAACTTTTCTACCCTGCCCTTCTCACCCGAGGGGGACTCAGGGCGGCTTACAACATCCGGCAAAATTCAATGCCAAACAGATCAATAAAAACAGCAACACATCTAAAACCAATTAACAACAATCCATAAAATACAATACATAAAATACATTAGTCACGCTAAAACATATAGTTACTTAATACCATTTTTCCAAGGAACCATTGCACATAAACCTAAGTTCAGACCATGTCAATATACGTAAATTGATAATAGTGCAATACCAGGGATTCTTTCCAATTTGATGTTCATTATATCCTCTATCTCTTTAAATATTTTATACCAAAATTTCCTTACATATTTACAATACCACCACATATGTACCGTATATACTCAAGTATAAACCAACCAGAATATAAGCCGAGGCGCCTAATTTTAGAACAAAAAACTGGGAAAACATTGACTCCAGTATAAGCTGAGGGTGGTAAACTTCAAAAATAAAAATACAGTAGAGTCTCACTTATCCAAGCTAAACAGGCTGGCAGAAGCTTGGATAAGTGAATATCTTGGATAATAAGGAGAGATTAAGGAAAAGCCTATTAAACATCAAATTAGGTTATGATTCTACAAATTAAGCACCAAAACATCATGTTATACAACAAATGTGACAGAAAAAGTAGTTCAATACACAGTAAGGTTATGTTGTAATTACTGTATTTACGAATTTAGCATGAAAATATCATGATATATTGAAAACATTGACTACAAAAATGGCTTGGATAATCCAGAAACTTGGATAAGCGAGGCTTGGATAAGTGAGACTCTACTGTAGATACCAAAAAATTACATTAATTGTGGCATCGGTAGGTTAAATGGTTTTGAATATTTACATCAAGCTCTAATTTAAGATAAGACTAACTCTGATTAAATCATTATTTTCATCTTCTTCAATGTAAATGTGCTTATGTATCCTTTTAATAATAATAGAGCAAAATAATACATTTAATAATACAGTAGAGTCTCACTTATCCAACATAAACGGGCCGGCAGAACGTTGGATAAGCGAATGTGTTGGATAATAAGGAGGGATTAAGGAAACGCCTATTAAACATCAAATTAGGTTATGATTTTACAAATTAAGCACCAAAACATCACGTTATACAACAAATTTGACAGAAAAAGTAGTTCAATACGCAGTAATGTTATGTTGTAATTACTGTATTTTCAAATTTAGCACCAAAATATCACGATATATTGAAAACATTGACTACAAAAATGGCTTGGATAATCCAGAACGTTGGATAAGTGAGACTCTACTGTATTTACGAATTTAGCACCAAAATATCACAGTGTATTGAAAACATTGACTACAAAAATGGCTTGGATAATCCAGAACGTTGGATAAGCGAGACTCTACTGTATTTTCATCTTCTTCAATGTAAATGTGCTTATGTATCCTTTGAATAATAATAGAGTAAAATAATACATTTAATAATAATAATAAATAAAGGAAAATAATACAAGTAATAATAAATAGAGTAAAATAATAAATGCAATAATAACAATAAAGAATAAAGAATAATAATAAATAATAAATGTAATAAAAATAGAGTAAAATACATGTAATAGGTAGTACAACAACAATATCCCAGGAACAAAACCCGTGTTACATATACAACTTCTCTTCAAATAAAAAGACACCCCATATTCCATATTCAGCTTGTTAGGAATTGTGGGAGTTGTAGTCCAGCACACCAGGAAGGCCTGCAGCTTGAGTAGGCGGCGCTTCCGCATCACGTGGGGCGGGAAGCTCCTCCCCCTCCGCTCTTGCTCCTCCCCCTTTCCCCTGCTGCTGCTGCTGCTGCTGGCCGGCCTGCCTTTCCTGCCTTCCTTCCTGGGCCCGGAGGCTGGCCTTCCTTCCTCTCGCTTCCTCGCTTCGCTGTTGCCGATGCTCCGCTGTGGCCGAGCCCGGGATGAAGCTGAAGAAGCAGGTGACGGTGTGCGGGGCGGCCATCTTTTGCGTGGCCGTCTTCTCGCTCTACCTGATGCTCGACCGCGTCCAGCATGACCCCGCCCGGCCGCACGGGGGCGCCAGCTTCCCAAGGGTCAGTCCCGGAAGGAGGGGGCGGGGCCTGGGTAGGGCCTGTATATATTTGCAAGCCTTTCTCTGTCAGTAAGAGAAGACAGGCTGGAGGCCTAATGTTTTGAATGTTGGGCCCTGGAAGCCAGGCTTGGGATCCCTTTCCCAACCGTGGAAATACACTGGGAGGCCCTAGGCAAGTCACACTCTCTCAGCCTCAGAGGGAAATCTGAACAAGCGCTGTGGTGGGTTTTGCCTGAGGTTTCCCCCCAAAAACAGGCATGACTTCAAGTTTAAAAAGGTAAAGGTTTCCCCTGACGTTAAATCCAGTCATGTCTGACTCTGGGGGTTGGTGCTCATCTCCATTTCTAAGCCGAAGAAGCAGTACCTATTGATCTACTCACATTGGCATGTTTTCGAACTGCTAGGCTGGCCGAAGCTGGAGCTAACAGCGGGCACTCACTCCGCTCCCGGGATTTGAACCTTCAACCCTTCGGTCTATAAGTTCAGCAGTTCAGTGCTTTAACATACTCCGCCACCGGGGCTCCTCATTATTATTAATAATATACATCTATAAAATAATATTAATATAGCATGTAAAAAGTAAAAGAAGGTAAAGGTTTTCCCCTGTCGTTAAGTCCAGTCATGTCTGACTCTGAGGGTTGGTGCTCATCTCTATTTCTAAGCCGAAAAAGCGGTACCTATTGATCTACTCACATTGGCATGTTTTCGAAGTGCTAAGTTAGCAGAAGCTGGGGCTAAAAGCAGGCGCTCACTCCGCTCCCAGGATTTGAACCTTCGACCCTTCGGTCTACAAGTTCAGCAGCTCAGTGCTTTAACACACTTCGCCACCGGGGCTCCTCATTATTATTATTAATAATATACATATATAAAATAATATTAATATAGCATGTAAAAAGTAAAAAAGGTAAAGGTTTTCCCCTGTCGTTAAATCCAGTCATGTCTGACTCTGGGGGTTGGTGCTCATCTCCATTTCTAAGCCGAAGAAGCGGTACCTATTGATCTACTCACATTGGCATGTTTTCGAACTGCTAGGTTGGCAGAAGCTGGAGCTAACAGCGGGCGCTCACTCCGCTCCCGGGATTTGAACCTTCGATCATTTGGTCTACAAGTTCAGCAGCTCAGCGCTTTAACACACTTCGCCACCGGGGCTCCTCATTATTCTTATTAATATACATATATAAAATAATATTAATATAGCATGTAAAAAGTAAAGGTAAAGGTTTCCCCTGACATTAAGTCCGGTCATGTCCAACTCTGGGGGTTGGTGCTCATCTCCATTTCTAAGCCAAAGAGCCGCCATTGTCTGTAGACACCTCCAAGGTCATGTGGCCACTGGCATGACTGCATGGAGCGCCAATGTTACCTTCCCGCCAGAGTGGTACCTATTGATCTACTCACATTTGCATGTTTTCGAACTGCTAGGTTTGCAGAAGCTGGAGTTAACAGCGGGCGCTCATTCTGCTCCAAGGATTTGAACCTGGGACCTTTCGGTCTGGTAGTTCAACAGCTCAGTGCTTTAACACACTTTGCCACCGTGGCTCCTATCAATCAAAGTACATCACAATAATATAAGCATAATCAAATAAACACTTTAAGAAAAACAACTACAGTATACACTATACCTGCTCAATGTACTATTTGTATATTGTAAACACCAGATAGCTATTCGAGAGTTGATTGTGTGTTTGTGATAATGTAATGTTATTATTGTTTTCATGTCGATATATTTTATTTTATGTATTATATGTTTTATGTATGGCATCTTTGTGTGCTATTTTGTAAGCCACCCCGAGTCCCTATGGGAGATGGTGGTGGGGTATAAATAAAGTATTATTATTATTATTATTATTATTATTATTATTATTATTATTATTATTTTATGACACAGCAAATAAGATAGATATGCTGGATTTCGTTTCACAAAATCACAAGTCGAACACTTCCCAAATGTCTAGGACTGTGTGATGTACTTTTGGATGATGCGTGCATATCCCAGTCGGGTGGCCTTTTGCAGTTGGCAGATTGTAATTCTGTCAATGTCTGAGATCTTTTGGCATGGCACCCAGTGTTCCCATCAGCACTGGGACCACCTGCACTGGTTTCTGCCAGAGTCTTTGAAGTTCAGTCTTGAGGTCCTGATAGCGGCTGAATTTTTCCTTTTGTTTTTCGTCAATGCGACTGCCACCTGGGATGGCAACATCAATGATCCAAACCTTTTTCTTTTCCACAACTGTGATGTCTGGTGTGTTGTGTTCCAGAACTTTGTCAGTCTGGATTCGGAAGTCCCACAGTATCTTTGCGTGCTCATTTTCCATTAACTTTGCAGGTTTGTAATCCCACCTGGTCTTTACTGTGGGAGGTGGTACTTGAGGCATAAGTTCCAATGAATCATTTGGGCCGCATAGTTGTGCCTCTGTTTGTAGTCTGTCTGTGCGATTTTCTTACAGCAGCTGATGATGTGATCAATGGTTTCGTCAGCTTCCTTGCACAGTCTGCATTTTGGGTCACTGGCTGATTTTTCGATCTTGGCCTGAATGGCCTTTGTTCTGATGTCTTGCTCCTGGGCTGCAAGGATCAGGCCTTGTGTCTCCTTCTTCAGGGTCCCATTCGTGAGCCAGAGCCAGGTCTTCTCCTTATCAGCTTTTCCTTCAGTTTTGTTAAGGAACTTTCCATGCAATGTTTTGTTGTGCCAGCTGTCAGCTCTAGTTTGTAGTGTGGTTTTCTTATACTGAATCTTTGTCTGCTGTGCTTTGAGGAGTTTCTGATTTTTGACTTCAATCAAAGCAGGTTCTTCACTTTGCTTTACATCTTCTGCCAGGGCATGTTCTTCTTCTTTGACTGCTTGTTTTACTTGTAAGAGGCCTCTGCCCCCTGATCTTCTAGGCAGATATAGCCGGTCAACATCACTGCGAGGGTGAAGTGAATGATGAATGGTCATGAGTTTTCTTGTTTTTCTGTCCAAATTATCCAGTTCCGCCTGTGTCCAATTTATAATGCCAGCAGTATATCTTATGACAAATATTATTATTATTATTATTATTATTATTAGGAAGGAGAAAAAGGGTCTCTAGGAAGGAAGGCCCCTGGCAGGTCCCCTGACTCTTGCTCCCCTCCCTTGTCTCTTAGAGCCAGATCTCGGTGCTGCAGAACCGCATTGAGCAGCTGGAGCAGCTCCTGGAGGAGAACCATGAGATCATCAGCCACATCAAGGACTCGGTGCTGGAGCTGACAGCCCATGCAGCGGCCCAGGGCGATGGGGGCCCTGAGGCCAATGAGGGGGGCCCTCCCGGGGGCCCGGCCCTGCCTCTGCGCCTCCCCAACGGCTCCTGGCTGCTGCCCCCCGAAATGAGCCGGCCCGCCTTCTTCTCTGTGGCCCCCCAGGACTGCCGCTTTGCCCTGCGGGGCCCTGGGAAGGTGGACCTCCAGGTAGGGAGGGCACCGCGGGGGGGGGGGGGGTGTCCCAGGTCCCCTGTGGGAGACCACCATCGCTTTCTCTTTCTCTCTCTTCTCCAGATGCCGGCCATCTCCGCCCAACTGCCCTTTGACAACCAGGACGGCGGGGTCTGGAAGCAGGGCTTTGACATCAGCTACGAGGCCCAGGAGTGGGATGAGGAGCCCCTGCGGGTCTTCGTGGTGCCCCACTCCCACAACGACCCTGGTAGGTAGGGCCCCTCTGACAACCTCAGGGCTTTGGCCACAAAAGGGTTTGGCCTGGGACTCATCACGGAAACAGGCAAAGCTCTGTGGGAGGTGCCGCCTCACCTGGAGCCTCTGGTGGCCTAGGGGATAAAAGCCTCGTGACTTGAAGGTTGGGTTGCTGACCTGAAAGCTGCCAGGTTCGAATCCCACCCGGGGAGAGCGCGGATGAGCTCCCTCTATCAGCTCCAGCTCCATGCGGGGACATGAGAGAAACCTCCCACAAGGATGGTAAAACATCAAAACATCCGGGTAACGTCCTTGCAGATGGCCAATTCTCTCACTCCAGATGCAACTCCGGTTGCTCCTGACATGAGAAAAAAAAAAAACCTGTGCACTGGGTGGGGGTCCGCTTTCCAAAGCCCAGGTGGCCGAAGCATGAAAGGCTTCTTGAGGTAGTAGCCCCCTGCCCTCAGAAGGCAATGCCTTGTGCTCAGGCATTTCCCTTAAGAGCTTTAAGGCTTTCTGTTGCCGGTCGGTCAGTCAGTCACTGGTGGGTGGGCTGCCCTCCCCTGCGTTGCCCCGAGGACCACAGTCATGCTGCCCTTTCTCCCCTCCCTCCCTCCCTGGATCCAGGCTGGATCAAGACGTTTGACAAGTATTACTTCGACCAGACACAGCACATCCTGAACAGCATGGTGGCCAAGCTGCAGGAGGACCCCCGGCGGCGCTTCCTCTGGTCGGAGGTCTCCTTCTTCGCCAAGTGGTGGGACAACATCAGCGCACAGAAGCGGGCTGCCGTCCGCAGGCTGGTGGGCAATGGGCAGCTGGAGATGGCCACGGGCGGCTGGGTGATGCCCGATGAGGCCAACTCCCACTACTTCGCCATGATTGACCAGCTCATCGAGGGACACCAGTGGCTGGAGAAGAACATTGGTGAGCGCCCGAGGGCAGCTGTTCCGGCCCAGGCCCTTTCGAGGCAGGCACCGGGCACTGAGGCCTGGGAACAGAAAGCACAGAAGGAGCCACAGAGCCCTTCTGAAGCTGGCGGACGGGAGAGAACCAGCCTGCCTGCCTGCCGTCCGTCCGTCCATCCTTCCTCCCTCCCTTCAAGGCCTCCTTTGCTTTTTGCTTCTCAGGAGTGACACCACGATCTGGCTGGGCAGTGGACCCCTTTGGCCACAGCGCCACCATGCCCTACATCCTGCGCCGCGCCAACCTGACCAGCATGCTCATCCAGCGGGTCCACTATGCCATCAAGAAGCACTTTGCGGCCACCAAGAGCCTGGAGTTCATGTGGCGGCAGAGCTGGGGTGAGGCACTCTGCGTCTTCTGTGGTTTTTGGCAAGAGACGGTGGTGGGGCTTGCTCTGCATTCCCCACCCACTGTATCCCCCCAATATCTTTTTCTTTCTTTTTAAAAAATATATTTTAATTGAAGTTTTATCTTATAAGATAGAGTAATAATAATAATAATAATAATAATAATAATAATAATAATAATAATAATAATTTATTTGTTTGACCAGTCATATGACCATTTCAAAGTGCAACATAAATAAAAACAAGGCAAAAAGGATGGGAGGACAGGCAGCTGACCATCTGTTTGCTGACAAAATCTTATTTTCCTGATTCTTCTTTCAGGAAATGTGCTCTTTTCTTGATAGCTTTCAGAATAAAAAGGCTTACTCTAATTATGGTGGATCTTTCTTGTCCTTGCAAGAGGGTATAAGATAGAGTAAATTAACATCGAAAGAGTGGGAACATTTGATTGTATAGAAAATGAGATTAAAAAAAGATCAAAAAGGGAGAGAGAGAAGAAAAAAAAACCCAAAACCAAAAACAAAGCTAAAGTGTCCATATTTATATTTTAAAAAATCTGTACAAATGGTTATATAAAAATGCAAAAGTACTTGGCAAAGAAACACACCAAAAGCAAAAAGCATTAGCACTGCCATTTAATACTTTGAATAAAATCGCTAGGTTAGAAGCAACTGACATTGGTAATGTGCTAACAAAGAACTGCCAAAAACTGTTAAATATCTGAACACAAACCTCTTTATTTTGTGCCTCCTCAGATCCAGACTCCAGCACAGACATTCTCTGCCACATGATGCCCTTCTACAGCTACGACGTGCCCCATACCTGTGGCCCCGATCCCAAAGTCTGCTGCCAGTTTGACTTCAAGCGCCTGCCGGGGGGCCGCATCAACTGCCCCTGGAAAGTGCCCCCCAAGGCCATCACCAGCACCAACGTGGCAGAACGGTTAGTTGGATACTAACTAAGTTGGACACCAGACACTCCCAGTTAGGTTGTTCACGTCGGCACGGCCCTCTGAACCCCCTCCTTGCATTCCTGGCCCCTTGGAGGTCCTGACCCACTCCCTCCCACCTCCTCCAGGGCCCAACTCCTGCTGGACCAGTACCGGAAGAAGTCCAAGCTGTACCGGAGCAAAGTGCTGCTGGTCCCGCTGGGAGATGACTTCCGCTACGACAAGCCCCAGGAGTGGGACGCCCAGTTCCTCAACTACCAGCGACTCTTCGACTTCCTCAATGCCCACCCAGACCTCCATGTGCAGGTACCCCCCCCCTTCCCATTGGTGGTGGTGGGGGAGGGAGAGAAGAGGACGCCCATCCCTCCAGTCATTGTGGACATTGGCTCCCAGAATTCCCTGCATTGCTGCACTGCTTCTGATGAAAGTCACAGTCCAAAAGGTCTGGAGGACATTGTAGGGCCTGCCTCCTCCTGTTCCACCAAACGGCCTCACTTTGTTGTTGTTGTTGTTGTTGTTGTTATTATTGTGTTGCTGTGAGTTTTCCGGCTTTCTGGCCATGTTCCAAAAGCATTCTCTCCTGACTTTTCACCCACATCTATGGCAGGCATCCTCAGAGGTTGGGAGGTTTGTTGGAAACTAGGCAAGTGTGGTTTGTATATACAGTAGAGTCTCACTTATCCAACACTCACTTATCCAACGTTCTGGATTATCCAACGCATTTTTGTAGTCAATATTTTCAATACATCGTGATATTTTGGTGCTAAATTCGTAAATACAGTAATTACTACATAGCATTACTGCGTATTGAACTACTTTTTCTGTCAAATTTGTTGTATAACATGATGTTTTGGTGCTTAATTTGTAAAATCATAACCTAATTTGATGTGTAATAGGCTTTTCCTTAATCCCTCCTTATTATTCAACATATTCGCTTATCCAATGTTCTGCCGGCCTGTTTATGTTGGATAAGTGAGACTCTACTGTATGTGGAAGGTCAAGGGTGTGAGAAAGAACTCTTGTCTGTTTGAGACATTTGTTAATGCTTCCACTGGCCAGCTTGATTAGTATTGAACAGTGTTGCAACTTCAAGGCTTGGCTGATTCCGGCCTCAGGGAATCCTTTGTTGGGAAGTGTTAGCTGGCCCTGATTGCTTCCTGCCTAGAATTCCCCTATTTTCTGAGTGTTGTTCTTTATTTACTGTCCTGATTTTAGAGTTTTTTTAATACCGGTCGCCAGATTTTGTTCATTTTCATGATTTCCTCCTTTCTGTTGAAATTGTCCACATGCTTGTGGATTTCAATGGCTTCTCTGTGTTGTGTGACATGGTGGTTGTTAGAGTGTTCCTCCTCTGAGGATGCCTGCCATAGATGTGGGCAAAACATTAGTAGAAAATGCTTCCGGAACATGGCCATACAACCTGAAAACCTTACAGTAACCCAGTGATTCTGGCCATGAAAGCGTTCAACACATTATTATTATTATTATTATTATTATTATTATTATTATTATTATTATTATTATTTTGAAACACAACAAGATGTGTCCACAGCAGACTCTCTGGCTGTTGTACTGGATCACACACTTCCCAAGTGTCTAGGACTGTGTGATGTATTGGTGAATAATGCGTGCATATCCCAGTAAGGTGGCCTTTTGCAGCTGGCAGATGGTAATTTTGTCAGTGTCGATTGTGTTTAAGTGCAGGCCAGGTCTTTAGGCACTGCACCCAGTGTGCTGATCACCACTGGGACCACCTTGACTGGCTTGTGCCATAGTCTTTGCCATTCGATCTTTAAATCCTCATATCGTGTCAGCTTGTCCAGTTGGTTTCTCCTCAATCCTGCTGTCACCTGGGATTGCAACATCGACAATCCATACTTTGTTTTTTAACACGATCATGAGGTCTTGTGCTCCAACACTCTGTCTGTCTGAATTTGGAAGTCCCAGAGTAGCTTGACATGTTCATTCTCTGTAACTTTTTCTGGCTTGTGATCCCACCAGTTCTTTGTCGCAGGCAGATGGTATTTGTAGCACAAGTTCCAATTAATCATCTGAGCAATGGTGTTATGCCTCTGCTTGTAGTCTGTCTGTGTGATCTTTCTGCAGCAGCTGAGGATGTGATCTATTATTATTATTTTATTATGACACAGCAAACAAGATAGACATGCTGGATTTCATTTCACAAAATCTCAAGTCGAACTCTTCCCAAGTGTCTAGGAATGTGTGATGTATTTTCGGATGATGCTGCAGATCCCAGTAGATCCCTTTTGCAGTTGGCAGATCATAATTTTGTCAATGTCTATTGTTTCCAAATGCCAGCTGAGATCTTTTGGTACGGCACCCAATGTGCCCATCACCACCGGGACCACCTGTACTGGCTTCTGCCAGAGTCTTTGAAGTTCAGTCTTGAGGTCCTGAGAGCGGCTGAGTTTTTCCTGTTGTTTTTCGTCAATGCGACTGTCACCTGGGATGGCGACATCAATGATCCAAACCTTTTTCTTTTCCACAACTGTGATGTCTGGTGTGTTGTGTTCCAGAACTTTCTCAGTCTGGATTTGGCAGTCCCACAGTATCTTTGCGTGCTCATTTTCCAATACTTTATTATTATTATTATTATCTTTATCCTTATCTATACCCCATCTTTCTCCCTGTGGGGACTCAGGGCAGCTAACAACCCCACTGTAGGGCACCACATGGGCACTGAGCCTTTCCCTGGAGCCTGGGGGGTGTCTCTGGCCTGCCTCTGCAGCCTTGGAAAGACTTGCTCCTTGCTCTCCTTCAGGCTCAGTTTGGGACTCTCTCGGATTACTTTGACGCCCTCTACAAAAGCACAAGCGTCGTCCCAGGCGTGCAGCCGCCCGGCTTCCCTGTGGTCAGTGGGGATTTCTTTTCTTATGCGGACCGTGAGGATCACTACTGGACCGGCTACTACACCTCGCGGCCCTTCTACAAGAGCATGGGGCGGGTGCTGGAGGCGCACCTACGGTGAGCAGGCCGTCTAGAGGGAGGGAGGGAAGGAGGGCAGTGGGGAGGCCCTGCTAACTGAGTGCCGCCTAATAATAATAATAATAATAATAATAATAATGATGATGATGATGATGATGACTTTATTTTTATACCCCACCCCATCTCCCCGAAGGGACTCGGGGCGGCTTACATGGGGCCTAGCCCGATAAAGCAAACAAATAAAGCCTTGCCCCTTTCTCCCCAGGGGCGCAGAGATCCTGTACAGCCTGGCCCTGAGCCATGCGCGCCATGCCGGCATGGACAGCCAGTACCCGCTGGCGGACTACGCCCTGCTAACGGATGCCCGGCGGAACCTGGGCCTCTTCCAGCACCACGACGCAATCACCGGCACCGCCAAGGAGGCCGTGGTGGTGGACTATGGGGTCAGGTGAGTGTCAGGCCTCAAAGCTGGGTGCCCAGGTCCCATCTGGGAGAGTGTGCCAACCAGGATGAGGTGGCAACTATTTGATTCATAGCATCAATAAGAACAGGAGCCTCCGGTGGCCTAGGGGATAAAAGCCTCGTGACTTGAAGGTTGGGTGCTGACCTGAAGGCTGCCAGGTTCGAATCCCACCCGGGGAGAGCGTGGATGAGCTCCCTCTATCAGCTCCAACTCCATGCGGGGACATGAGAGAAGCCTCCCACAAGGATGGTATAACATCAAAACATCTGGGCGTCCCCTGGGCAACGTCCTTGCAGATGGACAATTCTCTCACTCCAGAAGCAACTCCGGTTTCTCCTGACATGAAATATATACAGTAGAGTCTCACATATCCAACATAAACGGGCCGGCAGAACGTTGGATAAGCGAATATGTTGGATAATAAGGAGAGATTAAGGAGAAGCCTATTAAACACCAAATTAGGTTTTGATTTTACAAATTAAGCACCAAAACATCATGTTATACAACAAATTTGACAGAAAACGTAGTTCAATACACAGTAATGCTAAGTAGTAATTACTGTATTTACGAATTTAGCACCAAAATATCACGATGTATTGAAAACATTGACTACAAAAATGCGTTGGATAATCCAGAACGTTGGATAAACGAATGTTGGATAAGTGAGACTTTACTGTATATATCAATAAGAACAAGGATCTTATAGTAGATTACAGATAGAACAGATCAGAAATCCAGCCTTTGGTGATCAGTGGATCAGACTGTGGTGGAGGCTCCTTCTTTGGAAGCTTTTAAACAGAGGCTGGATGGCCATCTGTCGGGGGTGCTTTGAATGCGATTTCCTGCTTCTTGGCCGAATGGGGTTGGACTGGATGGCTCATGAGGTCTCTTCCAACTCTACTATTCTATGATTCTATGATTCAGTAGAGCTCTACTGTATTGTTAAGGAAGACCTGGGCCAGCGTTCATGCTGTGGCTGCATTAATGAAGAGGGCCCAGCAGAGATTGTATTATTATCTGAGACTTTTAAGGAACCAACAATTGAATGAAAAACTGCTGGTGACTTTCTACCACTGTGCCATAGAGTGTTCTAATCTATTGCATCTGCGCATGGCTTGCGAATTGCACAGTGGTAGATAGGAAGGCATTCCTGCCCAGAGAATTATGGGTGCCTTTTCGTCTCTTTGGAAGAACTTTATCATTCCCACTACCTTCAGAAAGCTCAGGATACAAAAACAAGGAGAAATAGGCTGAGAGAGATCTCAGTGGTGTCACTGATGTGGCATTAGAAGTTGTGCAATAGTGATCAGAATGTGGAAGGATGGGTGTTTTGTTTTTGTAGCTCTCCATATATACAGAAGAGTCTCACTTATCAAAGCCTTGCTTGTCCAAGTTTCTGCATTATCCAAGCCATTTTTGTAGTCAATGTTTTCAATATATTGTGATATTTTGGTGCTAAATTAGTAAATACAGTAATTACAACATACAGTAGAGTCTCACTTATCCAACACTCGCTTATCCAACATTCTGGATTATCCAACGCATTTTTGTAGTCAATGTTTTCATTACATCATGATATTTTGGTGCTAAATTCATAAACACAGTAATTACTACATAGCATTACTTCGTACTGAACTACTTTTTCTGTCCAGTTTGTTGTATAACATGATGTTTTGGTGCTTAATTTGTAAAATCATAATCTAATTTGATTTTTAATAGGCCTTTCCTTAATCCCTCCTTATTATCCAACATATTCGCTTATCCATCGTTCTGCCGGCCTGTTTATGTTGGATAAGTGAGACTCTACTGTAACATTACTGTGTATTGAACTACTTTTTCTGTCAAATTTGTTGTAAAACATGATGTTGTGGTGCTTAATTTGTAAAATCATAACCTAATTTGATGTTTAATAGGCTTTTCCTTAATCCCTCCTTATTATCCAAGATATTCGCTTATCGAAGCTTCTGCCGGCCCGTTTAGCTTGGATAAGTGAGACCCTACTGTAATGTGTATGAAGACAGCATTTAATTTCGTTGTACAATGACAGTAAAGCTAGTCTATTCTATACCATCCCCTGGGGTTCCTGTGCCTCATGCTCCCCCCTTTCTCCGTTCCCATGGCCCATCATCCACGCCTGCAGGCTGCTCCACTCCCTGATGAACGTCAAGCGTGTGATCATCAATGCTGCTCATTACTTGGTCCTGGCGGACAAGGAGACCTACCACTACGACCCGACTGAGCCCTTCCTTGGCGCTGTGAGTTGCAAGGCCCACTTATTATAATAATAATAATAATAATAATAATAATAATAATAATAATAATAATAATAATAATAATAATAACAACAACAACAACAACAACAACTTTATTTTTATACCCCGCCCCATCTCCTCGAAGAGACTCGGGGCGGCTTACATGGGGCCTAGCCCGATAAAACAAATATCAATGATACAACAATAAAACAATTATTCCAATAAAACATCAATTATCAGTAAAACAATCGATAAAATCAACATAAAACATACAATATTAAAACAGGAGACTAGTTCATAAAACCCAGTACAGAATGTGCCAGAATGGGAAAGGTATTTCACGGTTGAAATGGACAATAAAGTGCAAAATAACATTGGCAATACCTCAAGAATGGGGCTATTATAAAATGGGCAGATAGATCAGTCCAACAACAAATTAAGTATCAAAGGCCTTTTGGAAGAGCCAGGTTTTTAAGCTCCTTCGGAAGGAGAGGAGGGTAGGGGCCTGCTTGATCTCTCTAGGAAGTGAGTTCCGAAGCCGGGGGGCCACGACGGAGAAGGCCCTCTCTCTCGTCCCCACCAACCGCGACTGCGAGGGTGGTGGGAGCAAGAGAAGGGCCTCCCCCGACGAGCGAAGAGAATGTGCGGGTTCATAGAGGGAGATGCGGTCTCTAAGGTAGGTGGGTCCCAAACCCACTTCCTCTTTTTTTTTTAAAGAATTTTATTAAATTTTATACTACATCAAAAGGGTGAGAACAACCAAGGTATAGAAAAGTAAGAAAAAGAGAGAAAGATAAAAGTCTACAATCTACAAAATATACCCACATACCAAAAATAAAAAAAATTAAAAAATGACTTCCATTCCATCTTCTTGGATAATATTTTCTTATTATTCAATAATATTTTTTCTTACTAAAGAAAAAAAAATAGTAACATTTTCTCTCGTAATCTTCATTTTCTCAAATTATCCAGATAGTCCTGAAGATCGTCCCAATTCGTTCTTTTCATTATCTTGCCTGTATTTTTCTTCAACAAAAAAAAATCAATTCGTCCATATCCTTTATTTCTCTTATCTTCTCCACCCACTCCTCAGTTGGTGGGCTGATTCCTGTTTCCATTCTCTAGCAAAAACAATTCTAGCGGTAGTCGTAATATAAGTGAAAATTTTATCTTATTTTATTGATTTATTTATTTCCATCATTTCTTCTTGTTCAGTCAATTTTAAGTCTAAATCTGTAAGTCCTAATAGATAGTACTGATGTTGTTCGAAAAGCATCTTATTTGTCGTTCCATCGTTCTATTCATTTTCATCTAAATCCAATCCAGCTGCGCCGAGATCCAATTCCGAAACCGCAGCTGTCATTACCTCCATTCCTTTTGGCCTTCTTTCCGAAATTCATGTTGCTGCAAATTTCCTTTCCTTAGATGATGATGGTAATTTATATTCCAAACCCACTTCCTCTGATGCAGACCCCAAGGGGAAAAGAAGAGGGCAGGATGGGGATGGGAAGCCAACCGATCAAGGTATTCTGCACCCATGGAGGGTCGCGTCAAGTGACCCCCCTGCTCTCTTGCAGGACGAAACCCGCCTCAATCAGGACTCCCTCCCGGAGAAAACCGTCATCAAGCTGGAGAATGCGCCAAGGTAGGTGAGGGTGGACCCAAGGGTAGGTGCTCTCTCTCCTGGGCTTCTCCTCTCTCAATGGGACGGGGCTGATGGTCCCCTCTCTTCCAATTTCCCTGAATCCAGGTTTGTGGTCGTGTTCAATTCCCTGGAGCAGGAGCGGCTGAGTGTGGTGTCCCTCCTGGTGAACACGCCTCGTGTCAAGGTACTGAACGAGGAGGGCCAGCCCCTGGCGGTCCAGCTCAGCGCCCAGTGGAGCTCGGCCACAGACATGGCCCCGGACGTCTACCAGGTACCTTGGACTTCTCAGCAATAGAGGAGGAAGAGGGTAGAGCTGCGGGGAAGCTGTTGGCAGTGAAACAGACTCAGAGCCCAAAGGAGCCTGCCGATGGGGGAGTGTGGGGTGCACCAGGAGTGAGGGGGTCAGCTCTGCTCCTGGATGGCCATCTGTTAGGGGTACTTTGATTGTGCTCTTGCTGCATAGCAGAAGAGGCTTGGATTAGATGGCCCATGTGGCCTCTTCCAACTATACCATTATTGGGGTTGTTGTATGTATTCCGGGCTGTATGGTCATGTTCTAGAAGTATTCTCTCCTGACGTTTCACCCACATCTATGGCAGGCATCCTCAGAGGTTGTGAGGCAGGTATAATAATATACCATTATTATATACCATTAATAATGGTATAATAATATACAGTAGAGTCTCACTTATCCAACATAAACGGGCCGGCAGAATGTTGGATAAGCGAATATGTTGGATAATAAGGAGGCATTAAGGAAAAGCCTATTAAACATCAAATTAGGTTATGATTTTACAAATGAAGCACCAAAACATCATGTTAGACAACAAATTTGGCAGAAAAAGTAGTTCAATGCACAGTAATGCTATGTAGTAATTACTGTATTTACGAATTTAGCACCAAAATATCACGATGTATTGAAAACATTGACTACAAAAATGGGTTGGATAATCCAGAACGTTGGATAAGCAAGTGTTGGATAAGTGAGACTCTACTGTACCATTAGTATTATTATTATTATTATTATTATTGTTATTGTTATTATTGACACAACGACATAGTATGACACAGCAAACAAGAAAGATATGCTGGATTTCGTATCACAAAATCACAAGTCGAACACTTCCCAAGCATTTAGGACTGTGATGTATTTTCGGATGATGCGTACAGATCCTAGAAGGGTGGCCTTTTGCAGTTGACAGATTGTAATTTTGTCAATGTCTATTGTTTCCAAATGCCGGCTGAGATCTTTTGGCACGGTACCCAGTGTGCCCATCACCACCGGGACCACCTGCACTGGTTTCTGCCAGAGCCTTTGCAGTTCCATCTTGAGGTCCTGATGGCGGCTGAGTTTTTCCTGTTGTTTTTCGTCAATGCGACTGTCACCTGGGATGGCGACATCAATGATCCAAACCTTTTTCTTTTCCACAATTGTGATGTCTGGTGTGTTGTGTTCCAGAACTTTGTAAGTCTGGATTCAAAAGTCCCACAGTATCTTTGCTTGTTCATTTTTCACAACCTTATTCATTATTATTATTTTATAATGACACAGCAAACAAGATAGATATGCTGGATTTCGTATCACAAAATCACAAGTCGAACACTTCCCAAGTGTTTAGGATTGTGTGATGTATTTTCGGATGATGCGTGCAGATTCCAGTAGGATGGCCTTTTGTAGTTGGCAGATATTATCATCATCATTATTATTATTATTAGGAGTAGATGGCCATCTGTCAGGGGTACTTTGTGTTTTTCCTACATGGCAGATTGGGGTTGGATTAGATAACCCATGTGATCTCTTCCACCTCTGATTCTAGGTGTCTGTGGTCCTCCGGCTGCCGGCGCTGGGCCTGGGTGTCCTGCAGCTGAGCAAGTCCTTTGACAGCCACCACACGCTCAAGGCCTCTGTGCGCCTCTTCCTGCATGGCCGGGACCTCCCTGTGCGCAAATACGAGACCTTCCCTGTCAAAGTCCTCCCCACGGCTGCGGACGACTTCTGCCTGGAAAACCAGCACCTCAGGGCCTGTTTCTCGGGGTCCAGTGGAGCGCTGAAGGTGACTTCAGAGGGGGATTTGGTGCGGATGCAAGGGCAACGGCAGGAGGAATGTTGAGGGACAACACTCACGGACCCTCTCTTACTCCCCGGGCAGAGTGTGTCGCAGCCGGGCAGCGGGGAGGAGCGGAGCCTGAGCAGCCAGTTCCTCATCTATGGGACCCGGGGCACCAAGGACAAGAGTGGCGCCTACCTCTTCCTGCCCGACGGAGAAGCCAAGGTCTGGATGGGGCTGAGCCCTTGGGGGGAGGTTGGGGGTGGGCCGCAACGACTGTCCCTCACCCGCCTCTTCCTGGCAGCCTTATGTCCCCAAGGACCCTCCCCTGGTGCGGGTGACCGAGGGGCCCTTCTTCTCAGAGGTGGCTGTTTACTACCAGCACATCCAGGAGCTTGTTCGGCTCTACAATGTGCCAGGTGAGGGTTTGATATTCAGCACGAGAAGTGTGTGTGTGTGTGGGTGGGTGTGGGGGGAGGAGTCATGGGACATTTTCTGCTTCTTGGGATGTGGGCAGTGGGGTCATCGACAGTGGAGTCACTGAAACGGTTCGGGACCTGCCTATCTTTGTGACCGCGTCGTCCCCTATGAGCCTACTCAATCTCTAAGATCCTCTGGGGGGCCCTCCTCTTGCTTCCATCTTCCTCACAGTTACAACTGGTGGGGACGAGAGTGAGGGCCTTCTCGGCCGTGGCCCCCATCCCGGCTCTGGAACTCGCTCCCCAGGGAGATTAGGTTGGCTCCCTCTCTATCCTCCTTCAAGAAACAACTGAAGACCTGGATGTTTAGGTTGGCCTTTAGTGAGACAGTCACTGGATGACCAGCCTCAGTTGGCATTATAACTCTATCCTGAATTTTATTAGGTCCCTTTTATTCCGGTATTTTAACTGATGATGTTATTTTTATATTGCTGCTGCAGTCCCCCCCACCAGTGAAGTTGACTGAATTACATTTGGTGGTTGATTGATATTATTACTGTTGTATTAACTCTTGTTTTATTGTCTGTCTTTTATTTTTATTTTTATTATATATTGTTCAATGTATTTATGCTGTTTTTGTAAATTGTGCCCCATGTGAGCCGCCCCGAGACCCGGTGGGGAGATGGTGGCGGGGTATAAGTTTTATTTTTATTATTATTATTATTATTATTATTATTATTATTATTATTATTCTCCTCCTTTGTCTACAGGGGTGGACGGGCTGTCCTTGGAGATCTCCTGCCTGGTGGACATCCGAGACCATGTCAACAAGGAGCTGGCCTTGCGCTTTAGTTCGGACATTGAGAGCCAGGGGACCTTCTTCACCGACCTTAACGGCTTCCAGGTATTTGAGGAGGGAGATCTGAAAGGCAAGCGGATGGGGCTGGGCCTGGAGAGGCTGCCTTGTACTCCCTCCCCCTCTGATTGCCTCCCTCCTTCCCGGCAGATCCAGCCTCGGCAGCACCTGAAGAAGCTGCCTCTCCAGG
This sequence comes from Anolis carolinensis, assembly GCF_035594765.1. NCBI lineage: Eukaryota > Metazoa > Chordata > Lepidosauria > Squamata > Anolidae > Anolis > Anolis carolinensis. The sequence continues at coordinate 2,352,374 of NW_026943822.1, read as the reverse complement.
CCAACTTCTACCCCATGCCGACCATGGCCTACATCCAGGACGCACAGACCCGCTTGACCCTGCACACGGCCCAGGCCCTGGGCGTCTCCAGCCTCGGCAGCGGTGAGTGGAGGGCGTCTGTGGCAGGGGTTCCCCTGCCCTGGCCCCACTCTGCTGATTTCTGAGGGTTGAGAGAGTGGCCTGAGAAGGAGGCCAGGGCTGGGGCTCCCCTGACCCCTGGCCCCCCGGTCCTTTGCAGGTCAGCTGGAGGTGATCCTGGACCGGCGCCTCATGCAGGACGACAACCGGGGCCTGGGACAAGGGCTGAAGGACAACAAGCGGACCTGCAACCGCTTCCGGCTCCTCATTGAGCAGCACAGTCCTGCCAACAAGGTGCTGGGGTGCAGGCCGGGGCTTTGGGGGCCTTCCCCCTCCTTTCATCTCTCCATCGCAGGGGTGATTCCAGGCTTTGGGGGCTTGCAAGGGGGTCTCCCCCTTCCCTCTGGCCTGCTTTTGCAGGTGCCTTTTTGGGGGTTAAAGGCCAAACTCAAAGGCCTTCAGCTCTGTATGCTTTCTGCTGAGTTTGGGCAGGGAATGTGCACGTCCTGGGACTGTGTGGTTACTGTGGCCCTTGAATCCAATCTGCCCTGAAGGTGAACTTCCTCCGTGGGAATTCTGACTCCCAAGAGTGACTGATTTCCTTTTAAAGCGGTAGGGAATCCCTCTGCACCATTGAACCCGATCTTCAAAAGCAGAAGAGGGTTTTTTTTTCGGCCTTTGTAGCCATCCAGGCAGCCCACTGACGGTTATAGGAGCAGAAATTCACCAATGTGCCCACTCTTGTCTTAGTAATCACAACTTTGAAGGCAAAACTGTTTCAGTGTCCGTCTCTCTGTGCAGAGAGTGACAGAAATGGCCACAAGACCCGCCCTGGGAGATACTAAAATGGGAAGGAAAGGCTGTGGGCTGGATGGGAGTGTGAAGTGGGCCCATGGCAATTGCCTCCCAGCATTGAGGGTCCCTGGGGGAGTAGGCCAGGCCAAGGACTGGGGGGCCCATTGTGCTTTGATAACATGGCTGCTGTTCTCGTCGCCCCTCCCCAGGGCTCCGGCCTCTTTTCCAAACTGGCTTCCATGCTTAGAGACCTGGTCTTCCCCAGCGGCAAGGCCAGCGGCCCAGAGGTAAAGCCCAGCGCTGCCTGTGCGCTCGCTTGTTCGCTCTTGCTCGCAGGTGGTGATGTAGCCGGCAGCCCCGTGAGTGTGCGCGTGCGTGTTAGCCCAGCTCATAGTAGCACAGTGGCCATAGCATAGAGGCATGATGTGCGTGTGTATGTGCACGTGAGATGGGGGGGGGGGGAGTTGCACTTGTGGGCAACCCCATCAGTGTTGCTACCCCCCCCCCCCAAGTTGGTGGTGTCGTCTTGTGTTCTCACCCATCCAATTTTGGCCACAGGTCCAGGATGGACAGGCGACCAGCTTCCCATCGCTGCTGAGCCACATGACCTCCATGTACCTGAACACAGAAGTGCTGGCCCTGCCTCTGGCCCAGGAGAAGAAGCCCTCCCCTTCGGCCCTGCGGCCCTTCGCTCCCCTGGCAGCGCTCCTCCCCTGCGACCTCCACCTCTTGAACCTGCGCACCCTCCAAGGGGAGGTGAGACCCCCCCCCCCAACAAATATCTCTGGGACTGGGTGTTGGGAGGGAGACCTGTTAGCCTCAGACAAAACAGCCAGGAGGGCGGAGGGAAAGGAAAACAGAGGACACGTGCCGCACCTTAGAAGCAAAGAGGTTTATTTGAGCATGAGGGGCTTCAGGGAGTCCTGCCTGCTTCTCCACATGAACCCCCTCCTCGTCCCTTCCTTCCTTGCCTACCTGACTACATACCTCCCCTCCTTCTGCACTATATTGCCGGTCCATACTGATGGCTGTCTGCTTTTCTACAGGAGGATTCTCTGCCCTCCATGGAGACAGCCCTGATCTTGCACCGAAAAGGCTTTGACTGCGGCTTGCAGGCCAGGAACCTAGGCTTCAACTGCACCACCACCCAGGGCATGGTGGGTCTGGGCTTTGGGGCCCCCTCCTTGGAGGTTGCCTCTGCCTGCCCTGCTTAACCAAGGCCTCTTGCATCCCCCAGGTGGCCCTCGGGGGCCTGTTCCAGGGCCTGGAGGTGGCCTCGCTGCAGCCCTACTCCTTGACCCTGATGTATCCACTGGCCCCGTCGCCTCTCAACAGCACCGCCGTCCGCCTGGACCCCATGGAGATTGCCACCTTCCGTCTCCGCCTTGTGTAGCACCCCAATAGGACTGGGCTAACTGGACTTCTGGGCTGGCCGCATAAGGGACTGTGGCCGGGGACACGTCCTTCGGCGCCTGCCGCACAGGTTGGAGGTCAATGCCAGGGCGCCACAAGAGTCGAGACAGCAGACAGAATTGCTTGTCTTTATTTATTTCTCTGCTCTCAAAGCACTTGTGGCAAAAAAACAAAAACAAAACAGTAGCGGGTTTGCCTTGTTGCCACAATGTGGTGGAGCTCCATTTACAAAGGCCTGAGCACTGTGGTACCAGCCACGAAGGGCATTATGCTACTGGAGCGTGTGTGCGTGTAGACACTGGAGCAACTAGCCAAGCCTCAGCTTTTTATTTATTTCTCCGTTCTCAAAGCATCTGTGGCCAAAAAAGAACAGTGGTGGGACTGCATTGCTGCCAATGTGGTGGAGCTTAATCTACAAAGGTCTGGGCACTGTGGTCCCAGCTGCGAAAGGCACTGTGCTACTGGAGCGTGTGTGCGTAGACACTGGAGCAACTAGCCAAGCCTCAGCTCCTTCTCTCTGGGAAGGAGGCCAGCAACATGTTGCCCCTCGCTTGCCTGGAGGGAGGCCTGTATGGGTCGCCTCTGGGCTGCAAAGCAGGTTTGATAATGTAGCCAACACTGGAGTGTGAGCAGATTTGTGAGCTTCCTAGAGCTTGGAAGAAACTCCGAGGAAATGTTTACGAAGCACCTGGCTCTGGCGTTGTCTTTTTGCGTCTTGCTGGATTTGGTCTAGAATTCCTATGAGCTGGACAGGGGAAGCCACACTTAGAGGCTCAAGAGTTTGGAAGCATGTCAACATTAGCCTAATAATGTTAGATTCCTGCAGCTGGACTAGATAGCCATTGGAGCCCTTTCAGTGCTGGGACTGTGAAGTGTGCCCCAAAACAAGCAGCAGTTTGCCTCCAAGCCATTTAAGGTCCTTGGGAATGATACCACCTTCACCTTAGCTTATTCAGGGTAAAGCCACAAAAAGTGGTAGCAGTGGGCTTTCTGACAGTGCACCATTTTGCAGAAGGCCGGGCCCCTTGGTTCCTTTTCCTGCTTTTGGGCGTTGAGGCTGAGTGTTCAAACATCCCTAGTACCTATTCCAATCAGACACTAGAAACGAGGAAATTTAAAATATAATAGTTTAATCTGCAGAAAACACAGGGGGGTGGGTGCAAGAAAAGCGGAGTGCCACACTAGATTGATTTGCATGATGGGCTTTATAGTTGACCAGAGTCAGATTAAAGTAAACCTGCACACAAACTAACCAAACCTCTCTTTCCTGTTTGCACTTCCCCCCTCCCAATTCAACGCCTCTGTTTCTCTCTTCCAAAACAATCTTGTTTATTTCAAAACAATTTTCCTGTGCTTCCCCCTCCGATCTCTTCCAGGTCGTTTTGATCTCTTTCACCTTCCACATACTTCTCTTCCCTGATGCCTGGCAATGCAATCTCTTCCCAATTCCTTCATGCTTGTCACTCCCTCCTCCCCTCTCTTTGACCGATTCTCAGAACGTCCTTCTTTTAAAATTCACACTTTTAAAATCTCAGCCTCTTCGTGGGATTCCAAAGGAAGCACAGATCTAAGAAGCTGCCGTAATGATGTTTCTCCTGGGGCTCTTCCTGCCCTGAATGCTCTGCTGAGCCTTTGGGGCCATTGTGGGAGAATTTGCACTCACCTTGGGCAAAGGCCTCATAGTCTGAGCAGCTAGGAAAGAAAGCAAAAGTCCTCTAACTCAGTGCCTCCTTCTGCACTAGAAAGGCTCGTAGACATGAGCAGAGTGTGCTTATGGGGGCCTTTGCGACAGCCCATACCTCTATGACCCCCATGGCCACACAAGGGCTCTAGAGTAGGCATGGGCAAATTTGGGCTTTCCAGGTGTTTTGGACTTCAACTCCCACCATCCCTAACAGCCTCAGAGGTGAATCAATAAGTAGATGTTAGAGGAAGACAGGGAAATAAATTGATAGGTAAGTAGGTAGAGAAAAGAGAACAGAATAACTTCGTTGTTGTACATTGTACAACTAAATTAAATTTCATCTCCAATACACATTATATATGTAGATTATAAAACACCCATTATAATCACTATTTTACAGCCCCTAATGCCACACCAGTGAAACAACAGAGTTCAATATAGTCACAACTATTGGCTCTTGCAGGGGCTGTTCGCCCAGCAGCTGCTCTGGAACAGAGCCAAGCCCTCCTGAAAGCTTCCTGGAAAGGCTCCTTTATAAATAAAAACTCTCAAGAAGCTGATGTTATTTTGTAGCCAAGTCTGCCCGGTGGGGCACCCTTTTCTTGGAAGGCAACACTCATCAGCTCTAGGAGGGGCTGCAGGCTGCCAGCAAGGGTGGGAAGGAAGCCACTTTTGGAAGGTGCTGGGAGGGCTCTGTTGGCCTGACGGAGGTGAGGTTGGGCCAGTGCACCTCTCTGTTAAACTGCTTTGAAACAGTTATGGTTGGACCCCAGCATCCCTTGCTCATGGGACTTGCGCCTGTTCTTCCAGGAAGGGGTTGCTAGCCTCCAGGCTAAGGGTGGGAATAGGGTGGCTCTCCAAATGTGGGACTGCAGGTCCCATCAGCCTTCATCACTAAAGGCTGCCCTCTTTGGTGATGAGGGAGGGGCATTAAAGCTTGTGCTTACCAGGATGCAGTGAGGGTGGCTCTCCTTCAGAAAAAAAGGTGCGTGCCTTCCCAGCCTGGGCCAGGCCTCCCTTTCCTCCTCCTCTTCCATTAGTGGCCTTCCTTCCTCCTGTAATGGATCCTTGGCTTGCTGGCCTTGAGCCTGGCAAGTTCCCTGCAGAGGGGAGCTCTAATGCATCAGTTGCACCGCAGACCTAATGGCTTTGGGGAGGGAAGGAGGGGGGCGGTAATGGAGGGGGAGATGGGCAGGAGGCTTCCTTCCCCAGAAGAAGGCAGAGAGAAGGAGACAGAGCTGCTTCTCTGCTGGGAAGGAGGAGGAGGAGAAGATGCCATTGTTGCCGCTGCTGCTCCTCTTGTGGGCCGTGACAGGTAGGAAAGTCCCTCTGGGCTGCTCCCTTGCTCCCGCAGGCCTGCTCCAAAGGCCCTTGGCTGCCCTCAAAGTGGCTCCAAGGCAGCAGGAGGGGGCCAATATAACTTTATTTTTGTACCCTGTCAACCATCTCCCTGCAGGGACTCAGGGCAGATTACAATTGGGACCAAGCCCAGAACATACAACAAAATACACCAACTAAAACAGAGTTAAAAACATAATACAGTAGAGTCTCACTTATCCAACAGAACATTGGATAAGTGAATATGTTGGATAATAAGGAGGGATTAAGGAAAAGCCTATTAAACATCAAAATAGGTCATGGTTTTACAAATTAAGCATCAAAACATCATGTTTAACAACAAATTTGACAGAAAAAGTAGTTCAATACGTAGTAATGCTATGTAATAATTACTGTATTTACGAATTTAGTACCAAAACATCACAATGCATTGAAAACATTGACTACAAAAACATTGACTATTAAAAGGCAGGCTGCGTTAGATAATCCAGAATGTTTGATAAGCGACTGTTGGGTAAGTGAGACTCTACTGTAGCATATAAACAATCCCATTAAAACAATTAAAAACACAGCAGGGTATAAAAAAAATCATTAAAAGTAAAACTCAACAACCAAAACTGGGATTAGGGCATGATTAGACTAAAGAAGGCTGGGCATAGACTTGTGCTAGAGCGGAATTTAGGACCAGGGCTAGGTTAAAGTGCTGAGTATAACATTATCGGTAAATAGGGGTGGGTAGGCTGTTAAGAATGTTGGGAGTTGAAGTCCAAAACACCTGGAGGGCCCAAGTTTGTGCATCCCTGATCTAGCACTAGACTCCTCTGGATGCAGCCCAAAATCCCATAGGCTTTTTGAGCAGTCGCATAACACTCTTTATTTATTTATTTACAGTATTTATATTCCGCCCTTCTCACCCCAGAGGGGACTCGGGGCGGATCACAGTGTACACATATAAGGCAAACATTCAATGCCATATAACAAAGAACAGAGACAGACACAGAGGCAATTTAAACCTTCTCTACTCTTGACTCATGTTCAACTTGTTGTCCATGAAGACTCCAATATCTCTTTCACATGGACTGTTACTGAGGCAGGCATCACCCATCCTGTATCTTTGTATTTCTTCCTTCCTTCCCTCCCTTCCTTTTCTGTTCTTTCTCCTTCCTTCCTTTCATCCCATTCTTCCTTCCTTCTTCCTCCCTTCTCCCTGTAGTGAGGGCCCAGGAAGGGCGCCTGTGTGAGGCCTTCCGGGACCCCAAGGGCCGCCTCCACGCTGCCTTTTTCTGCCCGCGCCTCTCTGACCCCCCGGGACACTCGTTCTGCTGCCGGGGGACCCAGGAGGGGAGCCCTCACCGCTTCCGCTCCTGCTGCACGCGGCCAGATCCTGACGAGGAGGAAGCGAGAGTGGCCAACCGCTCGGGAGGTCCCCTCCAGTGAGTAAAAATACTACATAGTAGGTAACTGCAGTAGGCAAGTCCTGTCATGTCCAACTCTGGGGGTTGGTGCTCATCTCTATTTCTAAGCCGAAGAGCCGGCCAAGGTCATGTGGCCACTGGCATGACTGCAAGGAGCGCCGTTACCTTCCCGCTGGAGCGGTACCTATTGATCTACTCACATTGGCATGTTTTCGAACTGCTAGGTTGGCAGAAGCTGGGGCTAACTGCAAGTGCTCACTCCACTCCCCTGATGGCGTAGTGAACTAAAGCCTTGTGACTTGAAGGTTGGGTTGCTGACCTGAAAGCTGCCAGGTTCGGATCCTACCCAGGGAGAGCGCGGATGAGCTCCCTCTATCAGCTCCAGCTCCATGCGGTGACATATGAGAAGCCTCCCACAAGGATGCTAAAACATCAAAACATCCGGGTGTCCTCTCGTCAATGTCCTTGCAGACGGCCAATTCTCTCACTCCAGAAGCGACTCAAGTTGCTCCTGACATGAAAAAAAAATTAAACCTGCAACCTTTCGGTCTGCAATATCAGCAGCTCAGCGCTTTAACACGCTGCGCCACCTAGAGCTCTATCTAGTACCCTGACCTTAATCTGAAGTGTCCTACTTCTAGCATCGACTGCTGTTTGATACATTGAATAAATAATACCTTTCTAAGAGCAAAGGCTTTTCAGTATCAGCTCTGTTCTAGGAATGAACAAGACATTGCATTCAGTGTATAGCACTGTTGTATTATTTATATTAGAGTCTCACTTATCCAAGCCTCGCTTATCCAAGCCTCTGGATAATCCAAGCCATTTTTGTAGTTAATGTTTTCAATATATCATGATATTTTGGTGCTAAAGTCGTAAATACAGAAATTACAACATAACATTACTGCGTATTGAATTACTTTTCCTGTCAAATTTGTTGTATAACATGTTTTGGTGCTTAATTTGTAAAATCATAATCTAATTTGATGTTTAATAGGCTTTTCCTTAACCCCTCCTTATTATCCAAGATATTCGCTTATCCAAGCTTCTGCTGACCCATTTAGCTTGGATAAGTGAGACCCTACTGTATTATTATTATTATTATTTATTTGCAACATTTATATCCCACCCTTCTCATCCCGAAGGGGACTTAGGGTGGTTTACAAGTATATATACATACAATATATTATATTGTAGGAATGCATGTCATTAGAAGTGAATGTAAATATCTTTATAACACTATTTTAGTCTACTAACCCTAACCCAGCTCTAACTTTACCTCAGGCATGGGCCAATTTGGGCCTTCCCTTGAGTTGTTTTGGACTACAACTCCCACAATTCCTCACAGCCTCAGGCCCCTTCCTTTTCCCCCTCAGCCGCTTAAGCGGCTGAGGGGGAAAAGGAAAGGGCCTGAGGCTGTGAGGAATTGTGGGAGTTGTAGTCCAAAACAACTCAAGGGAAGGCCCAGGCCTGCCCTAAGCACTAACCCTATTCTGAGGTGAATTATACTCTTCCTTCCTTCCTCCCTCAGCGTCCGGGCCCTGCCTGCTCCGCCGGCCCTGGCAGCCGGGCTCTACGGCGTCGTCCTCCTCGCCCTCATGGCCCTCGACGGGCTCCACTTCTGCCACAGCCGACGCCGCTTCCGCTTCCGGCGCCTCTCGCTCCGCCTCCGCTGCTGGGCCGGAAGTGGCGCGCGAGTGGAAAACAACAAGGTAGGGGGCGGGGCCTCGAGGTGGGCGTCATCCGAGCGCGCCATGGCGGAAACTGTGGCGGCTTCTTCGGCCTCGTTCTCCTCAGAGCTTCGCCGCGAAGGGAACGAGCTCTTCCAGGCCGGGCGCTACGAGGAGGCCTTGGCCGTCTACGCGCGCGCCCTCGGCCTGTGCGCCCCGGAGGAACGCGCCGAGAAGGGCCTACTCCACCGGAACCGCGCGGCCTGCGCGCTCAAGCTGGTCAGGGCCCGAAGGACGGGGAAGGAGGGTTGGGAAGGCGAGGCCTCTCTCTGGGCCTGCCTCCTCACCCTCTCCCCTTCTTTCTCTCCGTTGTTTCCGGCAGGAGGACTATGCCCAAGCGGAGCGGGATGCCTCCGAAGGTAAGCCCAAGAGGCTGGATGGGTGTGTGGGTGGCCATCTGTCGGGAGGGCTTTGGTGGTGCTTTTCCTGGACTGGATAGAATCTGGTTTCTACAACTTTACCTGAGAGTAAGTTACTTCAAACTATATTACATATAAAGAAATTACCTTCAGAGTATCAAAAGTAAAGTTACAATTTCCAGGGGCCGGGCTGTGGCGCAGGCTGTTGAGCAGCTGCCTTAAATCACTCTGACCATGAGGTCATGAGTTCGAGGCCAGCCCGCGGCGGGGTGAGCACCCGTCAATTAAAAATAAAAAATAGCCCCTGCTCGTTGCTGGCCTAGCAACCCGAAAGATAGTTACATCTATCAAGTAGGAGATAAGGTACCACTTATAAAGTGGGGAGGCAAGATTAACTAATTTACGACCTGGAATGAGGAAGTGCCATCAGTGTGGATGATGAAGCAGCTGCTCCCCCCTGTGGCCAGAATCGAACATCCCCTCAGAAGAAGGTTAACTTGCCTCTGCGTGTCTCTTTCTGTCTCTGTTTGATGTGTTTATGGGCATTGAATGTTTGCCCTATGTGTGTTATAATGTGATCCGCCCTGAGTCCCCTTCGGGGTGAGAAGGGCGGAATATAAATACTGTAAATAAATAAATAAATAAATGTCATAATCCAACAATCTATATATATAAAAGAGTGATGGCATCACGGCGACCGACAAAACAACAAAACTAAAGGCTCTCCAACCTCGAAATTTGATAACACAACCCATCATCCACGCCTCCAGGTTGATACAACAAAAAGAAAAGAAAAATAAAGTCCTAATTAGAGGGAGAGGAAGACTTGTTTTTATCCAATTGCTGCCAGTTAGAAGGCTAAGCTCCACCCACACATGACCTTGGAGGAGTCTACGGACAACGCCGGCTCTTCAGCTTAGAAATGGAGATGAGCCCCAAGCCCCAGAGTCAGACACAACTGGACTTAATGTCAGGGGAAAAGCTTTACCCTTTACCTTAACTACCACCAATTCCTCAGTACTTTATTTCCCATACCACCAGACTTCGCCACAGCAACGCGTGGCCGGGCACAGCTAGTATATATATATAAAAGAGTGATGGCATCACGGCGACCCACAAAACAACAAAATTACAGGCCCCCCAACCTCGAAATTTGACAACACAACCCATCATCCACGCCTCTAGGTTGATACAACAAAACTAGAAGAAAAATAAAGTCCTAATTTGAGAGAGAGGAATAATTGCTTTTATCCAATTGCTGCCAGTTAGGAGGCTAAGCTCCTCCAACTTGGTCTCCTAGCAACCCAATAAAAAATAATAAAAAACCCTAAAATTAATTCAATAAAATACTATAATAACAGAAAATAACTAAAAATTATACAAGAAAATAATAAAATATAATAAAAATATAACTTACAATAAAATTAATAAAAAAATGCAAATAACGTCAAATAAAAATTACACAACAATTTTTAACCAATACCACCACCACTTTGCCACAGCAACGCGTGGCCGGGCACAGCTAGTAATAAATAAAACATGTATAAGAAGATAAAAGGGTGTAATAGAGAGATACGTAGTAAAGTTGTAATGGAAAAGTCTAAAACTGATAAGAAATATGCATAAAGATGTTTTGATTCTGATTTTTCTTTATTGTTGGATTGCAAACAATGTGATATGTCTGGGATACTGTAAAATGTGGAAAGAATGTATACTTATACATTTTGAATTATAAATTAATAATAATAATATTAAACATGTATGGGTAGATGAAGGGTGTGTAGTGGAGAGATGTATAATGAAGTTGTAATGGAAAAGTTAAAAGACTGATGGGAAATATGCTTGGGGATCTTCTCAATTTTTTTTTGCTGTCGGATTGTATGCAACGTGACGTGTTTGAGATATTGTAGAATGAGGAAAATGTGAGCTTGTACATTTGGACTGATAAATTAATAAAAACAAATTTTAAAAAAGCCAACAAAGGGTATAATGTTCAAGGAGTAAATAACAGACATAAAGAAACAACCAAGTCCATATTATTCCTGGAGCTGCGTGAAATCGTGGGCCAATGTCAATCGTAGTAAAGAAATTCAGTCTCCAAGATAGCCGCTTCAAAGAAATTCTTCGTTTGATATGCAACACCAAGACTGGTACACAACAAGGTCTCCCGGGTTGTTATTTATTTATTTACTACATTTATATGCCGCCCTTCTCACCCCGAAGGGGAGACAGAGCAGCTTACATTACAGTTTACAAATTACATTCACATACAGTACATTATATTATTAGCATAGTACAATACTAGCATTAAATAATTATATTGTACTATATCATTATATTATAATATTATTAGTAATATTACATTTAATATATAACATATAATTAATATTAAATTGTATTATTATCAGTATTATATCGTAATACAGTATAATATCAATATTATATGTATGTAAAATATATAATATTATTATTTAATATTATAAATTTAATTGTATATTATATAATATATATATATATATATATACAATGGGGGGAAAAGCATCCAGCCAGACACCAATTGTACAAGCTCTCCCACTCAAAAAGATGAGAGAGGCCTCTCAATTACAATTGTTCCCCTTGTTTCGGTGTCACTTCTTCGGGTGTTATGCCTGTCTTTATCTTATTATGCTTTATAATGCTAGATAAAGGAGTGAAACAACATACAAACAATAGATATATGAAACTCCCCAAATTAACATTGCTAAGAAATACCCTTTGTTGGATTATGACATGGAAATTGTAACTTTACTTTTGATACTCTGAAAGTAATTTCTTTATATATAATACAATTTGAAGTAACTTACTCTCAGGTAAAGTTGTAGAAACGAGATTTGTGTTACATTCCTTGTGAGTTACACAAGAGTGTATATACACATACATTATTGTTCTGTGTTGTTATAGATATTTGTGCATTATCCATTGGATTGGATGGCCCTTGGGGCCTGTGCAGGGATTTTTTTTTTCGTGTCAGGAGCGACTTGAGAAACTGCATGAGAGAATTGGCCGTCTGCAAGAATGTTTATTTATTTATGTACGAGGGTTATCCAGAAAGTAGATTACGTTTTGGAATTAAAAATGAACAAAGTATAGGAGGAAACATTTACCATATGCAGTTGAAAGCCACACCCAAATACCACTTCTCAACATAGTTGCCATTCAAATCTAGGCACTTATCATAGCGATGAATGAGCTTGGCAACGTCTTCCCCACTAAACTCTGCCACTTGTGTCCTGGATCGCTCTTCTAAGGTTTTGCAAATGCTTTCAAACAATGTCGGCAAGGAAGGTTATGGTGACCGTTTTTTGGGGCAGGAAAGGTGTGCTTCTTGCGGACTTTCTGGAACGAGGCATGACGATAAACTCAGAAAGGTATTGCCAAACAGAAGAGTGATCCAGGACGAGTGTGGGGGAAAGTTGAGCGCAGGGATTTTGCTGTTTCATGGGGACGATGCAAAGCTGCGGGAAGGGGTGACTGGCTGGTTGAGGGCGCAAGTTGAGGACAGTGAAAACGGCACGTGTTTTCTGCCAAATTGCATATTCCTATTATTATTATTAGCTGCTTGTGATTCCTTTATTTCATCACTTTTAAACTGATTTATTATGCAGTGCTGTTGACACAAAATAAATAAATAAATAATTATTATTATTGGGCAGAGGGTGGATGGCCATCTGTCAAGGGCGCTTTGTGTTTTTCCTGCCTGGCTGAAGGAGGTTGGACTAGATGGTCCACGTGGTCTTTTCCAGCTATATCATCTTCATTGTTTTTTTAATTGCTGTTATTATTGAGGGTAGATGGCCATCTGTCTGTGGAGGTTTTTATTAAATAGATTTTTATTACATTTCTTTTCATTTCATTACAAAAAATCTTATCTACAATTCATATAGTTATTTTTTCTCCTTTCCCCTGTTGTACACAATGGGTACCGCAATGTCTGGGGGGCTTTGATGGTGCTTTTCCTGCATGCAGGCAGAAGGGGGTTAGACTAGATGGCCTGTGGGGTCTCTTACAACTCTGTTATTCTGTGATTCCTTCCATTTCCCTAGCCCTCAAAGTGGATGGGGGGGATGTCAAGAGCCTCTTCCGCCGCAGCCAGGCCCTGCAGCAGCTGGGACGCCCGGAGCAGGCCATTCTGGACCTGCAGCGCTGCATCAGCCTGGAGCCCCGGAACAAGGCCTTCCAGGAGGCCCTGCGCAACCTCGGCAGCAGCATGCAAGAGAAGGTAGGAGCAGGCGGGTGAGCAAGGCAGCGGCTGCTGCAGGGAAGGAGCAGCACCCCGTGAGCCACAAGGGAATCCCTCTCCACAGCCGGCCCTCCCTGGCCTTGCCCAAGGGGCAGGGAAGCTCCAGAGAGGGGCTGGCCTCCTTCCCCACACTCCTGCAAGCCAGACAGAGGAAGCAAAGCGTCTTTATTCACTTTGTCTCAGATGAGAAACATGTCCTGCACCGACTCCAAAGTGGAACAGATGTTCAAGTTGCTGCTTGACAACGAAGAGAAGGATCTGGACAAGAAACAAAAGGTGGCTGTTCTGTGGAGAAAGGAGGGGCATGAGGCATTGCCTCACGGGGAGGAGGCTGGGACTGCGCTTGTGCAGACCTGTCTAAAAGCTGAAATTAGGCGGGATTGTGCAAGGACTCGACATGCAGCTCCAGAAGGATATGCCGCTTAGTCAGCTTTGGGTGGATACTTCATTACGCATAGTTTTGTTGCACTGTGATGGCAGAAGCAGCATGGCTGGGGTTCCCCAAGCGGAAAACCTCTACTCTTTCTGGTTTCTCTCTGTTGGTTCTGGAGAAGCCCAGCTCATGCTGCTTTTTGCCCTTGTCATGGATTCCATCAGCTGTTACTGATAATTTCTGAGAACAGCCAGTTTCAAGGCTAGAGAGAGATAGCACCTGAACATCTGCAGGTCTTCCGCAAGAAAAAGACTGACTGGAGCCTGAGAAAGGAAAGATAGTAAGAACTAACAGAGCTGGTTGACCTCTGGTGAACTCTTAAGGGAAGGGGAAGGATTCAAGGAGATAGAAAACTAGAATTTTGGCATACGATCTTCATTCGCAATGATAGTTGAGCTGTAGATATTTTTTCCCGAGAACCTGTTGTGAGTGATTCTAGATTGCTAGAAAGGTTATGCAGTACATCACAGTGTTCTCTTTAGTGTGAACTGTGTTTGCATGTCTTTGCATGGGGGAGGCATGTTAAACCGGGCTGTGGCGCAGGCTGGTAAACAGCTGCTGCAATAAATCACTATGACCATGAGGTCATGAGTTCGAGGCCAGCCCATGGCGGGGTGAGCACCCGTCAATTAAAAATAAAATATAGCCCCTGCTCGTTGCTGACCTAGCAACCCGAAAGATAGTTGCATCTAACAAGTAGGAAATAAGGTACCACTTATAAAAAAAAAGGTGGGGAGGCAAGTTTAACTAATTTACGACCTGGAATGAGGAAGTGCCATCACAGTGGATGATGAAGCAGCTGCTCCCCCTTGTGGCCAGAATCGAACATCCCCTCAGGAGAAGGTTAAATTGCCTCTGCGTCTGTCTGTCTGTTGTCTCTGTTTCGGTTCAATGTGTTTATGGGCATTGAATGTTTGCCCTATATGTACATAATGTGATCCGCCCTGAGTCCCCTTCGGGGTGAGAAGGGCGGAATATAAATACTGTAAATAATAAATAAATGAATAAATAAATAAACGGGAGGCTAGGAAGTAAGTGCAGCTTGCCAGACTGAGCAGCCCTTCTCGTCCTGGCCAGGCAGCTCAGAACCTCATCGTTTTGGCACGTGAGGAGGCCGGGGCAGAGAAGATTTTCCAGAATGATGGCGTGCGCCTGTTGCTGCAGCTCTTGGACACAGGCCGGCTGGACATGATGCTGGCAGCCCTCCGCACCCTCACTGGTCTTTGCCAGGGGCACCGCTCCCGGGTGAGTGCACACAGACACAGGCCTTTCAGCAGGTTCTCTGGAATTATTTAGAAATGTGTTGCAGTGACAGAATAAAAGGCACCCTTATCTAATTGTCAGAATAGGAAGGATAGCTAATACTGCAGATAACAGGATCAGAATTCAAAATGATTAGAGAGCTGATTGGCCAAAACTAACAAAATGAATTTCAACAAGGACAAATGTAAGATACTCCATTTGGGCAATAAAAATGCAATGCAAAGATACAGAATGGGTAACGCCTGGTTCGACAACAGTCCATGTGAAAAAGATCTTGGATAACAAGTTGACCATGAGCCAATAGTGTGGTGCAGCAGATGAAAAAGCCAATAGGATTTTGGCCTGCATCCAAAGGAGTCTAGTGTCTAGATCAAGAGCAGTCATGGTGCCTTTCTATTCTGCTTTGGTTAGACCTCACCTGGAATACTGTGTCCAATTCTGGGCATCTCAAAAGAGATTCCATCAAATTAGCACAGCACACCTGTGCTAAGGAGTCAAGAGGCCTTATCCAGACCTTTAGCTAAACACAAGGCAACATAAGTGCAATTCTAGGCTGTGTTATCAGAAGTAGTGTCCAACGAGGGCAATATCAGAAAGGCTATTCTGCTTAGACAGCATCTGTACTGCTGTATCCATTTCGGGGCATCAAGAAGAGCAACTGAGGGGACTGGCTATATATTTACCTTGGAACAGCGAAGTCTGAGTGGAGTGTTGTGTGGTTTCTGGGCCGTATGGCTGTATTCTAGCTGCTTTTTTCCCCTGCTATTTTGCCTGCATCTGGCTGGCATCTTCAGAGGCATGATAGTCATTTTTAAATACTCGAAGGGAGGTCATGTAGAAGTCGGAGGAAGCTTGTGGTACCTTACATCTGTAAGATCCGGTCGTTCTAAGATGCAGACTCCAGACAGGGCAGAAGGACAGATAGCTCTAGCTGATTCTGATTGATGGCTGTCCTTTTCTTCTTGCAGACAATGGCAATCCTGACTGAGCTGGGGCCTGAGCGCCTCCTTGCAGTTCTGGAGATGGAGGCTGAGCAGGTCTGCTTGGCTACTTACAACCTGCTGCAGGTTGTGTTTGATGCCCTTAAGGAGGGTCTGCAGAAGGAGGAGCTGAGCAAGAAGGACAACGCCTTGGTGCCGGGTGAGGTCTTGAATGGTTCTTGGCAATGGAGGGCAGGGCTCTGCTTCAGCTTCTACCAACTGAGCAGAATGGTCCTCTTTTTCTCCTTTTGAGGCCACCGGCGAGCCAGATTTCTTAGTGGCTGTTGGCTATATGTTTCAGGAAGGAACTGCGAGAGTGTCCCTTGCCAGTTCAGACATTGATAGCTCCTTCTTTGCTGCTGCTTCCACAGATACAGCCAAAGAACTGAAATTGCTGCTCCGGCGGCTTCTGGAGGCTCTGACCAGGGAGAAAATCTCTGGCTATGGCCGGGACAGCCTCCTCAACTTGCTGATCAACAAGGTGCCCCGGAAGTCCCCACAGGACCCCAACAACTGCCTGACTCTCTGGGTCATTGACCAGGGTAGGTGCACTGTATAGGGCAGGGGTCCCCAAACTAAGGCCCAGGGGCCGGATGCGGCCCATCGAAGCCATTTATCCGGCCCGCATGGCACAAGGGCAGAAGAGGGTTGGGCTAAATGATCCAAGGGGTCTCTTCTTCTCTTACAACCCTTTTATTATTATTATTATTATTATTATTATTATTATTATTATTATTATTATTATTATTAACATTGAGGCTGGGTGGCCATCTGTCAGGGATGCTTTGCTTGTGCTTTTGGTGCACAGAGGCAGAAGGGGGTTGGACTAAGGGTCTCTTTCAACCCGCTTTTTAATTATAAGTATGACACAGCAAACAAGATAGATTTGCTGGATTTCGTTTCACAAAATCACAAGTCGAACACTTCCCAAGTGTCTAGGACTGTGTGATGTATTTTTGGATGATGCATGCAGATCCCAGTAGGGTGGCCTTTTGCAGTTGGCAGATCGTAATTTGTCAATGTCTATTGTTTCCAAATGCCGGCTGAGAACTTTTGGCATGGCACATTTATTATTATTGTTGTTGTTATTATTATTATTATTATTATTAACATTCAGTCTGGGTGGCCATCTGTCAGGGATGCTTTGTTTGTGCTTTCAGTGCACAAAGGCAAAGGGGATTGGACTCAATGGCCCAAAGGGTCTCTTCAAACCCTCTTTTTTATTATTATTATTATTATTATTATTATTATTATTATTGCTCAATGGCCAACTATAGTCCGGCCCGCCAACAGTCCAAAGGATCGTGAACTGGCCCCCTGTTTAAAAAGTTTGGGGACCCCTGGTATAGGGGATTGTCTCCTTGTCCTTTGACTTCTCCTGAGCCTCCCAGTGAGCACGCTTCTCTTTGCAGGTCTCAAAGACATCCTTGAAGTGGGGGGCACTGTCAGTCAGAGTCCCGAGGGGCTACAGGTGACTGAGAACACCCACATGACCGTCGCCGTCCTCCTCAACAAGCTCTACGGAGACCTGAAGTGTGATGCGGAGAGGGAGAACTTCCACCGGCTCTGTGAGGATTATGTCAGGTGGGACTGGGCGAAGGACGTGCGTGGTGTGTGAACTCTTGGTGCATTTCTAAGAAGCTGAGCACCGCTGGGGAGCTGGAGGTGCTTCAGCTTCCTCTTGGCCTGCAGCTATAGCGGATTTTGGTGCAACGGGACATGCTAGCAGCCTGCAGGCCTTGAGGTGTCCCTTGTTTCCCTCCCAGGGGCTGGTTCCAGGACCACGGGGTTCCGGGGCAGCTTAGGGCCATCCAGACGGTGTCCTGCCTCCTGCAAGGTCCAGCCGAGGCCGGGAACCGGGTTCTGGAGCTGAGCGGCGTCATGGAAGGCATGTTGGCCTTGTGTGCCTCCTCAAAGGAGGTGGAGCAGCTGGTGGCGGTGGAGGCCCTGATCCATGCGGCAGACAAGGCCAAGCGTGCCACCTTCATCACCACCAATGGTGTGACACTTCTCAAGGAGATCTACAAGCACAGCCCGCGAGACACCATCCGGATCCGTGCCTTGGTGGTGAGAGGAGGGGAGGGTGGGCAGGTGGAGGGTCTTCTGCGTCTTCCCTGAGAATGAGTGGTAGTCCTATGGCAGTGCACCTGTTGCGCTCTTTAGAAGGCTGAGTTCTGAAAAGTGAATTTTACACTAAGAAATTTATCCGTGGGTTAAAGAGAGGGGAGGAGGGAGTAACGAGTGAAGGGATTTGGGAGAGATAAGTACAGTAGAGTCTCACTTATCCAACATTCGCTTATCCAACGTTCTGGATTATCCAACGCATTTTTGTAGTTATTAATCTATATATATATATAAAAGAGTGATGGCATCACGGCGACCCACAAAAAAACAAAACTACAAGCCCCCCAACCTCGAAATTTGACAACACAACCCATCATCCACGCCTCTGGGTTGATACAACAAAAAGCAAAGAAAAATAAAGTCCTAATTAGAGGGAGAGAAATAATTGTTTTTATCCAATTGCTGCCACTTAGAAGGCTAAGCTCTGCCCACTTGGTCTCCTAGCAGCCCAGTGTTAATAAAAGAATAAAAAATAAAATAAATACAAATAATACAATAAAAATAATAAAAAACACTAAAAAATTCAATACAATAAAATACTATAACAAAATAACTAAAAACAATACAACAAAATAATAAAATATAATAAATAAAAAAGATAAGTTACAATAAAATTAATTTAAAAAAATACAAATAACGTCAAATAAAAATTCCACAACAACTTTTAACCAATACCACCACCACTTTGCCACAGCAATGCATGGCCGGGCACAGCTAGTGTTTTCAATACATCGTGATATTTTGGTGCTAAATTCGTAAATACAGTAATTACTACGTACCATTACTGCATACTGAACTACTTTTTCTGCCAAATTTGTTGTATAACATGATGTTTTGGTGCTTAATTTGTAAAATCATAACCTAATTTGATGTTTAATAGGCTTCTCCTTAATCTCTCCTTGTTATCCAACATATTCGCTTATCCAACGTTCTGCCGGCCCGTTTATGTTGATAAGTGAGACTTTACTGTATTTCCAAGTACCGGGGAAGAGATGTGGGTAAAAGGTAGAGGAGAGATCCAGATGACCAGAAGGAGATGAGAAGAAGAGGGAAAACTGAGCAGAAGATTGTTTTGAGAAGGAAACGTTTTTCGAAACAAGATTGTTTAAAGAACAAATAGATGCTGAATTGAAGAATAGAGCGGGCAGGGAGAAGGAGGGAAAAGTGTAGACAGGAAAGGAAAGGGAAAAGGAGATTTGATTGCATGTGTGCGTGTTTGCGTCAGTCTGGAACTATACAACCCTTGATGCAGGGCAGTCAAGGGTGGTACTCCACTTTTGCAATTTGGCAATCGTCCTTTAGTGTTTTTCTACAGAATTGCTGTATTTTTAATCTTGTTTCTAATTGGGAATTGAGACTAGAAATACTTGGGTACTGTGCCTCAACACTCTCTGTTTGCAGGGCCTCTGTAAGCTGGGCTCAGCGGGAGGCACAGACTTCAGCATGAAGCAGTTTGCTGAGGGCTCCACCCTGAAGCTGGCCCGTCAGTGCCGCAAGTGAGTGCATATGAGGATATGGAGGGAGGTGATGTCTTTGCTGGCTGCGTTGAAGCCTGGCTCCCTTCTGCATCCTGCCTTCTGGGCCATGCAGTGAAGACGGGGAGGTTTTCTGTCCAATAATAATAATAATAATAATAATAAAACTTTATTTATATCCCGCCACCATCTCCCTACGGGGACTTGGGGCGGCTTACATGGGGCAGTGGCCCAAACAACATAAGAACAAAATATAAGCAACACAATAAATCACAATATAAAAAGATAAAACAATAATACAATATATCAATATAAATATAATCCGCTCCCTGACTCCATCTCTTTTCCCTCTTGGGTGGTGTTACTGGGGCTGCTGGTGGTGGGGGTTGTGGGGGGGATTGGGGGAGCGAGAGACTGGCTGTAACCTGGCTGCTCCCTTCCCTGTCTCCAGGTGGCTCTGCAAGGAGGCCATGGACCGCGGCACGCGACACTGGGCTGTAGAGGGTCTGGCCTTCCTCACCTTGGATGCCGATGTCAAAGAGGAGCTGCTGGAGGACAAGGCGGCACTGCAGGCGCTCTTCCACCTGGCCAGGGTGAGACTGGAGCTAGACTGAGAGCCACCACGTCTGCTTCCAGATTTCTGCTCCTTTACCTTTGACACAGCTGGGAACCACGCTCTGCCCAGTTGTTGTAGAATGTGACTCTGAGGGAGTTCAGCAGTTGTAGAAGGGGTGTCTCTTTCTGCCCTGGTTATCTCAGGAGTGGCATAATTGCCTCTTCAGAGCCTGTGGGAGATCTTTTCTTCTTACAACTGGCAAAACAAGTGTCTGGTTTTTCCCGTTGTCAAGGGTTGGTGGGTCATGTCCTGAGGAATCCCTCCTCTCCCCCTGAACTGCATCACTGGTAAATTAGTGCTCCAGGGAGAGACACTGGCCAGGGTCTCCTTATCCTGAGCTGTTCTTGCTTTCTCTATGCAAAGACTCCTTTGGTATCTTGGTTCCAATTTGCAGTCCAAACAGGAACAGCCAAGTTATGAAGTGAGATAGAAATACAGGCCAAAGCTGTTTCATTGGCCATTGAACTCAGGCTTTTTTGTCTTGTAAACTAATCAGGAAAGAGCTTGACAAAACGTTCTTGATGCGCTAACCTCCTTATTGCCAACAGCTCAGGTACCGTTTCTGAAACATGTTTGAGGGCTGGCCCACCCAGGCTAGGACGGCTCTCTAGTCTTTAATATGGTGGAAGGGGGTGTGATGATTCCTGGGCACCCCAAAGTAGTGAATCTGTATCGCTTCCCTCTCTCTGCCCCCCCCCCCCCCAGGGGGCCGGGCTGTGGCACAGGCTGGTTAGCAGCCAGCTGCAATAAATCACTCTGACCAAGAGGTCATGAGTTCGAGGCCAGCCCATGTCGGGGTGAGCAGCCGACAATTAAAGATAAAATGCATCCCCTGCTCGTTGCTGACCTAAGCAACCCGAAAGATAGTTGCATCTATCAAGTAGGAAATTTAGGTACCACTTATATGTGGGGAGGCTAATTTACGACACCATAAAAGTCACCTAGCTGCCGTTGGAATGAGGAAGTGCCATCGCAGTGGATGATGAAGCAGCTGGTCCCCCTGTGGCCGGAATCGAGCATACCTTCAGGAAGCTGGAAGCTGTAGAAGGTTTAAATTGCTTCTGTGTCTGTCTCTGTTCTATGTTAAATGGCATTGAATGTTTGCCTTATATGTGTACAATGTGATTCGCCCTGAGTCCCCCTCAGGGTGAGAAGGGTGGAATGTAAATATTGTAAAATAAAAAAATAAAAATCTTTGCTTTCTCAATCTTCCCCAGTCAGAAAACCAGAGCTCCCTCTTTGCTGTGGCCTCCACGCTGGTGAACTGTACCAACAGCTATGACCATGAAGAGCCGGACCCTCAGATGGTGGAGCTGGCCAAGTATGCCAAGCAGCACATCCCTGAGAAGCACCCGAAGGTGACTGGGCCGAGGGGGCGGGTGGGGTTGGGGGGCAAGCCTGGGCTTCATCTCTCCCTGGGCCTCTCTGACTTCTTCAGGTGAGGACAAGATGCTCCTTCAGGGCCTGGGCTGCAGAAGGGATGCACATGTGTCCGTCCAAGGCTTTGCATTGGGGCAACTGCTGGAGAGGGATCATGAAACCTTGGAGTAAAGGCAGGGGGTGGGTACCAGCTACCCGCAGGACTCTGCTCTCATTCTGGATCCCTCTTGTTGCGTAGGACAAGCCAGAGTTTGTGCACCGGCGTGTGAAGAAGTTGCTTGGTGCTGGCATGGTGTCAGCCCTCACTTGTATGATGAAGAAGGAGACCGCAGCCCTGAGCCCCGCCTGCCGAGAGCTCATCTCCAGGTTAGGACCCTGCCCTATTGTGGGCTGCCTTGGAATAGTGGGACCAGGAGTGTCCCAGGGCCATCTATTCCAGTCTCAGGGCAGCGTTAAGGAAGTTTAGACCACCCTCCAGCTGTTGAAAGATTGCTGTGACATTGACTCTGACTGCACCCAGCTCTCTCAACTGGTCTGGAGCACAATCTCTGTGGGACACCTGGTGCAGCACGTTCATTCAATGGGGGGTGGGATTCTGGCCTCAGGGGCCACTTCGTGTGGGCACCTGCCAGCATTTGGGGAGAGGCCTCAATGTGTGCCTGCTCTGTGCCTAGAGTGTTCCTGGCCGCTGTGGAAGATCCGGAGGACCGGGGTGCCGTGGTGGCTGCTGGAGGAGGAAAGGTGAGCACCAGACCCCACTCCCCTCCCCCTCCTTCGGCCGGTGTCACTGCCATGCTGGTGCTGCCATGTGACCACTCGCTTTCTCCCTGACCGCTAGGCTCTCATCCCTTTGGCCTTGGAGGGCACTGACGCTGGGCAGACCAAGGCGGCCCAAGCCTTGGCCAAGATCGCCATCACCACCGCCCCAGAGATGGCCTTCCCGGGAGAGCGGGTTAGTATGGAAGGAGGGGCTGTGCTGCCCAGAGAATGTGTCTCTGTATGGCCATCCCACTAATTAAAAACTTTCCTTTAGTGAAGGAAACTAAGCTGGAGTGATAGGAAACACCATAATGTTTTTGGACTGGAAAAAAATACAATATGATCTGACATGATGCCACAAGAACGTGAATGTATATTGTTGCTGTTGTAAACTGTTCATTGAGCCCCGGTGGCGAAGTGTGTTAAAGCGCTGAGCTGCCGAACTTGCAGACCGAAAGGTCCCAGGTTCAAATCCCGGGAGCGGAGTGAGCGCCCGCTGTTAGCTCCAGCTTCTGCCAACCTAGCAGTTCGAAAACATGCCAATGTGAGTAGATGAATAGGTACCGCTCCGGCGGGAAGGTAACGGTGCTGCATGCAGTCATGCCAATGGCCACATGACCTTGGAGGTGTCTACGGACAACGCCGGCTCTTCAGCTTAGAAATGGAGATGAGCACCAACCCCCAGAGTCGGACACGACTGGACTTAACGTTAGGGGAAGCCTTTACCTTTACTTACTTATTATCAATGTATCAATGGATGGTTGTTTACATGGTGTTACTGTGTTGTCAGCTGCTTTGTGTCCCGTGAGGGAGAAAAGCAGGATATAAATAAATGATAATATTACCTGGCAGACCACTGTTTGGGTGGTGGGCCCAGCGAGCGTGTGAGGGTCAGGGCCCCTCTGAGGCAGCTTCCACCCAAAGGCTTCCCTTCTGCAGGTGTACGAGGTGGTCCGGCCCCTGGTGAGCCTCCTGCACCTGAACCGCAGTGGCCTGCAGAACTTTGAGGGGCTGATGGCTCTCACGAACCTGGCCGGGACCAGTGAGCGGCTGAGGTGAGGAACAGTGGGGCCAGATGGGACGTGAATCCTTCTCTGGTGGTGGTGGGGGCACTTTGGGGGTCCCTGCTGACGGATCTTCTGGGCTGCAGGCAGAAGATCATAAAGGAGAAGGCAGTGCCCATGGTCGAGGGCTACATGTTCGAGGAGCATGACATGATCCGGGTGGCGGCCGTGGAGTGCATGTGCAACCTGGCCCTGAGTCCCGAGGTGAGTGCGGGGAGGGGGAGGCATTGGGGGGGGGGCACCGGGAGGGCATAGCTTCACTTCCCTTCCTTCACTCAGCCCGCTTCCCGCTCAGGTGGGCGAGCTGTTCCTGGCCGAAGGCAGTGACCGGCTGAAGCTGATGGTTCTCTACAGCGGAGAGGAGGATGACCGGCTCCGGCAGGCCGCTTCGGGGACGTTGGCCGTCTTGACGTCGCTGATGCCGGAGATCTGCACCCGCATCCCTCAAGTGGTGAGTGGGGCCTTCCTCCCAGGCGGGCACAACCGTGTTTAGCAAGGGAGGGGTCTGTCTCCAAAGGGCCACGGACCTCACTGGCACATGACCTCCCGCTGCAGCTGGCGTTCAGGGACAGGCAGGTGGGCATGGGGAGACTGCTCATTGAGTTTGCCAACTCTCCGTTCTGTGCCACTCCAGTTGGCTACTGTTGAGGCCCCAAAAAGTGCCCCAAAATCTCTAATATTTTCCAATCAGACACTAGGGATGAGATGACTTATAATACAACTAGCTATGCCCGGCCACGCGTTGCTGTGGCATTGTCTGGTGGTGTTGGTGAGAAATTGTTGAGGTAGTGGTGGTATTGAATGTGTGTTGTATGGTTGTCTTTATGTTTAGTATGCATTTGGTTGTTTGTGTACTGTGAAAGTGGTGAGGGTAGAGGGGGTCTATGTCCCTGTGTAGTATTGTATAGTATTTATACGTTGTCCATGTGTTGGGAATGCTTGGATTGTGTCCTGCTGCATAGTAGAAAGGGTTGGGCTGGATGGCCCTTAGGGGTCTCTCCAAACTCTTGTGCCTGTCCCCTGGGCTGAGTGCGTTGCTAGGAGACCAAGTGGGCAGAGCCTAGCCCTCTAACTGGCAGCAATTGGATAAAAACTATTATTCCTCTCCCTCTAATTAGGACTTTATTTGTCTTTTCTTTTTGTTGTATCAACCTAGAGCCGTGGATGATGGGTTGTGTTGTCAAATTTCAAGGTTGAGGGGCTTGTAGTTTTGTTGTTTTGTCCGCTGCCCTGATGCCATCACTCTTTTATATATATAGATAGTTTAATCTGCAGAATAACAGTAAGGAGTGGGGTGTAATAGAAAGAGCGCCATGTTCAACTGTTGTGCAGATTATTATTATTATTATTATTATTATTATTATTATTATTATTATTATTATTGACTAGACTCAATGTCAGGGGAAACCTACCTACCTAAATAATAACAATAATAACCCACATCTCCTTCCTCCCCTCCTCCCTGCACCTTGCTGTCAGACGGAGGCTTGGCTGGAGATCCTGCAGGCGCTCCTGCTCAGCCCCAACAGTGCCCTCCAGCACCGGGGCTCAGTGGTGGCCAGGAACATGGTGGCGGCGGACAAGGAACTGGCAGCAAAGCTGATGGAGACAGAGACGATGGAGATCCTGTCGGCCCTCTGCGGCCTGAAGGATCAGCCCCAGGTGGCTCAGGCGGCCCAGGAGTGCCTGGCGCAGGCCGTGGGCCTTGGGTTGATCAAGCCGGGCACCAGCGCCGGGGAATGAGAGAGGTCATGGGACTGTGGGGCACAAACGCTGTGGGGCGGGGGCTTTTTGCACACCTGGCAGTGGGGAATGGGGAGGGGCACACTTCCTGGTCTAGCACTGGCCATGCCCTTTGCCTCCTTACCTCCTTCGCTCCCTCCTCGCCTGCACTTTGGGACCATTGTGTTGGGGCTCAGTGAGTCCCTAGTATGTTTTTCCTTCCAATTAGACACAGGGGCTCAAACTACAGCTTTATTTCTGATCAGAGCAAAACGTGAGGGTGACCAGCAAAAGAAAGAAATTCTGCCACCCAATCCGAGGTGCAGCTCAGTCCTTTTTATAGTCCAAAGCAAAAACATGCGCACAGAGTTTTGTTATTCTTATTTAAAATCTGTCCTTTTTGTCCTTCTCTCTGGTGCCTTTTATCTAAGCCATTCCTCACAACATTCCCCCTCCTTTATTATTATTACTATTTATTCATTTCTATCCCATGGGTAGGATTCAAAGCGGTGTACAAAAGTGTACAAAACACAAGATACATTTTATGTATAAATCATTACATAAAAGACATAATCAACTAAAAAAGATATGTTGTCGAAGGCTTTCATGGCCGGAATCATAGGATTGTTGTGTGTTTTCCAGGCTGTATGACTATGTTCCAGAAGTATTCTCTCCTGATATTTCTCCCACATCTATGGCAGGCAACCTCACAACCTGCCGTAGATGTGGGCGTAGATGGGAGTAGACCCTGTGTCTAATATCCAGGTTATCTGCTTTGAGTTGGATTATATGGCAGTGTAGACTCATATAATCCAGTTCAAAGCAGATCATGTGGATTATCTGCTTTGATAACCTGGATTATATGGCAGTGTAGAATGGGCCTAAGACTCCTGTCGTGCTCTGTTCTGTCTAGCAGAGTTTCAGCTTTCTTTTTTACTTGTCCATTCCTCCCTCCTGTCTCAGTCTTACTTTTTTCTAATTTCTTAAAACTCCATTTTTATAAAATCGTATAAAATTCCTATTTATAAAATTTCATTCTCCGCAATTGCATGGAGGGACTCCCACCTCATTGCTGCACTGGCCCCCCATTTCCTCCCAGTTTTGGCTTCTTGCATTCCTTGGCTACTAAGCATTCTCTGCAACTAGCCCGGGTTTCTTTGGGGAATACTGCTGATAGGGGCAAAGGATGTATGGCTGGCCTTTCTTGTAATGCGGGTTTTGTTCATTTCTCCAAAGACTGATATGAAATGGATATGAATATGCAATGGTGCGGAGCGGGGTAGAGGGTGCCCAAGTGCCTGCTTCTTTAGGTGCCCACCGACCAGAACAGGGAGGGACACACTCAGAGCTTCACAAACAAAGCACAAAATATGCTGCAAGCAAACGCATTACAAAAAAGTGTGGTCGGGAACAGTTTACAGGCCGTCGTGCAAGACTCTTTGTGAAACGTGTGTAACAATCTTTGTTTGCAGAGGCCTCTAGTCTGTCACGCGTCTGTCTTATACAAATAAAGGGGCACTTTTTTGCACACTTGCGGAGCCTTGTCTGTTTGGGATAAGTTGCGACAAACAAAATTTGAAAAATGTTCTGTTCCTGGTTTGGAAGTGTTGTTTCCTGTTTTAAGTGTGCAGTCCTTACTTTGAAAGGAGTTGTTCAATTCCAGAAACTTCGTTTTTGTGCCTGCCACAAACTTAGGTTGGTTGAGACTCATTAACTCAAATCCAATGCTTTTCCGTTTTCATATTGACAACATGAAGTGTTGTTATTATATTTATTATTATAATATTTATTATTATAACCCCATTTCCCCAAAAATAAGACATACCCTGAAAATAAGACCTAGTAGAGGTTTTGCTGAATTGCTAAATATAAGGCCTCCCCGAAAGTAAGACCTAGCAAAGTTTTTGTTTGGAAGCATGCCCACCAGGGCATGCAGGATCGGTAAATAATAATAATAATAATAATAATAATAATAATAATAAAACTTTATTTATATACCGCCCTATCTCCCGGATGGGACTCATAAAAGCAACACAAACATTACATAACAACATAGTACACATTATTAAACAAAGTAAAATAATACAATTACAGTAGAGTCTCACTTATCCAATGTTCTGGATTATCCAACACATTTTTGTAGTCAATGTTTTCAATATATTGTGATTTTTTGGTGCTAAATTCATAAATACGGTCATTACTACGTAGCATTACTGCATATTGAACTACTTTTTCTGCCAAATTTGTTGTCTAACATGATGTTTTGGTGCTTAATTTGTAAAATCATAACTTAATTTGATGTTTAATAGGATTCTCCTTAATCTCTCCTTATTATCCAACATATTCGCTTATCCAACATTCTGCCGGCCCGTTTATGTTGGATAAGTGAGACTCTACTGTATAACAATAAATCACACTTACATGACCAGATCAAGGGGACCGGAACCATAAACCTAATATATTAAATGCACGTACCATAGATTGTTGTACATGGAAATAATGGCAGTAACAAGAAATTCTTGATAGGATTCACAGCTTGTCTGGTTATGCTGGTTTGGGATGACAACTCCTGTACAGTATATAATAAACGTTCCTTTTTTTTTTTGTTCAACAATAAAGGTGAATTCTTCTTCATGGAAAAATAAGACATCCCCTGAAAATAAGACCTAGCACATCTTTGGGAGCAAAAATTAATATAAGACACTGTCTTATTTTCAGGGAAAGACGGTATTATTATTATTATTACAGTAGAGTCTTGCTTATCCAAAATAAATGGGCCGGCAGAATGTTGAATAAGCGGAAATGTTGGATAATAAGGAGGGATTAAGGAAAAGCCTATTAAACATCAAATTAGGTTATGATTTTACAAATTAAGCACCAAAACATCATGTTTTACAACAAATGGACAGAAAAAGCAGTTCAATACACAGTAACATTTTATAGTAATTACTGTATTTACGAATTTAGTACCAAAACATCACAATGCATTGAAAACATTGACTACAAAAACATTGAACTACTAAAAGGCAAGACCGCATTGGATAATACAGAATGCTGGATAAGCGAGACTCTATTGTATATGCATTATTATATTTTCCCCATGTTTTTAGGATAGAACCAATTAGGAAGTGACATCTATAGCGCAAGGACCAAAATTGTGTTACATAGAGTTATTATTATATGTACAGTAGAGTCTCACTTATCCAACATAAACGGGCCAGCAGAACCTTGGATAAGCGAATATGTTGGATAATAAGGAGAGATTAAGAAAAAGCCTATTAAACATCAAAATAGGTTATGATTTTACAAATTAAGCACCAAAACATCATATTAGACAACAAATTTGACAGAAAAAGTAGTTCATTACACATTAATGCTATGTAGTAATTACTGTATTTACGAATTTAGCACCAAAATATCGCAATGTATTGAAAACATTGACTACAAAAATGCGTTGGATAATCCAGAACATTGGATAAGTGAGACTCTACTGTATTATTATTATTATACTTTCCCCATGTTTTTATGATAGAACCAATTAGGAAATGACATTTATAGCCAAAATCGTGTTATATGGTGAACTGTATAATAAGTTGAATATAATATTATTAATTACATAGATAATGAATATAATAATAATGATAATATTAACAATAAGGTATAATAATAACAGAATAATTACAACAATAATAGCTGCTTTGATTCCCCTTTGGGGAGATAAAGTGGGGTATAAATAAATATAATAGTAAGAATAATAAGGAGCGCCCATAGGCATTGCGGTTTAATAAACATTTCCCATGTTTTTTTATGATAGAATCAATTAGGAAATAATGACATGCTTGATCATATTGAGTTATAAATATTCAGTAGTATTTCTGTACCTTCATATTACATAAGGATAAGTCATGGGTAAGAATGGGGAACAATACTTGTATTGTTCAAAACTATTTAGCTGTTTGTGATTCCTTTATTTTATCACTTTTAAACTTATTTATTATGCAATGCTTTTGACATGAAATAATTAAATAAATACTTGTATTTTGGTATCAAGATTGTATGTTTCCAGACATGAAACAATCAAGGCCAGCTAACACCTCCCAACAAAGGATTCCGCAGGCAGGAAGCAGCCAGGCATTGAAGCTGAAAGGCTATCCAATGCTAATCAAGGTGGCCAAGTATAACATTCACACTTGCCCCCAACAGACAAGAGTTCTATCTCCCACCCTGGACTTCATTCCACTGATACCCTGTTTCCCCGAAAATAAGGCATCCCCAAAAAATAAGACCTAGCAGAGGTTTTGCTGAATTGCTAAATATAAGGCCTCCCCCGAAAGTAAGACCTAGCAAAGTTTTTGTTTGGAAGCATGCCCGGTGCCCGCCAAACAAAACACCAGAGCATGTAGGATCGGTAAATGCACATACCAGTTGAACATGGAAATAATGGTAATAATATATTAATGTTATATTATTTATATTTATACAGTAGTAACAAGAAATTATTGACAGGAGTCATAGTTTGTCTGGTTTGGTTATGTTGGTTTGTGATGACAACTACTGTACAGTATATAATAAATGTTCATTTTTTTGTTCGACAATAAATGTGAATTCTTCTTCATGGAAAAAATAAGACATCCCCTAAAAATAAGACCTAGCACATCTTTGGGAGGAAAAAATAATATAAGACACTGTCTTATTTTCGGGGAAACACGGTATATGAACCCCACTTGCCAAGTTTCCAAATAGACCTCCCAACCTCTGAGGATGCCTGCCACAGATGTGGGAGAAACGTCAGGAGAGAATGCTTCTGGAGCATGGCCAGACAGCCCGGAAAACATACAGCGACCCAGTGGGAACACAAAAACCAAAGCGTCCCATACTGTCTGTCATCAGGCCGAGCCCGGAGGGGTTTGTGGGCCACGCTTCCGCTTCTGAGGGAATCGGGGAGAGAAGCCCCGCCCAGGGAGAGCGCGTCACGGAGCAGGCCCCGCCCCCGCTTCCGGAAAGATGGCGGCGCCCTGGCGGGGAGCGTGGTTCCGGCTGGGCTTCGGCTGGGGGGCGGCGCGGGGCGCGGGGGCGGCGCTGGAGCCGGAGCCGCTGCGGGAGGAGGAGGAGGAGGAGGAGGGAGAGGCCGTGGTGCGCGTGAGGCCCGGCTGGAGCCTGGTGGCTCTCGTCACCGAGCAGGGGGCGGTGGAGCTGCGCGGACTTGGCGGCGGCGCCTCGCTGCGGCTCCCAGGCGACTGC
This sequence comes from Anolis carolinensis, assembly GCF_035594765.1. NCBI lineage: Eukaryota > Metazoa > Chordata > Lepidosauria > Squamata > Anolidae > Anolis > Anolis carolinensis. The sequence continues at coordinate 2,322,226 of NW_026943822.1, read as the reverse complement.
GTGGCGGCGCTTCCGGGCGAGGGTCACGTGCTTGTGGCGCGGGAGGCGGCGCTGGAGGCGCGGGCGGTGAAGCGGGGAGACGGAGCCGGGCGCCGCCTGGAGCTGGAGCTGGAGCTGGACCCGCAGCCGCGCTGGACGAGGCCTCTCGCGCCCACCGAAGCGCCACGCCTCGCCCGCCGGGAAGGCCGCGGAGGTGAGGCATCCCGTCCGAGCCCTCCCGGCAGATGGCCGTCCGGCCCATGAATCATAAGAGTAATAATAACAGAATCCTAGAGTTGGAAGGGTTCCCCAAAGGCCATCCAGTCCAGCCCCCTCTGCCAAAAAAGAAGGCACCATCAAAGCCCTCCCAACAGATGGCCGTCTAGACTTTCCATAAATAATAATAATAGAATCCTAGAGTTGGAAGGGTTCCCCAAAGGCCATCCAGTCCAGTCCCCTTCTGCCAAAAAAGAAGGCACCATCAAAGCCCTCCCAACAGATGGCCATCTAGACTTTCCATAAATAATAATAATAGGATCCTAGAGTTGGATGGGTTCCCCAAAGGCCATCCAGTCCATCCCCCCTCTGCCAAAAAAGAAGGCACCATCAAAGCCCTCCCAACAGATGGCCATCTAGACTTTCCATAAATAATAATAATAGAATCCTAGAGTTGGAAGGGTTCCCCAAAGGCCATCCAGTCCAGTCCCCTTCTGCCAAAAAAGAAGGCACCATCAAAGCCCTCCCAACAGATGGCCGTCTAGACTTTCCATAAATAGTAATAATAGAATCCTAGAGTTGGATGGGTTCCCCAAAGGCCATCCAGTCCATCCCCCTTCTGCCAAAAAAGAAGGCACCATCAAAGCCCTCCCAACAGATGGCCGTCTAGACTTTCCATAAATAATAATAATAGGATCCTAGAGTTGGAAGGGTTCCCCAAAGGCCATCCAGTCCAGTCCCCTTCTGCCAAAAAAGAAGGCACCATCAAAGCCCTCCCAACAGATGGCCATCTAGACTTTCCATAAATAATAATAATAGGATCCTAGAGTTGGATGGGTTCCCCAAAGGCCATCCAGTCCATCCCCCCTCTGCCAAAAAAGAAGGCACCATCAAAGCCCTCCCAACAGATGGCCATCTAGACTTTCCATAAATAATAATAATAGAATCCTAGAGTTGGAAGGGTTCCCCAAAGGCCATCCAGTCCAGTCCCCTTCTGCCAAAAAAGAAGGCACCATCAAAGCCCTCCCAACAGATGGCCATCTAGACTTTCCATAAATAATAATAATAGGATCCTAGAGTTGGATGGGTTCCCCAAAGGCCATCCAGTCCATCCCCCCTCTGCCAAAAAAGAAGGCACCATCAAAGCCCTCCCAACAGATGGCCATCTAGACTTTCCATAAATAATAATAATAGAATCCTAGAGTTGGAAGGGTTCCCCAAAGGCCATCCAGTCCAGTCCCCTTCTGCCAAAAAAGAAGGCACCATCAAAGCCCTCCCAACAGATGGCCGTCTAGACTTTCCATAAATAGTAATAATAGAATCCTAGAGTTGGATGGGTTCCCCAAAGGCCATCCAGTCCATCCCCCCTCTGCCAAAAAAGAAGGCACCATCAAAGCCCTCCCAACAGATGGCCATCTAGACTTTCCATAAATAATAATAATAGAATCCTAGAGTTGGAAGGGTTCCCCAAAGGCCATCCAGTCCAGTCCCCTTCTGCCAAAAAAGAAGGCACCATCAAAGCCCTCCCAACAGATGGCCGTCTAGACTTTCCATAAATAGTAATAATAGAATCCTAGAGTTGGATGGGTTCCCCAAAGGCCATCCAGTCCATCCCCCTTCTGCCAAAAAAGAAGGCACCATCAAAGCCCTCCCAACAGATGGCCGTCTAGACTTTCCATAAATAATAATAATAGGATCCTAGAGTTGGAAGGGTTCCCCAAAGGCCATCCAGTCCAGTCCCCTTCTGCCAAAAAAGAAGGCACCATCAAAGCCCTCCCAACAGATGGCCATCTAGACTTTCCATAAATAATAATAGGATCCTAGAGTTGGATGGGTTCCCCAAAGGCCATCCAGTCCATCCCCCCTCTGCCAAAAAAGAAGGCACCATCAAAGCCCTCCCAACAGATGGCCATCTAGACTTTCCATAAATAATAATAATAGGATCCTAGAGTTGGATGGGTTCCCCAAAGGCCATCCAGTCCATCCCCCCTCTGCCAAAAAAGAAGGCACCATCAAAGCCCTCCCAACAGATGGCCATCTAGACTTTCCATAAATAATAATAATAGAATCCTAGAGTTGGAAGGGTTCCCCAAAGGCCATCCAGTCCAGTCCCCTTCTGCCAAAAAAGAAGGCACCATCAAAGCCCTCCCAACAGATGGCCGTCTAGACTTTCCATAAATAGTAATAATAGAATCCTAGAGTTGGATGGGTTCCCCAAAGGCCATCCAGTCCATCCCCCTTCTGCCAAAAAAGAAGGCACCATCAAAGCCCTCCCAACAGATGGCCGTCTAGACTTTCCATAAATAATAATAATAGGATCCTAGAGTTGGAAGGGTTCCCCAAAGGCCATCCAGTCCAGTCCCCTTCTGCCAAAAAAGAAGGCACCATCAAAGCCCTCCCAACAGATGGCCATCTAGACTTTCCATAAATAATAATAATAGGATCCTAGAGTTGGATGGGTTCCCCAAAGGCCATCCAGTCCATCCCCCCTCTGCCAAAAAAGAAGGCACCATCAAAGCCCTCCCAACAGATGGCCATCTAGACTTTCCATAAATAATAATAATAGAATCCTAGAGTTGGAAGGGTTCCCCAAAGGCCATCCAGTCCAGTCCCCTTCTGCCAAAAAAGAAGGCACCATCAAAGCCCTCCCAACAGATGGCCATCTAGACTTTCCATAAATAATAATAATAGGATCCTAGAGTTGGATGGGTTCCCCAAAGGCCATCCAGTCCATCCCCCCTCTGCCAAAAAAGAAGGCACCATCAAAGCCCTCCCAACAGATGGCCATCTAGACTTTCCATAAATAATAATAATAGAATCCTAGAGTTGGAAGGGTTCCCCAAAGGCCATCCAGTCCAGTCCCCTTCTGCCAAAAAAGAAGGCACCATCAAAGCCCTCCCAACAGATGGCCGTCTAGACTTTCCATAAATAGTAATAATAGAATCCTAGAGTTGGATGGGTTCCCCAAAGGCCATCCAGTCCATCCCCCCTCTGCCAAAAAAGAAGGCACCATCAAAGCCCTCCCAACAGATGGCCATCTAGACTTTCCATAAATAATAATAATAGAATCCTAGAGTTGGAAGGGTTCCCCAAAGGCCATCCAGTCCAGTCCCCTTCTGCCAAAAAAGAAGGCACCATCAAAGCCCTCCCAACAGATGGCCGTCTAGACTTTCCATAAATAGTAATAATAGAATCCTAGAGTTGGATGGGTTCCCCAAAGGCCATCCAGTCCATCCCCCTTCTGCCAAAAAAGAAGGCACCATCAAAGCCCTCCCAACAGATGGCCGTCTAGACTTTCCATAAATAATAATAATAGGATCCTAGAGTTGGAAGGGTTCCCCAAAGGCCATCCAGTCCAGTCCCCTTCTGCCAAAAAAGAAGGCACCATCAAAGCCCTCCCAACAGATGGCCATCTAGACTTTCCATAAATAATAATAGGATCCTAGAGTTGGATGGGTTCCCCAAAGGCCATCCAGTCCATCCCCCCTCTGCCAAAAAAGAAGGCACCATCAAAGCCCTCCCAACAGATGGCCATCTAGACTTTCCATAAATAATAATAATAGAATCCTAGAGTTGGAAGGGTTCCCCAAAGGCCATCCAGTCCATCCCCCCTCTGCCAAAAAAGAAGGCACCATCAAAGCCCTCCCAACAGATGGCCATCTAGACTTTCCATAAATAATAATAATAGGATCCTAGAGTTGGAAGGGTTCCCCAAAGGCCATCCAGTCCAGTCCCCTTCTGCCAAAAAAGAAGGCACCATCAAAGCCCTCCCAACAGATGGCCATCTAGACTTTCCATAAATAATAATAATAGAATCCTAGAGTTGGAAGGGTTCCCCAAAGGCCATCCAGTCCAGTCCCCTTCTGCCAAAAAAGAAGGCACCATCAAAGCCCTCCCAACAGATGGCCATCTAGACTTTCCATAAATAATAATAATAGGATCCTAGAGTTGGATGGGTTCCCCAAAGGCCATCCAGTCCATCCCCCCTCTGCCAAAAAAGAAGGCACCATCAAAGCCCTCCCAACAGATGGCCATCTAGACTTTCCATAAATAATAATAATAGAATCCTAGAGTTGGAAGGGTTCCCCAAAGGCCATCCAGTCCAGTCCCCTTCTGCCAAAAAAGAAGGCACCATCAAAGCCCTCCCAACAGATGGCCGTCTAGACTTTCCATAAATAGTAATAATAGAATCCTAGAGTTGGATGGGTTCCCCAAAGGCCATCCAGTCCATCCCCCTTCTGCCAAAAAAGAAGGCACCATCAAAGCCCTCCCAACAGATGGCCGTCTAGACTTTCCATAAATAATAATAATAGGATCCTAGAGTTGGAAGGGTTCCCCAAAGGCCATCCAGTCCAGTCCCCTTCTGCCAAAAAAGAAGGCACCATCAAAGCCCTCCCAACAGATGGCCATCTAGACTTTCCATAAATAATAATAATAGGATCCTAGAGTTGGATGGGTTCCCCAAAGGCCATCCAGTCCATCCCCCCTCTGCCAAAAAAGAAGGCACCATCAAAGCCCTCCCAACAGATGGCCATCTAGACTTTCCATAAATAATAATAATAGAATCCTAGAGTTGGAAGGGTTCCCCAAAGGCCATCCAGTCCAGTCCCCTTCTGCCAAAAAAGAAGGCACCATCAAAGCCCTCCCAACAGATGGCCATCTAGACTTTCCATAAATAATAATAATAGGATCCTAGAGTTGGATGGGTTCCCCAAAGGCCATCCAGTCCATCCCCCCTCTGCCAAAAAAGAAGGCACCATCAAAGCCCTCCCAACAGATGGCCATCTAGACTTTCCATAAATAATAATAATAGAATCCTAGAGTTGGAAGGGTTCCCCAAAGGCCATCCAGTCCAGTCCCCTCCTGCCAAAAAAGAAGGCACCATCAAAGCCCTCCCAACAGATGGCCGTCTAGACTTTCCATAAATAGTAATAATAGAATCCTAGAGTTGGATGGGTTCCCCAAAGGCCATCCAGTCCATCCCCCTTCTGCCAAAAAAGAAGGCACCATCAAAGCCCTCCCAACAGATGGCCGTCTAGACTTTCCATAAATAATAATAATAGGATCCTAGAGTTGGAAGGGTTCCCCAAAGGCCATCCAGTCCAGTCCCCTTCTGCCAAAAAAGAAGGCACCATCAAAGCCCTCCCAACAGATGGCCATCTAGACTTTCCATAAATAATAATAATAGGATCCTAGAGTTGGATGGGTTCCCCAAAGGCCATCCAGTCCATCCCCCCTCTGCCAAAAAAGAAGGCACCATCAAAGCCCTCCCAACAGATGGCCATCTAGACTTTCCATAAATAATAATAATAGAATCCTAGAGTTGGAAGGGTTCCCCAAAGGCCATCCAGTCCAGTCCCCTTCTGCCAAAAAAGAAGGCACCATCAAAGCCCTCCCAACAGATGGCCGTCTAGACTTTCCATAAATAGTAATAATAGAATCCTAGAGTTGGATGGGTTCCCCAAAGGCCATCCAGTCCATCCCCCTTCTGCCAAAAAAGAAGGCACCATCAAAGCCCTCCCAACAGATGGCCGTCTAGACTTTCCATAAATAATAATAATAGGATCCTAGAGTTGGAAGGGTTCCCCAAAGGCCATCCAGTCCAGTCCCCTTCTGCCAAAAAAGAAGGCACCATCAAAGCCCTCCCAACAGATGGCCATCTAGACTTTCCATAAATAATAATAATAGGATCCTAGAGTTGGATGGGTTCCCCAAAGGCCATCCAGTCCATCCCCCCTCTGCCAAAAAAGAAGGCACCATCAAAGCCCTCCCAACAGATGGCCATCTAGACTTTCCATAAATAATAATAATAGAATCCTAGAGTTGGAAGGGTTCCCCAAAGGCCATCCAGTCCAGTCCCCTTCTGCCAAAAAAGAAGGCACCATCAAAGCCCTCCCAACAGATGGCCGTCTAGACTTTCCATAAATAGTAATAATAGAATCCTAGAGTTGGATGGGTTCCCCAAAGGCCATCCAGTCCATCCCCCTTCTGCCAAAAAAGAAGGCACCATCAAAGCCCTCCCAACAGATGGCCGTCTAGACTTTCCATAAATAATAATAATAGAATCCTAGAGTTGGAAGGGTTCCCCAAAGGCCATCCAGTCCAGTCCCCTTCTGCCAAAAAAGAAGGCACCATCAAAGCCCTCCCAACAGATGGCCATCTAGACTTTCCATAAATAATAATAATAGGATCCTAGAGTTGGAAGGGTTCCCCAAAGGCCATCCAGTCCAGTCCCCTTCTGCCAAAAAAGAAGGCACCATCAAAGCCCTCCCAACAGATGGCCATCTAGACTTTCCATAAATAATAATAATAGGATCCTAGAGTTGGAAGGGTTCCCCAAAGGCCATCCAGTCCATCCCCCTTCTGCCAAAAAAGAAGGCACCATCAAAGCCCTCCCAACAGATGGCCGTCTAGACTTTCCATAAATAATAATAATAGAATCCTAGAGTTGGAAGGGTTCCCCAAAGGCCATCCAGTCCAGTCCCCTTCTGCCAAAAAAGAAGGCACCATCAAAGCCCTCCCAACAGGTGGCCATCTAGACTTTCCATAAATAATAATAATAGAATCCTAGAGTTGGATGGGTTCCCCAAAGGCCATCCAGTCCATCCCCCTTCTGCCAAAAAAGAAGGCACCATCAAAGCCCTCCCAACAGATGGCCATCTAGACTTTCCATAAATAATAATAATAGGATCCTAGAGTTGGATGGGTTCCCCAAAGGCCATCCAGTCCATCCCCCTTCTGCCAAAAAAGAAGGCACCATCAAAGCCCTCCCAACAGATGGCCATCTAGACTTTCCATAAATAATAATAATAGAATCCTAGAGTTGGAAGGGTTCCCCAAAGGCCATCCAGTCCAGTCCCCTTCTGCCAAAAAAGAAGGCACCATCAAAGCCCTCCCAACAGATGGCCATCTAGACTTTCCATAAATAATAATAATAGAATCCTAGAGTTGGAAGGGTTCCCCAAAGGCCATCCAGTCCAGTCCCCTTCTGCCAAAAAAGAAGGCACCATCAAAGCCCTCCCAACAGATGGCCATCTAGACTTTCCATAAATAATAATAATAGGATCCTAGAGTTGGAAGGGTTCCCCAAATGCCATCCAGTCCAGTCCCCTTCTGCCAAAAAAGAAGGCACCATCAAAGCCCTCCCAACAGATGGCCATCTAGACTTTCCATAAATAATAATAATAGGATCCTAGAGTTGGAAGGGTTCCCCAAAGGCCATCCAGTCCAGCCCCCTTCTGCCAAAAAAGAAGGCACCATCAAAGCCCTCCCAACAGATGGCCATCTAGACTTTCCATAAATAATAATAATAGAATCCTAGAGTTGGAAGGGTTCCCCAAATGCCATCCAGTCCAGCCCCCTTCTGCCAAAAAAGAAGGCACCATCAAAGCCCTCCCAACAGATGGCCATCTAGACTTTCCATAAATAATAATAATAGAATCCTAGAGTTGGAAGGGTTCCCCAAAGGCCATCCAGTCCAGCCCCCTCTGCCAAAAAAGAAGGCACCATCAAAGCCCTCCCAACAGGTGGCCATCTAGACTTTCCATAAATAATAATAATAGAATCCTAGAGTTGGAAGGGTTCCCCAAATGCCATCCAGTCCAGTCCCCTTCTGCCAAAAAAGAAGGCACCATCAAAGCCCTCCCAACAGATGGCCGTCTAGACTTTCCATAAATAATAATAATAGGATCCTAGAGTTGGATGGGTTCCCCAAAGGCCATCCAGTCCAGCTCCCTTCTGCCGAGAAGGAAGGCACAATCAGAGCCCTCCCTGCAGATAGCCGGCCAGCTCTTGAGTTATTATAATAATAACAACAACAATAATAATAATAGAAGTTGGAAGGGGCCCCCAAAGGCCATCCAATACAGCAATTTTCGGTCAGGAATTAAGGCAATATCAAAGCTCTCACTGCAGATGGCCATCCAGCCTCTGAGTATTTATTTATTTATTTATTTACAGCATTTATACCCCGCCTTTCTCACCCGAGAGGACTCAGGGCAGCTCACAGAAATTGGCAAAATTTAATGCCCCAAAATATAATTAAGTAGTAGTAATAATAATAACAATAATAATAGAAGTTGGAAGGTGTCCCCAAAGGCCATCCAGTCTAGCCATTTTCTGTCAGGAATGAAGGCACCATCAAAGCCCTCCCTGCAGATGGTCATCCAGCCCCTGAGCAATAATAATAATAATACAGTAGAGTCTCACTTATCCAACACTCGCTTATCCAACGTTCTGGATTATCCAAGGCATTTTTGTAGTCAATGTTTTCAATACATCGTGATATTTTGGTGCTAAATTTGTAAATACAGTAATTACTACATAGCATTAATGTGTAATGAACTACTTTTTCTGTCAAATTTGTTGTGTGACATAATGTTTTGGTGCTTAATTTGTAAAATCATAACCTAATTTGATGTGTAATAGGCTTTTCCTTAATCTCTCCTTATTATCCAACACATTCGCTTATCCAACGTTCTGCCAGCCGTTTGTTGCATAAGTGAGACTCTACTGTAATAGGATCCTATAGTTGGAAGGGTTCCCCAAAGGACATCCAGTCCAGCCCTTTCTTCCAAAAAGGAAGACACCATCAAAGCCCTCCCCGCAGATGGCCGTCTAGACTTTCCATAAATAATAATAATAATAATAATAATAATAATAATAATAATAATAATAATAATAGGATCCTAGAGTTGGAAGGGTTCCCCAAAGGACATCCAGGCCAACTCCCTTCTGCCAGGAATGAAGGCACCATCAAAGCCCTCCCTGCAGATGGCCATCCAGCCCCTGAGTAGTAGTAATAATAATAATAGGTTACATTAATTGAGGCATGGGTAGGTTAAATGTTTTTGAATATTTACATCAAGCTCAATTTTAAAATAAGACTGTCCAACTCTGATCAAATCATTATTCTCATCTTCTTCAATGTCAATGTGCTTATGTGTCCTTTTAATAATAATAGAGTAAAATAATACATGTAATAATAATAAATGCAGGAAAATAATACATGTAATAATAACAGAGTAAAATAATAAATGTAATAATACCAATAATAATAGAGAAAAATAATAAAGGTACCATATATTCTTGAGTATAAGGTGACCCAAATATAAGCCCACCAGGACCCTCACCCGAGTATAAGCCAAAGGGGGCTTTTTTAGTCCTAAAAAAAGGGCTGAAAAACAAGGCTTATACTCGTGTATATACAGTAATAAGGCCCCTGGTGGTGGCGCAGTGTGTTAAAGCACTGAGCTGCTGGACTTGCAGACCGAAAGGTCGCAGGTTCAAATCCTGGGAGCGGAATGAGCACCCGCTGTTAGCCCCAGCTCCTGCCAACCTAGCAGTTTGAAAACATGCAGATGTGAGTAGATCAATAGGTACTGCTCTGGCGGGAAGGGAATGGCTCTCCATGCAGTCATGCCAGTGGCCACATGACCTGGAGATGTCTATGGACAACGCCGGCTCTTTGGCTTAGAAATGGAGATGAGCACCAACCCCCAGAGTGTGAGTAGATCAATAGGTACCGTTCCAGTGGGAAGGTAACAGCGCTCCATGCAGTCATGCCAGTGGCCACATGACCTTGAGATGTCTATGGACAACGCCGGCTCTTTGGCTTAGAAATGGAGATGAGCACCAACCCCCAGAGTCGGACACGACTGGACTTAACATCAGGGGAAACCTTTACCTATATACAGTAATAATTTTATATGATACTATTTTATATTTATGTCCCATTTTATTTTGCGTGCTGCACCTTGTGGTTCTTTTGTAAGCCGCCCGAGTCCCTTCGGGAAGATGGTGGCGGGATTCAAATAAAGTTTATTATTATTATTATTACTAGCTGTGCCCGGCCACGCATTGCTGTGGCGAAGTCTGGTGGTATGGGAAATAAAGTATTGAGGAATTGGTGGTAGTTAAGGTAAAGGGTAAAGGTTTTCCCCTGACATTAAGTCCATTATAAATGGGTTATACCCTGTTTCCCCGAAAATAAGACAGTGTCTTATATTCAGTTTTGCTCCCAAAGATGTGCCAGGTCTTATTTTCAGGGGATGTATTATTTTTCCACATAAATTCAAATTTATGGTTGAATTTTTAAAAAATGAAAATTTATTATCTACTGTACAGTAGTTGTCATCACAAACCAGAGTAACCAAACTGTGAACCCTTTCAAGAATTTCTATATTATATTTTATTGCTATACTGTTTTTAAATTACTGTTTTAAATTTCAGTTTGTATGTAAATTTATGTTGTTGTTGGGCTTGTCCCTGTGTAAGCTGTTCTGAGTCCCTTCTGGGAGATGGAGGTGGGATACAAGAATAAAGTTATTATCATATTATTATTATTTCTTGTTATTTCCATGTACAACAATCTATGGTATGTACATTTACCGATCCTGCATGCTTCCAAACAAAAACTTTACTAGGTCTTACTTTTGGGGGAGGCCTTATATTTAGCAATTCAGCAAAACCTCTACTAGGTCTTATTTTCTGGGGACGTCTTATTTTCAGGGAAACAGGGTATAGCTATGTGGAAGGGCCTTGAGTCTACACTGCCATATCATCCAGTTAAAATCAGATAATCTGTATTTTATAGGCAGTGTGGAAGAGGCCTAAGTGAGGCCTAACTCTGCCTGTCCCCTGGGCTGAGTGGGTTGCTAGAAGACCAAGTGGGCAGAACTTAGCCTTCTAATTGGCAGCACTTGGATAAAAACAATTATTCTTCTCCCTCTAATCAGGACTTTATTTTTCTTTTCTTTTTGTTGTATGAACGTAGAGGCATGGATGAGGGGTTGTGTTGTCAAGTTTAGTGTTTCTGGGATGTGTAGTTTTGTTGTTTTGTCCTAGGCCGAAATTTCATTACCCTTTTATATATATAGACTAGCTGTGCCCGGCCACGCGTTGCTGTTGGTGGTGTTGGTCAGTCTACATTAGGTTGTATTTATGCTGTGACCTTCTTTATACTCACATTAGTAGTAGTATTTCAAGTCTGTTACCTTCTTCAATTTTTGTGTTGATTGATAATTGCTTGAGATCCCTGTTGTCTTTGGTTTGTTGTTAGTTGTAATGTCTGATTCTGCTGAGTGCGGTTTATATTTTTATTGTGGTACAATAGTCCTTTTTTTGTTTTGCCTGTGTAGGTGTTTATTATTATTGTTGTTGTTGTGGTCATGAAGGTTGGATAAGTTAGATGCTACTGTATTGTTTTTTGGAGGCCCAGTGTAGCACTGACTGGCCTCTCAGCCTCAGTGCCTGGCTGTTTCTTGCCTGTGATGGTGTTGATTCTTATTGTTGTTGTTGTTATTGTTATTATTGTAATTGTTTTTTTGGAGGCCAAGTGTGAATGTAGGGATTGGGGAGGTGGATGAGTTGTGTTGTCAAATTTGGTGTTGTCAAGTTTTATATTTCTGGGGTGTTTAGTTGTGTGCCAAGTTTCGTATTTCTGGGGCGTTTAGTTGTGTTGTTATAGTCACGATGCGTTGTTGTGAGTTTTATGGGTCCGGATTGTGGTTTTGTGGTGTGGTTGTGTTGTTACAACCTGGAGGGAAGGCTTTTGCGTTGTGTTGCCAAGTTTTGTATTTCTGGGGCGTTTAGTTGTGTTGTTATAGTCACGATGCGTTGTTGTGAGTTTTGTGGGTCCTGTGTGGTTTTGTGGTGTGGTTGTGTTGTTACAACTGGGAGGCAAGGCTTTTGCATTGTGTTGCCAAGTTTTGTATTTCTGGGGCGTTTAGTTGTGTTGTTATCGCATGATGCGTTGTTGTGAGTTTTGTGGGTCCGGATTGTGGTTTTGTGGTGTGGTTGTGTTGTTGTAACCGGGAGGCAAGCCTTTTGCATTGTGTTGCCAAATTTCGTATTTCTGGGATGTTTAGTTTTGTTGTTATAGTCACTGCGCAAACAACTTTATCATTTTATATATATAGATTGTTGTTGCCTGAGGTAGGGTGATGGTGGTGGTTTTCTCTTGCTTTGCCCCTCCAGCTCTCTCTCTCTCTCTCTCTCTCTCTCTCTCCACAGACGGCCTGCCTCTGGTCCCGGGGGGTTTTGTGACGCCACGACCGCCCTTCTTCCACCCGCTGCCGGCCTCCCTTTGTGCTCGTCGGCTGGTCCTGGGCCACGAACACATGCTGCTCCTGGACGAGGCAGGGACCCTCTTCTCTTGGGGCAGCGGGAGGTGAGTGGCCCCACAGGAGGGGAGGGGAGGGGAGGGGAGGGATGCACACTGCCCAGCCCCATGCCTCTCTCTGACCCCACTTTCCTCTGCGCACGCACGCACGGCAGGCATGGCCAGCTGGGCCACGGGGACCTGGAAGACCGGCCGGAGCCCCAGGCGGTGGAGGCCCTGCAGGGAGTGGCTCTGAAAGAAGTGGCGGCTGGAGGGTGGCACTCTGCTACCGTCAGCGGTAAGCAGCCCTTTCCCAATAATAATAATTATAATAATAACTTTATTTTTATACCCCGCCTCTATCTCCCCGGAGGGGACTCAGGGCGGCTTACATGGGGCCAAGCCCGAATAAAAACAGTAGCAGTGTAAAACACAGCAATAGACAACAACTTGCACAATAAAAAATAAAAACAATTAAACATTAGCCAATAAAAACAAGAACTAATAAAAACATGGATTAAAACTGAGAGATTGTAAAAGTAGACTGGGTAAGGTGCACCATATAAATATTGTAAACACAAGGTGACTGATAAAGTGCTGCAAATTCTGGAAGTGCAAATTGGGATGGGAATAGACCCATCCCAATTTGCCACCACCACTTTGCCACAGCAACGCGTGGCCGGGTACAGCTAATATTATATATTATAATTATATACCCTGATTATATATCTTATATTTTACATGTAATATTACTAATAATACTAATCTATATATATAAAAGAGTGATGGCATCACGGCAACCCACAAAACAACAAAACTACAGGCCCCCCAACCTCGAAATTTGACAACACAACCCATCATCCATGCCTCTAGGTTGATACAACAAAAAGAAAAGAAAAATAAAGTCCTAATTTGAGAGAGAGGAATAATTGCTTTTACCCAATTGCTGCCAGTTAGAAGGCTAAGCTCCTCCAACTTGGTCTCCTAGCAACCCAATAAAAAATAATAAAAAACACTAAAAAATAATACAATAAAATACTATAATAACAGAAAATAACTAAAAAATAATACAAGAAAATAATAAAATATCATAAATAAAAATATAACTTACAATAAAATTTAATAAAAAATTGCAAATAACGTCAAATAAAAATTACACAACAATTTTTAACCAATACCACCACCACTTTGCCACAGCAACGCGTGGCCGGGCACAGCTAATATTATATATTATAATTATATACCCTGATTATATATCTTATATTTTACATGTAATATTACTAATAATATTACAATATATCGATACTGTACAATATAGTAATTTTATTACCTGTATTGTACTATGCTAATATAATATTGTATGTACATTTAATTTGTAAGCCGCTCTGAGTCCCCTTCGGGGTGAAAAGGGCGGCATAGAAATGTAGCAAATAAATAAATACAATAGAGTTCTGGTTAATAATAATAATAATAATAATAATAATAATAATAAAACTTTATTTATATACTGCCCTATCTCCCGGATGGGACTCAGGGCGGTTTACAGTCATAAAAGCAACACAAACATTACATAACAACATAATACACATTATTAAACAAAGTAAAATAATACAATTATAACAATAAATCACACTTACATGACCAGATCAAGGGGACGTGAACCATAAACCCAATATATTAAAATGTATCATTTTAGGCTAGGGAAATCTTATGCAATATATTCAGGCTCAGAAATCGGCGATAGTCCAATATAATTACTCAAAAACCTGCCGACACCACCAGGTCTTCAGTTCCTGGTTATCCGACTTACTGCATTATCTGACGTGCCAGACCACGTGGCTCAGGATGCTTCCTGGAGGGGCAAGACTCTTTTATTTATTTATTTATTTATTATTTACAGTATTTATATTCCGCCCTTCTTTCTCACCCCGAAGGGGACTCAGGGCGGATCACATTACACATATAAGGCAAACATTCAATGCCTTTTAACATTTTAACAAGACAAACATAGGCTCCGAGCGGGCCTCGAACTCATGACCTCCTGGTCAGAGTGATTCATTGCAGTGATTCATTGCAGCTGCTCTCCAGCCTTTATTTCTTTGTTGGTGACATTTATATCCTGCCCTTCTTTTTTTTTTAACATTTTATTATTTTTGATACATCCCAACGATTTACTATTTTTTGCCATAAATAACTTATTTCAGTATACATTGTTCCAAAAGTAACTATTTATTCCTTAAATTGCTTTTTAAACGGTCCCCTGGTGGTGGCTCAGTGTGTTAAAGCACTGAGCTGCTGAACTTGCAGACCAAAAGGTCCCAGGTTCAAATCCCGGGGGCGGAATGAGCGCCCGCTGTTAGCCCCAGCTCCTGCCAACCTAGCAGTTCAAAAACATGCCAATGTGAGTAGATCAATAGGTACCGCTCCGATGGGAACGTAACAGCGCTCCATGCAGTCATGCCAGTGGCCACATAACCTTGGAGGTGTCTACGGACAACGCCGGCTCTTTGGCTTATAAATAGAGATGAGCACCAACCCCCAGAGTCAGACACGACTGGACTTAACATCAGGGGAAAACCTTTACCTTTATCTAGAAATGTATCAGGTTTTTCAAGTCGCTCCTGACATGAGAATATTATTATTATTATTATTATTATTATTATTATTATTATTGTATGACACAGCAAACAAGATAGATATGCTGGATTTCGTTTCACAAAATCACAAGTCGAACACTTCCCAAGTGTCTAGGACTGTGTGATGTATTTTCGGATGATGCGTGCAGATCCCAGTAAGGTGGCCTTTTGCAGTTGGCAGATCGTAATTTTGTCAATGTCTATTGTTTCCAAATGCCGGCTGAGATCTTTTGGCACGGCACCCAGTGTGCCCATCACCACCGGGACCACCTACACTGGTTTCTGCCAGAGTCTTTGAAGTTCAATCTTGAGGTCCTGAGAGCGGCTGAGTTTTTCCTGTTGTTTTTCTTCAATGCGACTGTCACCTGGGATGGCAACATCAATGATCCAAACCTTGTTCTTTTCCACAACTGTGATGTCTGGTGTGTTGTGTTCCAGAACTTTGTCAGTCTGGATTCGGAAGTCCCACAGTATCTTTGCGTGCTCATTTTCCACAACCTTTGCAGGTTTGTGATCCCACCAGTTTTTTGCTGCTGGGAGGTGGTACTTGAGGCATAAGTTCCAATGAATCATTTGGGCCACATAGTTGTGCCTCTGTTTGTAGTCTGTCTGTGCAATTTTCTTACAGCAGCTGAGGATATGATCAATGGTTTCATCGGTTTCCTTGCACAGTCTGCACTTTGGGTCATCAGCTGATTTTTAATAATAATAATAATAATAATAATAATATTGACCGCTCTAGGTCCCCCTGGGAGAGAAGAGCGGCATAATAAATAAATAAATAAATAAATATTATTATTCCTTGCCTCCCCCCCCCCCCCTTTTGCATTCATGCTGTTGACACGCCTCTCCCTTTGTTTCCTTCCCCAGAGGCAGGCGACTTGTATCTCTGGGGCTGGAACGAGTCTGGCCAGCTGGGCCTGCCCTCCAAGGCCGCGTCCGAGAGCCAAGGGGCCGCAAGGGACACGGATGGCGCAGGTGAAGACGGGGCGCAGGCCCAGGCCAGACCCCCTCCCCCATAAGCCCCCTCCTCTCGGGTGGTTCTCGCAGTAACGGCAGGGCTCTCTTCAGGGGACAGGGCGCAGCCGCAGGGCCCCCCGGGAGCCGACTTCATCTCCATCCAGGCCTTCCCGGCACTGCTGGACCTGCCCCGGGGAGCGGAGGCCCTGAAGGCCGGCTGCGGATCCAGGCACACGGCCGCCGTGACACGTAAGAGCCACCCTCCCCCTGCTTTGCCGGCCATTCTTTCTCTGCCCCTGCTTTTGCTCTAGTCGGCTTTCAGGGCTTTGGGCTGTTGTGTGGATTTCAGGCGGTATGGCCATGTTCTAGCAGCATTTTCACCTGACCTTTCATCTGCATCTGTGACTGGCATCTTCAGAGAATCTGATGGTAGTCAAGCCATTGAAGTATATTAAAGGTAAAAGTAAAGGTTTCCCCGACGTTAAGTCCAGTCATGTCCGACTCTGGGGGTTGGTGCTCATCTCCATTTCTAAGCCGAAGAGCCAGCGTTGTCCGTAGACACCTCCAAGGTCATGTGGCCAGCATGACTGCATGGAGCACCGTTATCTGCCCGCCACAGCAGTACCTATTGATCTACTCACATTGGCATGTTTTGGAACTGCTAGGTTGGCAGAAGTTGGAGCTAACAGCGGGCGCTCACTCCACTCCCGGGATTTGAACCTGGGAGCTTTTGGTCTGCAAGTTCAGCAGCTCAGTGCTTTAACACACCTCACCACCAGAGCTCAAACTGGAGTATATATACCTGTGAAATATCCAGGGTGGGAGAAAGAGCAAGTATTGGAAAACCAGACTCAAGACAGTGATTAATGAACGCCACGCAGACACAGGAGGTCTCTAGGAAGCAAGCAATCAAGGACCAGTGAGCACCATCCAGGCTTAGGATGTCTCCAGGCAGTAAACCATTCAAAGGGAGCAAAGGCCAGGCTACTTCTTTAATGATGATGATGATGATGATGATGATGATGATGATAGGGAGGTTGTATATTTTCGGGCTGTATGGCCATGTTCCAGAAGTATTCTCTCCAGACGTTTCTCCCACATCTACATTCACTGCAACATTCACTGGCTTTCCAACTGACAAAGAGTTCTTCTCACACCCTGGACTTTCCACAGATATATATATATATAAACCTTCCTTGCTTAGTTTCTCCATACCTCACAACCTCTGAGGATGCCTGCCATAGATGTGGGCGAAACGTCAGGAGAGAATACTTCTGGAACATGGCAAGACAGCCCGGAAACATACAACAACCTTGTGATCCCGGCCATGAAAGCCTTTGACAACACGATGTTGGTGATGTCTCCAGGCAGGAAGCAATCAAGGCCAATGAACATCACCCAGGCTAAGGATGTCTCCAGGTAGCAAATCATTCAAAGGGAACAAAGGCCAGGCTACTTCCAAGCAGATGCCCTCACTAATTGACTATGCAATTTTCCCACTCAAGACATAAAAATCTAGCTTGCTAATTGCACCCTTTACATACAATGGTTCCTTCTCCCACCCTGGACTTTCCACAGGTCTGCATACCCCACTTGCTTTGCTACCATCAGATTCTTTGATGATGCAGGCGAAACATCATGAGACAGTATTGCTAGAACACATTGGTCATAGAGCCCAGGAACCACAAAACACCCCAGTGATTCCGGCCTTGAAAGCCTTCAACAGTACATTTTCAGGGCTTTGTCTGATGGTGTTGGCATCTCCTATCGGCCACTGAACCCAGGCCCATTCCTTGCAGCAGTAAGAGCCAAATGCAGGAAGATGAGAGGCGCCCGGGTCCTCCCTTCTGCTTGGCACTGCAGCTTGGAAGGCTTTGGCTGAGGGTCTGCCTGTAGTTCTGGCTGCAGTCGACTTAAAATTTCTGGGAGAGAAACTCTGGGCCTTATAAAGGAAGTCTTCAGGGAAGCCCCCTCCTCACATCCTTCTCTGCCTTTCAGGGACAGGGGAGCTCTACACCTGGGGATGGGGTGAGTAAGCAGTTTTGAAATTGCTTTAAAAAAATGAATCTTTTATACCAGTGAAATCTACCATATATACTTGAATATAAGCCTAGTTTTTCAGCCTTTTTTTTGAGGACTGAAAAAGCCCCCCTCGGCTTTTACTTGGGTGAGAGTCCTGGTTGGCTTATATTCGGGTCGGCTTATAATCAAGTATATATGGTACATTTATTATTTTTTTTTCTATTATTATTGGTGTTATTACATTTATTAATTTACTCTATTATTATTTTATTGTGTCACAGCAAACAAGATAGATATGCTGGATTTCATATCGCAAAATCACAAGTCGAACACTTCCCAAGTGTCTAGGACTGTGTGATGTATTTTCGGATGATACGTGCAGATTCCAGTAGGGTGGCCTTTTGCAGTTGACAGATCGTGATTTTGTCAATGTCTATTGTTTCCAAATGCCGGCTGAGATCTTTTGGCACGGCACCCAGTGTGCCCATCACCACCAGGACCACCTGCACTGGTTTCTGCCAGAGTCTTTGAAGTTCAATCTTGAGGTCCTGAGAGCGGCTGAGTTTTTCCTGTTGTTTTTCGTCAATGCGACTGTCACCTGGGATGGCAACATCAATGATCCAAACCTTTTTCTTTTCCACAACTGTGATTATTATTATTATTATTACATTAGGTAAAAGGTAAAGGTTTCCCCTGATGTTAAGTCCAGTCATGTCCGACTCTGGGGTTTGGTGCTCATCTCCATTTCTAAGCTGAAGAGCCGGCGTTGTCCGTAGACACCTCCAAGGTCATGCGGCCGCTGGCATGACTGCATGGAGCGCCGTTACCTTCCCGCCGGAGCAGTACCTATTGATATACTCACATTGGCATGTTTTCGAACTGCTAGGTTGGCAGAAGCTGGAGCTAACAGCAGCTGCTCACACCGCTCCTGGGGCATGAACCTGGGACCTTTCGGTCTGCAGCTCAGTGCTTTAACGCACTTCACCACCAGGGCTCCATTATTTAAATTAGTTTACTCTGTTATCATTTTACTACTACATTTATTTTACTCTATTTTTATTATTAATACATTTATTATTTCACTGATATGATTATTGCTATATTTATTATTTACTATTTATTAGTATTATTACATTTATTATTTACTCTGTTATTATTGAAAGGATTCATAAGCACATTTACATTGAAGAAGATGAGACTAATGATTTAACCAGAGTTGGACAGTTTAAATTAGTTTAATGTAAATATTCATAGGGCCCCTGGTGGCAAAGTGAGTTAAAGTGCTGAGCTGCTGAGCTTACTGACAAAAAGGTCGCAGGTTCAAATCCCGGGAGCGGAGTGAGCGCCCGCTGTTAGCCCCAGCTCCTGCCAACCTAGCAGTTCGAAAACATGCCAATGTGAGTAGATCAATAGATACCGCTCTGACAGGAAGGTAAGGGCGCTCCATGCAGTCATGTCTATGGCCACATGACCTTGGAGGTGTCTACGGACAACGTCGGCTCTTCGGCTTAGAAATGGAGATGAGTAGCAACCCCCAGAGTCAGACACGACTGGACTTAATGTCAGGGGAAACATTTACTTTTACGTATGTAAATATTCAAAAATATTTAACCTGCTGATGCTTCAAGTAATGTAATTTTATTAGTGAGACTCTACTGTACATTTATTTTACTCTATTTTTATTATTAATATATTTACTATTTCACTCTGACATGATTGTTACATTTATTATTTACTCTATTATTATTAAAAGGATTCATAAGCACATTTACATTGAAGAAGATGAGAATAATGATTTAACCAGAGTTGGACAGTTTTATCTTAAATTAGTTTTATGTAAATATTCAAAAACATTTAACCTGCTGATGCCTCAATTAATGTAATTTTATTAGTATCTGTTTTTATTTCTGAAATTTACCACCCTCGGCTTATACTTGAGTCAATGTTTTCCCAGGGTTTTTTTGGTGGTAAAATTAGGTGCCTTGGTTTATATTCAGGTCGGCTTATACAGTAATTCTGTTTCAATGTTTGCATATTTGTAGATTTTAAATTGCACCAAAATGCTTTTAATGTTAGCCACTTTGGAGAGAAAAGAGGGGCAATAATAATAATAATAATAATAATAATAATAATAATAATAATAATAATAATAAGGGCCATCCCTCTCTGCAGGTCAGTACGGGCAGCTGGGCCACGGGGACACTGCCAGCTCGGACCGGCCAAGGAGAGTGAACCACTTTGTGGAACGGGGCCTTTCTGTGGTAGACGTCACCTGTGGGCTGTGGGCTACTTTTGTTCAGGTGAGGAAGCCGGAAGAGACCCAGGGTCCGATCGGAGCAGAGGTCAAGCACTGACCGCTCCAGGAGCTGCTTGGCCCAAGGACCCTGCGCTTCCTCCTGCAGACAACACTGGCACAAAAAGGACTGGCTTTATGCACAGAGACGTGAGTACAGAAAACACCATTTATTTATTTATTTATATTTTTTAGATGAACACAGAACCATCTTGGTATATTTTTCCAAAAAGCAAAATTGCACAAGACAAAACGGGGTTGAATATATGTTTTAAGTTAAGTTACTGATAATACGTACTCAATATCAGAATCGACTGGTTGATTGACTAGTGTAGAGAGGCATGTATACATCAAAATCGTTACCTGACTATATCGGATATGATTTGTTGCTCTGTTAAGCGTCATAACTATAATAAACTGTTTACCAAAAAAAAAAAGAATACTCATTCCTTGTAGAAAATCGCTGCCTTTTTGGCCAGCAGGATGGACGCAAATCAGGGGGGGATTAAAAGCTATTTACAGCAGCAGACAAACAAAAACCAGAACGATTGCTTGCAGAAATAAATAACACAGGACTGTAGTGAAACCAAGGTGCAAATGTAGCCATGATAATTGGTTATGGGCCCGCCTTGACTCCCACCTCCTTTTCCCCCCCAAGAGAAAGGGAGGCTTGGTCTTCCGTGCCCTTTCCCAGCTTCCTCTTCCTTCCTAAGCATCTGAGCAGGAGACCTTCATATTCCCCATGATTTGGCCTGGAAAGGCTGCTTCCAAGGCCAGCCAAACTGGAAGTTGATATTGTTTTATGCTTGTGTGTTGTTTTATTTTAGTGCTTTTGTGAGCCACCTCAAGTCCCTTTGGGGAGACGGTGGCATGGTATAAATAAAGTTTATTTACCTGGAAAGGGCTGATGCCTGGAAGGAGGTAAGAGGCGGCCCCGGGGTCTATGTTCCCTTCGACACCTATCTACTACTGACTGGCAGGAAAGAGCTCACCATGCAGGTGTATAGATTGCCCCCATCCCCATTTTTTCCTCTTTAATTCTCTTTAAAATACAATTCTAGCCAAAAAAATATAAGGTTCATTTCATTAAAGCAAGTTAAAAGTGGCCCTGGCCCCACCATGAAGCCCATGGAGAGCTATGGGGGGGTGGGCAGGTAACTTGTACCCGGGAGCCGGGAGGAGGCTGAGAAGCAGGCGAGACAAAGGGAATCGATCCTCTTCAGCTCTCCAGGTTCGAAGCCGTGGAGTTCAGGACGCGGGAGCCCAGCTCAGATTTGGAGGCCTTTGCAAGTCCATGCTGCAGAGAGAGACAGAGAGAGAAAGCCCAGGTTGTGTTGGGACCAGAACAGGCATTTATAACTTCATTGACGTAGTGGTTGCTGCTCTAGCTTTTGCCCAGTTTGAGTCCCTGGGTGTTATTGGACGACAACTCCCATCCCTTTTCATTACACTATGGAACACAATTTGTATTCCTGAGTGATAAATGTCATTTCCTAATACAGTATATATCATGATATTTTGGTTCTAAATTAATAAATACAGTAATTACAACAGAACATTACTGCGTATTGAACTACTTTTTCCATCAAATTTGTTGTATAACATGATGTTTCGGTGCTTAATTTGTAAAATCATAACCTAATTTGATGTTTAATAGGCTTTTCCTTAATCCCTCCTTATTATCCAAGATATTTGCTTATCCAAGCTTCTGCCGGCCCGTTTAGCTTGGATAAGTGAGATTCTACTGTAGGTTCTTTTCATAGAAAACATAGGAAAAGTGTATTAAACTACAAACATTTTGTTTTTGTATAATGGACACCCTGCAGCACATTTTGCTCTAATTTTCCAATTACCGTATATACTCGAGTATAAGCCGACCCAAAAATAAGCCGAGGCACCTAATTTTACCACACAAAAAACTGGGAAAGCATTGACTCCAGTATAAGCCAAGGGTGGGACATTTCAGAAATAAAAATAGGTACCAATAAAATTACATTAATTGAGGCATCAGTAGGTTAAATGTATTTGAATACAGTAGAGTCTCACTTATCCAAGCTAAATGGGCCGGCAGAATGTTGGATAAGCGAATATCTTGGATAATAAGGAGGGATTAAGGAAAAGCGTATTAAACGTCAAATTAGGTTATGATTTTACAAGTTAAGCACCAAAACATCATGTTAGACAACAAATTTGACAGAAAAAGCAGTTCAATACGCAGTAATGTTATGTTGTAATTACTGTATTTACGAATTTAGCACCAAAATATCACGATATATTGAAAACATTGACTACAAAAATGGCTTGGATTATCCAAAGGCTTGGATAAGCGAGGCTTGGATAAGTGAGATTCTACTGTATTTACATAAAGCTCAAATTTAAGATAAGACTGTCCAACTCTGATCAAATCATTTTTCTCATCTTCTTCAATGTAAATGCCCTTATGTATCCTTTGAATAATAAGAGTGTAAAATAATACATGTAATAAAATAATAATAATAAATACAGGAAAATAATACATGTACAGTAGAGTCTCACTTATCCAAGCCTCGCTTATTCAAGTTTCTGGATTATCCAAGCCATTTTTGCAGTCAATGTTTTCAATATATCATGATATTTTGGTGCTAAAGTCGTAAATACAGTAATTACAACAGAACTTGCAGACTGAAAGGACCCAGGTTCAAATCCCAGGAGCGGAATGAGCACCCACTGTTAGCCCCAGCTTCTGCCAACCTATCAGTTCGAAAACATGCAAATGTGAGTAGATCAATAGCTACCGCTCCGGCAGGAAGGTAACGGTGCTCCATGCAGTCATGCCAGTGGCCACATGACCTTGGAGGTGTCTATGGACAACGCCGGCTCTTTGGCTTAGAAATGAAGATGAGCCCCAACCCCAGAGTTGGTCACGACTGGACTTAACGTCAGGGGAAAACCTTTACCTAAATATAAATAATACATGGCCATACAGCCCAAAAGACTTATTCAACATTCTGCCGGCCCGTTTAGCTTGGATAAGTGAGACTCTACTGTACTTTCAAAGTAAGGACTGCACAATTAAACAAGAAATAACACTTTTAAATTAGGAACATAACTTTTTTCCAAATTGTGTTACATAGTTTTAGCCATATTGGACTGGGGATGATGGGAATTGCAGCCATTGCGGCTTTATTACAATTTATTTATTACAATATTTATATCCCGCCCTTCTCACCCAACAGGGGACTCAGGGCGGCTTACAATAAAAATAAAATATTATTACAATAATAATAATTTTTTAACTGAATTATATTGCACTGTATAATTTTTATATTATACAGTGCAATATAATTCAGTTAAAAAATTATTATTAACTTATTATTATTAGCTTTGAGGATGGGGAAAGGTTAAAAGGCATTTTAGAGTCAGGCATCCTAGCCACAAGCCTTGCATTGAAATTCAAACCCCACTCTTGACTCAACAGAACAAACGGCAGCCTTCCGGATGTCACTGGATTCCAGTTTCCATCAGCCTCAGTCATGATGTCTAATGATGAGAAATGCAGGAGTTGGAGCCCCAACACCTGGAGAAAAGCCACATACAAGGACACGGAGGGCCAGATTTGGCCCACGGGCCTCACCTTGGACACAAGGGCCTTAGAGGCGTGGGTGAGAGGGAGAGAAGAGGGGGGATTACCGCAAACTCGGAATAGGTGCTGGTGGCAGAATTGGTTCTCCCGGTGAGCTGGAAGGGGGGGCCGGGGAAGCACCCACCGCTCAGCGTCGTCCCGTTGAGCTGGGAGATGTTCTCCTTGTTCTCCAGGCGTCTGTTGCGGGGGGTCTTGCTGGCCGAGGGGATGGGCGTCCGGATGGGCTGCTGGGAAAGAGAGAAGGAGGGCACAAGGGCAGGTCAGTGACGGGACGTCAGCTTGGGAAAATAGGACACTGACGGACAAAATACAATTCAAGGTCTCGTGTGCACTGTGGAGCAGAAGGGAGCGAAGAACCCAAAGGAGGGGAGAGAAAAGTTCAAAGTAATAACACACTATTTATTGATTTATTTATTTTCTAGGCATTACGTTTTCATCATCTCGTGCTTGGTCTAACCATATTATTCACAGTATACAAAGAGCCACAAAAGCAGCAGGTTCCATTTACAAGCTGTACCATCATAGATACCCAGGCACAATCAGGCCTGCCCTGGAAGTCTTTAAGAAAAAAATATAAAGCCAACACTTATAATTGGGGCTGAAATTTGGGGGCACACCAATTTGGCCAAGATCGAAGCCTTCCAAGTTAAGCAGCTTTCACATTCTCCTGGGACTTTCCAGAACCACACTGATGGCTGCAGTAAAGGCAGAGCTAGGAATGCTCCCAGTAAAAGCTCAAATTTTAATGAGACCAATTACTGGTCAAAGGTAAATCGGATGTATTCCAGTAGACTTCCTCGCCTATGTTTAGAGCAGGGGTTCTCAAACTTTTAAAGCAGAGGGCCGGTCCACAATCCTTCAGACTGTGGAGGGGCCGAATTATCATTTGGGGAAAAAATGAACAAATTCCTATGCACACTGCACATGTCTTATTTGTAGTGCAAAACAACAACAACAACAATGAAAGAACAATACAATATTTAAAAATGAAAACAATTGTAACCAACATAAACATATCAGGATTTCAATGGGAAGTGTGGGCCTGCTTCTGGCCAATGAGATAGTCAAGTTAATTAGGATTGTTGTTGTATGCCTTCAAGTCTTTATAATAATAATAATAAATTTATTCTTATATCCCGCCCCATCTCCCCGAAGGGACTCGAGGCGGCTCACAGCAATAATAAAAACAGTGACAAATTACACATTGTAAAATCAACATGAAAAGCAGTCATACAATCAATACATACATCACATGTTAAAAACAAGGAGCTAAACAATTCTAGGCCGAAATAGAGGGCTACATGGAGAAGGTAGCTTCGTGGCAGAAGTCCTCAGCAAGGTATCAATAATCATGGGAAAACACTCTCTAATTAAATGGGCAGACAAATCAACCCCAAAAATTAATCTTTGGGCGAGCCTAAGTCATTCATTCATTTACTACATTTATTTATTAAATTTATATCCCACCCTTCTCACCTTGAAGGAGACTCAGAGCAGCTGTATGTACATACAATATATTATATTATTAGTATAGCACAATATTAGCATTGTATATTACTATATTGAACTATACCACTATACTGTAATATTATATGTAATATAGATCATATAATTAATATTATATGGTATTATTAGTATTATATTGTATAACATGATAATATTATTATCAATATTATATGTATATACAATATGCTATATTATTTAAAATGATATAAAAATATTATATTATAAAACTGAGGGCGGGGGACAGGTAAATGACCTTGGAGGACTGCATCCGGCCCCCGGGCCATAGTTTGGGGACCCTGGTTTAGAGGATCAAGACCAGCGTGCCCACAAGTCATCATGGGCAGTGGCCTTAAACAATGAGATGGCTAAAATTGGCCTTCCTTTACAATTTCTGAATGATCTAGGACCTAGGGCAAAACAAGTGCTCTTGCAACACACTCCTGATATCTATGCTCAATTGGACCTAGCAAGCATAGGTAGGTCTTCTGCCACAAAGTTTTTAGCCTCCCACAAAATGAATATTCATTTAGAACACTATTTGACTATTCCAGTTCTGTTACCCTTAAGAAGAATATAGACCAGGGCCAGGTTTGAACAACTCGGTATTATGATGCAAACTGGTCACTACTGTAACATCCCAAGAAATGAGAGATTTTGTGTCTGGGGAGAACAAATCGTGGAAGATATCGAACACTTTTTGATTGACTGCCCAGCATATGCTGAACTTCAACACAGAAGGAATCTAACATCTCCTCAGGAGAAGGTTAAATTGCTTCTGCGTCTGTCTCTGTCTTTGTTCTATGTGTATGGCATTGAATGCTTGTTTTATATGTATACATTGTGATCAGCCCTGAGTCCCCTTCGAGGTGAGAAAGAAGGGTGGGATATAAGTACTGTAAATAAATAAATAAAAATGGGGGTGGAGAAGGCTCAAGAGACAGGGCAGGACTTTATTACTTAAAGAAAAAGGAGAAACGCAGGAAGACGGAGAAATGGCTGTAATGAAGATAGATGAGAGGTGCGCCCGAGAGAAGGGCAAAAATGCAGCCGTGTGAATGAGAAAAGGCCTCTGTGCACATGTTTAAAAACATTAGAAACTACAATTGCATCTCGGCCTAGTGGCACTATTTTTCCTGTTGTAACCCAATAGCTCCGTCTGACTTAAATAAACCTATTGCATTTAATCGCCTCGCCTCTAGTATTTGACTGAAACCGAGATACTAAAGCAGGGGTCCTCAAACTTTTAAAGCAGAGGGCCGGTCCATAGTCTTTCAGACTGTCGAGGGGCCGAATTATCATTTGGGGAAAAAAAAAGCAAATTCCTATGCACACTGCACATATCTTATTTGTAGTTCAAAACAACAACAATGACAATGAAAGAACAATACAATATTTAAAAATGAAAACAATTGTAACCAATATAAACCTGTCAGGATTTCAGTGGGAAGTGTGGGCCTGCTTCTGGCCAATGAGATAGTCAGGTTAATTAGGATTGTTGTTGTGTGTCTTCAAGTCATTTCAGACTTTGGGCGAGCCTAAGTCTAAAATTATTTATTTATTCATTTACTACATTTATTACATTTATATGCTGCCCTTCTCACGCTGAAGGGGACTCAGAGCAGCTGAATGTACATACAATATTATTATATTATTAGCATAGCATTATATATTACTATATTGAACGATACCACTATACTGTAATATTATATGTAATATATAATTAATAATATTATATGGTACTAGCTGTGCCCGGCCACGCGTTGCTGTGGCGAAGTCTGGTGGTATGGGAAATAAAGTATTGGGGAATTGGTGGTAGTTAAGGTAAAGGGTAAAGGTGTGGAGTCCAGATAATCCAGTTAAAGCAGATAATATAAGATTATAAATGGGTTGTATAGCTGTGTGGAAGGGCCTTGAGTCTACACTGCCATCTAATCCAGTTAAAATCTGATAATTTGTATTTTATAGGCAGTGTGGAAGAGGCCTAAGTGAGGCCTAACTCTGCCTGTCCCCTGGGTGAGTGGGTTGCTAGGAGACCAAGTGGGCGGAGCTTAGCCTTCTAACTGGCAGCAATTGGATAAAAACAATTATTCCTCTCCTTCTAATTAGGACTTTATTTTTCTTTTCTTTTTGTTGTATCGACCTAGAGGCGTGGATGATGGGTTGTGTTGTCAATTTTGGAGGTTGGGGGGTGTTTAGTTTTGTTGTTTTGGCGGTTGCCAGGATTCCATCACTCTTTTATATATATAGATTATTATTAATATTATATTGTATAACATTATAAATATTATTATCAATATTATATGTATATACAATATATTATATTATTTAAAATGATATAAAAATATATTATAAAACTGAGGGCGGGGGCCAGGTAAATGACCTTGGAGGGCCGCTTCTGGCCCCCGGGCCTTAGTTTGGGGACCCTTGTACTAAAGGTTTGGGCAGCACTGAACCACAACGTACCTTCCTTCCGGAAAGTGGAAGCCGAGATGTGGCGGCCGCCGGAGAATTGAAGAGGGATCCCCTGAAGTTTGAGCGCATGGTGCTGTTGGGCGTGGACGCGGTGATGTTCAGCTGGGGAAAAAGGGTTATGGTAATGCCTGAGACACAAGGCTTCTTGGCTCCAGTTTCTTTCAAGCAGCAGAGGAGGGTCTTCTGCTCCTTTCGTCCTCCCGCTGCAGCCCCTCGGCAGAAGAACGAACCAGGGCCACACAAAAAGCAATTACTTCCCCGAGTCCCTTTCCTGCACTCACCTTCCGGACCTTTCCGGGCAGGGTGAAGCCCAGCGCCCGCCTCTTGTTGGGGGTCCGAGGGCTGCTCCCGTACTTCATCTCTTCCTCAATCTCACGTGATTTCTTGAGTTGCTGGAAGAAAGAGAAGCAGGCGGTTTTGTTAATCAGGTTGGAGGGTGCTGTGGTTTTAGCTTCCAATGCGATTTTAATCAGTACACCATTGATCAGGGGTCCTCAAACTTTTAAAGCAGAGGGCCAGTCCACAATCGTTCAGACTGTTGAGGGACCAAATTATCATTTGGAAAAAAAAATCGAACCAATTCCTATGCATACTGCATATGTCCTATTTGCAGTGCAAAACAACAACAATGAAAGAACAATACAATATTTAAAAATGAAAACAATTTTAACCAACATAAATCTATCAGGATTTCAATGGAAAGTGTGGGCCTGCTTCTGGCCAATGAGATAGTCAAGTGAATTAAGATTGTTGTTGTTGTGTGCCTTCAAGTCATTTCAGAATTTGGGCGAGCCTAAGTCTAAAATTAATTAATTAATTAATTACTACATTTATTTACTACATTTATATCCCACCCTTCTCACCCCAAAGGGGACTCAAAGCAGCTGTATGTACATACAATATATTAGCATAGCACAATATTAGCATTCTATATTACGATATTGAACTATACCACTATACTGTAATATTACATGTAACATATAACATATAATTAATATTATTATATGGTATTATTATTAGTATTGTATAACATTATATTTTTATCAATATTATATGTATATACAATATATTATTAAAACTGATATAAAATATTATATTATAAAACTGAGGGTGGGGGCCAGGTAAATGACCTTGGAGGGCCGCATCCGGCCCCCGGGCCTTAGTTTGGGGACCCCTGCCATTGATGTTTAATTGTTTTATGGTTTGTGGATTTTAAATTGTATTAAAATGCTTTTAAACATAAGCCCCTTCGAGTCTCCTTTGTGGAGAGAAAAAGCGTATATCTATATATATAAAAGAGTGATGGCATCAGGGCAGCGGACAAAACAACAAAACTACAGGGCCCCCAACCTCGAAATTTGACAACACAACCCATCATTCATGGCTCTAGGTTGATACAACAACAAAAAATAATAAAGTCCTAATTACAGGGAGAGGAATAATAGTTTTTATCCAATTGCTGCCAGTTTGAAGGCTAAGCTCCACCCACTTGGCCTCCTAGCAACTCACTCAGCCCAGGGGACAGGCACAGTTAGGCCTCACTTAGGCTTCTTCCACAGATTATCAGATTTTAACTGGATTATATGGCAGTGTAGACTCAAGGCCCTTCCAAACGGCTATATAACCCATTTAGAATCTTATATTATCTGCTTTGAACTGGATTATCTTGACTCCACACTGCCATAGAATCCACTTCAGTGTGAATACTAAACATAAAGACAACCATACAACAGACATTCAATACCACCACTACCTCAACAATTTCTCACCAACACCACCAGACAACGCCACAGCAACGCGTGGCCGGGCACAGCTAGTGAATAAACATAATAAGAACAACAACTCAGAAGCTCTGGCAGAAATATTAAAAATTAACTAGGTATTTTTAATTACAAAACTGTGAGTTGAGCACTGAAAGAGTTAAATAAACTAGCATTGCCCTGAGGAGAGTGAGTAGGCTGGAGCCTGTTAGAGATAATGGGCCAAAGCTAGTGTTGTCCTAAGGAGTGTGAGCGAAGCCTCAGCACGAGAAGGCCTCATGTGTAAAGCTCCAGTGTGAAGGCTGCTGTGTGTAAACATACTGTGTGAAGCTCCTGTGTAAGTTCATTGTGAGAGGAGGCTCTGCGAGAGCAAAGCTGTTTATCTGCATGAGAAAGAAGCCCAGCGTGGAAGCAAAGAAGGAAGTACAGTAGAGTCTCAATTATCCAACATAAATGGACCAGCAGAATGTTGGATAAGCGAATATGTTGGATAATAAGGAGGGATTAAGGAAAAGCCTATTAAAAATCAAATTAGGTTATGATTTTAAAAATTAAGAACCCAAAACATCTTATACAACAAATTTGACAGAAATAGTTCAGTACGCAGTAATGCTATGTAGTAATTAGTATTTATGAATTTAACACCAAAATATCACGATGTATTGAAAACATTGACTACAAAAATGCATTGGATAATCCAGAATGTTGGATAAGTGAGACTCTTGTATAAAGGACTTTATTTGTGTTATGGAAACTTTGTTTTTGTAAATAGTGGAACCATATTATTTTGCTATAAAGAAAAGCCTTCAAAGGAAGAGATACCATTGGTCTGTGTTTGTGTGTTTATTTTATCACTTTTGGCTTCTGGCGCTGGGTCACGCTGCTGCTAATAAGTTACTCTGCTATACGTTTATGGGGAGAGTCTTTTGTTAACAAGCCCACTCGCCCAACAGCCTCTTTGCCACCGGATGCGTAACGCAGGTTCCCAATATTTACAGTATTTATATTCCGCCCTTCTCACCCCGAAGGGGACTCAGGGCAGATTACAATGAACACACATATATGGCAAACATTCAATGCCAACAGACAAACAACATATACACAGAGGCATTAAACATTTTTTTCCAGCTTCACGATTCTGGCCACAGGGGGAGCTGTTGCTTCACTGTCCACTGGTGGCTGTACTTCCTCATTCCTTTCCTTGTGTTTTGCTGGAAGTTTTATGATGTTGTAAATTAGTTAAATTAGCCTCCCACATAAAGCGTACCTAAATTTCCCTAACTGACAGATGTAACTGTCTTTCGGGGCTGCATAGGTCAACAGCAAGCCGGGCTATTTAATGGTCGGGGGCTTAACCCGACCTGGGCTTCGAACTCATGACCTCTCGGTCAGTAGTGATTTATTGCAGCTGGTTACTAGCCAGCTGTGCCACAGCCCAACTTACACGTTCCTGCCGCTCGCGCTCTTTCTCCAGGTGGTGGAGGCGCCACTGCTCGGCCACATACTGCAGGAAGGGCTGCTCCTGCACCAGGAAGGGCTCCCGGTGCTCCTGCTCCCAGCGCTCCACCCGGTCCTGCAGCTCTGCTTCAAGCTGCAAAGGGGAGAAACAGAGCCTGGTGCTCAGCCTGGCGGCCTCGGGACCCCCTTCCCTGCTGAGCCCCTCCCCTGGAGTGCCACCTGCCTTGGAGAGAGTCTTCTGCAGCTTCACTCGCAGCTTCTCTTCTTTCAGAAGGTTGCCCCCACGGTTGGTGAAGCGGCTGGGGTCCGATGCCTTTCTCTGGGGAGGAGAAAAGGGGTCCGAGTAGGAACATCCCGCTCGCCCTCCCCATGGTCCCCTTGGCCCAGACTCCATGGGTCCCCCTCCGGCCCACAGCTACCTCAAGCTCCTGAAAGTGGCGCCAGCTGTCTTCCCACTTGCGGACGCCTTCGAACAGCTCCTGGTGGGTCTCGTAATACTGCTTCATCCGCAGGATCTCTGCGTCGTGCTGCTGCAGGAGCTCCTCGGTGAAGTCGTCTGGGGGGCAGGAAATGAGCTCACGAGGGCCGTATGGGGTCAAACCCCTCCAACCCAATTTATAAATATATAATATATTGTATATACATATAATATTGATAATAATATTATAATGGAATACAATATTATACTACTAATAATACAATATAATAATATATTGTATTATTACTATTATATTATTAATATTACTGTATATAATAATAATAATAATAATAATAATAATAATAACAACTTTATTTTAAGGTAGTCTCTTTCTAGATAAGGAACAGATAGTCTGTGATTGAAATTCACAGGGTGACTGCAGTTTAAAGCAGTACAACAACAACAACAACTTTATTCTTATACCCCGCCCCATCTCACCGGAGGGACTCGGAGCGGCTTACATGGGGCCATGCCCGACATCAAAGTACAATCACAGCAATAAAACAGTAAAAACAATTTTTCACATCAATAAGACATCAACATCAGTAAAACAGTCATAAAAATCAATATACTGCATAAAATATTAAAAACGGGAGGCTAAAAACAGATCTGGGCCAAAGTGCAAAAGACATCACACGGGAAAGGTAGTTTCATGGCTAAAATAATCAATAAAGTGCAAGTAATTCTGGCCAGGCATCCTATTGTTGAGTGGGCAGATGAATCAGCCTACAAAATTAATCCTCAAAGGCCTTTTGGAAGAGCCAAGTTTTTAGGCTCTTCCGGAAGGAGAGTAGGGTAGGGGCCTGCCTGATCTCCCTAGGGAGCGAGTTCCAAAGCTGGAGGGCCATAACGGAGAAGGTATATAGTGATCTATATACCGTATATACTCGAGTATAAGCCGACCCAAATATAAGCCGAGACACCTAATTTTACCACAAAAAAACTGGGAAAACATTTGAATATTTACATAAAGTTCAAATTTAAGATAAGACTGTCCAACTCCGATCAAATCATTATTCTCATCTTCTTCCATATAAATGCCCTTACGTATCCTTTTAATAATAATAGAGTAAAATAATACATGTAATAATAATAATAACAAATACAGGAAAATAATACATGTAATAATAGAGTAAAATAATAAATGCAACAATAATAAGATCAGAGTGAAATAATAAATGAATTAATAATAATAATAAAATAGAGTAAAATAAATGTAATAGTAGCAACAATAATAGAGAAAAATAATAAATGTAATAATACCAATAATAATATAGAAAAATAATACAGTAGAGTCTCACTTATCCAAGCTAAACGGGCCGGCAGAAGCTTGGATAAGCGAATATCTTGGATAATAAGGAGGGATTTAGGAAAAGCCTATTAGGTTATGATTTTACAAATTAAGCACCAAAACATCATGTTTTACAACAAATTTGACAGAAAAAGCAGTTCAATACGCAGTAATGTTATGTTGTAATTACTGTATTTACGAATTTAGCACCAAAATATCACGATACAGTAGAGTCTCACTTATCCAAGCTAAACGGGCCGGCAGAAGCTTGGATAAGTGAATATCTTGGATAATAAGGAGGGATTAAGGAAAAGCCTATTAAACATCAAATTAGGTTATTTTACAAATTAAGCACCAAAACATCATATTATATAACAAATTTGACAGAAAAAGCAGTTCAATACGCAATAATGTTATGTTGTAATTACTGTATTTACGAATTTAGCACCAAAATATCACAATATATTAAAAACATTGACTACAAAAATGGCTTGGATAATTCAGAAACTTGGATAAGTGAGGCTTGGATAAGTGAGACTCTACTGTATATTGAAAACATTGACTACAAAAATGGCTTGGATAATCCAGAAGCTTAGATAAGCGAGGCTTGGATAAGTGAGACTCTACTGTAAATGTACCATATATTCTTGTGTATAAGCTGACCCAAATATAAGCCTACCAGGACCGTCATCCGAGTATAAGCCAAGGGGGGCTTTTTCAGTCTTAAAAAGAGGGCTGAAAAACTAGGCTTATACATGAGTATATACAGTATATATTATATATTAAATGTAATATTACTAATAATATTACCATATAATGATATAGTACAATATAGTAATTCAATGCTTATATTGTGCTATGCTAATAATATATTGTATGTTCATTTGATTTGTAAGCTGCTCTGAATCCTGTTCGGAGTGAGAAGAGCGGGATATAAATGTACTATTTATTTTTATTTATTTACAGTATTTATATTCCGCCCTTCTCACCCTGAAGGGGACTCAGGGCGGATCACATTATAACACACATAGGGCAAACATTCAATGCCCATAAACACATCAAACAGTGACCGAGACAGACAGACGCAGAGGCAATTTAACCTTCTCCTGAGGGGATGTTCAATTCTAGCCACAGGGGAGAGCAGCTGCTTCATCATCCACTGTGATGGCACTTCCTCATTCCAGGTCGTAAATTAGTTAAACTTGCCTCCCCACTTTTTTTTTTTTTTATAAGTGGTACCTTATTTCCTACCTGATAAATGCAACTATCTTTCGGGTTGCTAGGTCAGCAACTGAGCAAGGGCTATTTTTTATTTTTAATTGACAGGTGCTCGCCCCGCCATGGGCTGGCCTCGAACTCATGACCTCATGGTCAGAGTGATTTATTGCAGCTGCTCAACAGCCTGCGCCACAGCCCGGCCCATAATAATAAATAAATAAATAAACCCTGGTCAGGATGGCAGGGCGATCACTCACCCTGGAAGTAGGGGGCGAAGGAACGCCTCTGTTGCTCACTGAAGAAGCATTTATCCCAGTAGCCGACCAGCTCCGTTCGGATGGCCTCCACCACGTTCTGAATGTTGTCGCGCTTGAGCTGCTCCAGGCGGTCTTCCTCCTGTTGCAGCTGCAAAGGGGGAACAGGTCAGAGCTTCAGTGGGCGGTGGGCAGTCTCTCCAGCCCCGACCCTTTCTCCCCCCCCCCCCCCCCCCCAGCATTGGCACGCTTGGGATCTGGAGCACCCATAAGGAGCCTGAGCGTGGCTTCTGTTGGATCTGGGCCCCAACCCAGTGCCTGCCTTCTCCTCTAGTCTTGCATTGTGCTGCAGTTGGAGGAAGCCAAGTTCTGCAGCAGCAAAAGGAGCAGCATCTCAGTAGAAGGAAACTCAGAGGGACCAAGGAACCCTGTCCCAAAGGAAGAGCGTTGCTCCACCCAGCGTTGCTCACCGCGTTCATGATCTTGGACCCGAAGCCCACCATGTAGGGGGAGAAGGCCTCCCTTTCCTCCGCAGGGACCTGCAGGCGGTTCCAGAGCACCACGACCCTGGAGCGCAGATCTTCACACAGCGCTTCTTTCTGGCTTCTCTTCAACTCCAGCTGAGAGGCAGAAAAAGAGAAGTACTGCGGCTGCAGCACAGGGCTGGGAGACTGCTGACCCCCTCCCTCCCCACTGCAGAGACTGAGATTTTCATTTTTAAAGAAGGAGGTTTTAAGAATGGGTTAAAGCAGGGGAAGAAGCAAGTGAAGAGTGAAGGAATTTGGAAGAAGTAGTGTTGCCAGGCACCGGGGAAAGGCGTGGGCAAGGGGTGAAGAAAGAGCTCAACACGCTATACTATTTTATATATAATAATAATAATAATAATAATAATAATAATAATAATACTTTATTTATACCCCGCCACCATCTCCCCAACGGGGACTCGGGGCGGCTTACATGGGGCCATGCCCAAAACAATACAATGTAAACAGCATATAAAAGAACAGCACAACACAATACAATAAGCAATACAGTAAATAATATCCATTACAAAATAAAACAAGGAGACAATGAAAACAAGGGCAGACCACATGAACATTAAGTTAAAAGTCGGGTTGAGAAAGACATAAAAATAAAAAATAAATATAGTATATACTCGAGTATAAGCCTAGTTTTTCAGCCCTTTTTTTAGGGCTAAAAAGCCCCCCTCGGCTTATACTTGGGAGAGGATCCTGGTTAGCTTATATCTGGGTCAGCTTATACTCGATAATATATGGTAGGTAAAGGTAAAGGTTTCCCCTGACGTTAAGTCCAGTTATGTCTGACTCTGGGGGTTGGTCATCTCCATTTCTAAGCCGAAGAGCCGGTGTTGTCCGTAGACACCTCCAAGATCATGTGGCCACTGGTATGACTGCATGGAGCGCCGTTACCTTCCCGCCAAAGCAGTACCTATTGATCTACTCACATTAGCATGTTTTCAAACTGCTAGGTTGGCAGGAGCTGGAGCTAACACCAGACTCTACTGTACTTTGATCTGAATCTGGTCGACTATAAATAAAACCCATAGTGCAGAACAGTCAAAGGTAGCACTTTCTTGACTTTAGTGCACCATCCCTTAGTGTTAAACTATTGTATTTTAAATCTCGTTGCTAGTGATTGAAAATAAGACTAGAGAGATTTGGGTACCGAGCCTTCCCACCTGCTGCAGGAGCTCCTTGAGGTTGGCGATGTTCTGGGTGGAGAGGCAGAAGGCGTCCTCGTCCTCGCAGACCACGTCCCGCTCAAAGGTGGTCTCGGGGCTCTGCTCCAGCTCCTCCATGCGCAGCAAGATCTGCTGCTTTGTGTCAAGGAACTCGGCCCAGCGCCGCTCCTGCGGGAAGAGAGGCGTCAGCCGCCAAGCTCCTTCTTTCCACACACACCCCCTCCGCACAACTGACCAATCCGACCCACACTGACCTTTTCGGCCGTGAGCGCAGTCAGGTGTCTGCGGAACGCATCCAGCTGGGCCAGGCTGGGCACGGCCTCGGGCTCCTGGGTGGCGGCAAAGGGCTGGGTGCAGAGCAGGTCGCAGAGGTCCTGGTCCTGCTCCTGCAGGGCCTTCATCTCCTGCAGCCGCTCCCGCTTTTGTTTAATCATCACCTCCACTCGGGTGCGAAGGTCTTTCTCCAGCTGGAGGATGGTGGCCTCCTCGTCCTCCTGGGAAAGAGCGGCAGAGGTGAGTCCATCCCACCCAGCGTGTGCCTGCCTGCTTACCCCCTTTCCCGACCCGGCCCAAAATAATAATAATAATAATAATAATAATAATAATAATAATAATAAAAAAACTTTATTTATACCCCACCACCATCACCCCAACGGGGACTCGGGGCAGCTAACATGGGGCCATGCCCAGAGCAGTACAATATAATAAAATATAAAAACAACATATCATAACACAATTAAAACAATACAATAAATAATAATATACATTACATCAAGAAATCAAAGAACCAGTAAAAACAAGGGCGGGCCGCATAAACACAGAGATAAAAACTCGGGGTGAGAGAGACAAAGGAATACACCACAGGGGACAGGGACATATGAAGGTGGAACAGTCTAGGGGATAGATGTTGGAAGGGAGTAACAAAGAAATATATGGCAGTAGTTACTCACCAAAAGCACAGCGGAAGAGCCATGTTTTTAAGTCTTTTTTAAAAGCTAACAGAGTGGGAGCTTGCCTGATCTCAATGGGCAGTGAATTCCATAATTGGGGGGCCACAGCAGAAAAGGCCCTCTCCCTTGTACCCACAAGGCGGGGCTGGGATATAGGCAGTGACGATGTGGCCCCAAGGCAATTTTTTCCCCCATACCCTGAAACTATAGGCATGTCTTGCTTCCAAGATTCCCTGGCAGTAATAACCCTAAACCTAAGATGGCTTAAAAGAGGACGGGCAAACATATTGATCCAAAGTGAGAGAAATCTCACCAGGATTGTCTCATTTGTTTACAACTCGGGGATGTCCTGAATCCTGTCCCTCACCTCGAAGGGGGCCAGTTGCAGCTCCTTGCAGAGCTCGGCCTGCTTCTTGCGGCAGACGTTGATGCTCTGGAGCAGCCGCTTCTTCAGGCTCTCCTCTTCCGCCACCATCATCTCCAGCAAGCCCTGCGTTTGGGTCAAACAAAATAAGATTGGCTGGAGGCATAATGTATGGCACAGAGCAGAAAGACCAGCCGCTCCCACCACGACACAAAGGACCAAACCCAGGTCATATTTTGAACACCATCAGGTGCAGGTTCAGCATATTATGACAGCTTGGGTATCCACCCCTCCCTGATGATACCGACACGACTTGCACTTTCGGCCCAGTTTCTTTTGGAGCCAACCCAAGATAGGGTTTATCATTATATTTATTGTATGTGATCTTTTATGACCTGTTTTATTGTTGATTGAGTTGTTTTATTGCTTTGTTTTTTATATTGTTGATGTCCAGGCTTGGCCCCATGTAAGCCGCCCCGAGTCCCTTTGGGGAGATGGGGCGGGGTATAAAAATAAAATTATTATTATTATTATCAACACAACGACGTTGTATGGCACAGCAAACAAGATAGATATGCTGGATTTCGTGTGCAGATCCCAGTAGGGTGGCCTTTTGCAGTTGGCAGATGGTGATTTTGTCAATGTCTATTGTTTCCAAATGCCGGCTGAGATCTTTTGGCACGGCACCCAGTGTGCCCATCACCACAGGGACCACTTGCACTGCACTGCCCCCCCCCCCCCCCCGCAGGTGCCACCTTGACGTGGTGGGGGGGCTTAGCTGCTCCAATGATGACTGAGGGCTGTGCTGGCGGTAGTGTAACTACCGGCAGGTCCAACCAAGCCAGAGAGGCCTCAGCTGAGGAGCACAACCAAGAGCACCTAACCCATTAGCATTATGGAGAATCAAACCCAAACGAAGTCTATACTGGCTCGGTCGTCGCCCAGGATAAAAAGGATGCTGCTGATTCTGGACATCCATCGACAAGTGGGCTATGGAATCATCAAAACCCAAATGAACAGTCACAGAAGCGGCAAAAATATACAATGCCAGAAAACCGCACTATTATTATTATTATTATTATTATTATTACAGTAAGGAGAAAACTATATAGGGTCTCATGCAGGGGCACTTGTTCACCATGTGCCCAGAGGGACTAAAATAGCCATGGGCCCCAAGGGACAACAACATTGAGGCATGAAAATCCAACCATAAATTAGACCATCCAGGCCCCAAAAGACAAGGACACTGAGGCATGAAAATCAGACCATAAAGTAGAGAACAATTTGCCAGAGAGAGGATGGGGTAACACATACTTTTAGACTGGTTTGTTACTGTATTGTGATCTATATCAATAAAAATGTAATGCCAGTCAGTGAGGGACCTCATATCTCCCAAACTACTCAACCAATTGCTATGAAATTTGGACACGACATAGCTTTCGATCTACTCTCACAAACCTGACACACCTGAGAAAGGTAAAATCATACCCCTAAGCAACAGCCAATCAGTCTCCTCCCCCCCTTAGCTACTGTCCTAACAGATGGCCCCTCCCTTTAGGGACAGCGCAAGAAACGGCTGAGTAGTTCAAACCCAATTATTGATAAAGTGTCTACCTGAATATGGTTGTGAATAGTATCATCTGAAAGAGAAAAATTTGCTCTACAAGACTGATATGTTTTTGTTTTGCAATGCGACCATTAAGTATCCATTTACTCAGGTCAAATTATGTTATATTGTGTGCATCCCCCCATCACCAACTGATGCTCTGGGGCCAATATACAATATAATACACAATAATATATAATAATATAATATATTGTATGTATATATATAGTACTTGTAAACTGCCCTGAGTCCCCTTCGGGGTGAGAAGGGCGGGATATAAATGTTGCTAATTAATAAAAAAATAAATAAATAAATATTGTATATACACATAATATTGATAATATTATTAGGATGTAATACAATATAATACTATAATAATACTAATTCTATATTACATGTTATTTTACTAATAATGTTACAGTTCAATTGTACATATCTATATATATAAAAGAGTGATGGCATCACGGCGACCTACAAAACAACAAAACTACAGGCCCCCCAACCTCGAAATTTGACAACACAACCCATCATCCACGCCTCTAGGTTGATACAACAAAAAGCAAAGAAAAATAAAGTCCTAATTAGAGGGAGAGAAATAATTGTTTTTATCCAATTGCTGCCACTTAGAAGGCTCTAAGCTCTGCCCACTTGGTCTCCTAGCAACCCACTCAGCCCAGTGTTAATAAAAGAATAAAAAATAAAATAAATACGAATAATACAATAAAAAACACTAAAAAATTAATACAATAAAATACTATAACAAAATAACTAAAAATAATACAACAAAATAATAAAATATAATAAATAAAAAAGATAAGTTACAATAAAATTAATTTAAAAAATACAAATAACGTCAAATAAAAATTCCACAACAACTTTTAACCAATACCACCACCACTTTGCCACAGCAACGCGTGGCCGGGCACAGCTAGTAGTAATATATTGATATATACTATCAATATAGTAATATATTATGCTAACATTGTGCTATGCTAATAATATAATATATTGTATGTACATATAACTTGTTAAGCCGCTCTGAGTCCCCTTTAGCAACCGGTGTGGGTGGGGCCAAATACAATTCCTTATATTTTCTTTACCCATTAACTATGTGAATGCGTCCCCCTCAATTTCAACTCCCAGTTCACCTTAATATATCACTGAGTGTATGTGATTCTCTTTTCAGTGATATCATCTGATAAATATCCATGCCATTGGTAATGAATTGGTTCCCCTTTCTTTCCCTTGGCTCTGCCCACCTTGACGTGCTTCCGGACCACCTGGGTGCGCTCCAGGCGCTGCTCCTCCGGGATGCCAATCTCCTCCCAGATGTCATGAAGGTGCCTCAAGGCCTGGCTCAGGCAGGCCACCGACTCATCCGCCAAGATCTCACTGCAGGGAAGCGGAAGCAAAGTTAGGAGGGAGCCCCAAAGGCCCTCTAGTCTGACACCCCTCTTCCTGCTGCTATACAGGGTGCACCAATAAAGCCCTCCCGACAGACGGCCATCCCCTCCATAGATAGTAGCAGTTTTATGGAAGCCATAGTCAGAGAATCCTCCAATTGGAAGGGACTCCCTTCTGTCAAGCAGGAGGACTCAATACAATCCCTCCTGACAGAGTGCCACCCAACAGCTGTGGAAAAGAAAAAGGTTTGGATCATTGATGTTGCCATCCCAGGTGACAGTCACATTGACGAAAAACAACCGGAAAAACTCAGCCGCTATCAGGACCTCCAGATTGAACTTCAAAGACTCTGGCAGAAACCAGTGCAGGTGGTCCCGGTGGTGATGGGCACACTGGGTGCCATGCCAAAAGATCTCAGCCAGCATTTGGAAACAATAGACATTGACAAAATTACGATCCGCCAACTACAAAAGGCCATCCTACTGGGATCTGCACGCATCATCCGAAAATACATCACACAGTCCTAGACACTTGGGAAGTGTTCGACTTGTGATTTTGTGATACGAAATCCAGCATATCTATCTTGTTTACCGTGTCATAATAATAATAATAATAATAATAATAATAATAATAATAATAATATACATCACACAGTCCTAGACACTTGGGAAGTGTTCGACTTGTGATTTTGTGATACGAAATCCAGCATATCTATCTTGTTTGTTGTGTCATAATAATAATAATAATAATAATAATAATAATAATAATAATATACATCACACAGTCCTAGACACTTGGAAAGTGTTCGACTTGTGATTTTGTGATACGAAATCCAGCATATCTATCTTGTTTGCTGTGTCATAATAAAATAATAATAATAAAAACTTTATTTATATACCGCCCTATCTCCTCAAGGGACTCAGGGTGATTTCCAACACAGCAAGGAAGCCATAACAACTTAAAACCATACAGCAAAACATAATAAAATAATAAGCATAAGTACACTAAACAAAGAAATCAATCAATTAACAATAGGCTTGAGAACTAATAACAATATAACTCCAAATTTGGCACTTTCGGGGCAAATGGTAAAACCAACCAAAGTTCAAAGCCAATTATTGATAAAGTGTCTACCTGAATATGATTGTGAATAGCATCATCTGAAAGAGAAAAATTTGCTCTACAAGACTGATACGTTTTTGTTTTGCAATGCGACCATTAAGTATCCATTTACTCAGGTCAAATTATGTTATATTGTGTGCATCTCCCCATCACTAACTGATGCTCTGGGGCCAATATACAATATAATACACAATAAAATATAATAATATAATATAATATATTGTATGTATATATACTTGTAAACCGCTCTGAGTCCCCTTCGGGGTGAGAAGGGCGGGATATAAATGTTGCTAATAAATAAATAAATAAATATTGCATATACACATAATATTGATAATATTATTAGGATGTAATACAATATAATACTAGTAATAATACAATATAATAATATTAATTCTATATTACATGTAATTTTACTAATAATGTTACAGTTTAATGGTACATATAGTAATATATTGATATATATTATCAATATAGTAATATATTATGCTAACATTGTGCTATGCTAATAATATAATATATTGTATGTACATTTGATTTGTAACCTGCTCTGAGTCCCCTTCGGGGTGAGAAGGGCGGGATATAAATGTCACTAATAAATAAATAAATATTGCATATAACACATAATATTGATAATATTATTCTGATGTAATACAATATAATACTAGTAATAATACCATATAATAATATTATATATTACATGTAATATTACTAACAATGTTACAGTATAATGGTATATATAGGATGACAGTGAATAATGCACTTTAGTTATCAATCTATTATGTACCGCTGCTTTTAGTCTAGTACCCACCCATGAAGATGACAGAAACTGTGTCTGGTTGCCAGTTGATATTATTATTTGTTACAATATTGCTGTTTTTATCCTAATTTTATATTGTGAATTGCTTTTTAAGTATTTTTATTTTCTTTGTGTTGTCAGGCCTTGCCTCATGCAAGCCGCCCCGAGTCCCCTTGGGGAGCTGGTGGCGGGATATAAAAATAAAGTTGTTATTATTATTATTATGCTAATATTGTGCTATGCTAATAATATAATATATTTTATGTACATATACAGTAGAGTCTCACTTATCCAACATAAACGAGCCAGCAGAATGTTGGATAAGCGAATATGTTGGATAATAAGAAGGGATTAAGGAAATGCCTATTAAACATCAAATTGGGTTATGATTTTACAAATTAAGCACCAAAACATCATGCTATACAACAAATTTGACAGAAAAAGTAGTTCAATACGCAGTAATGCTATGTAGTAATTACTGTATTTACGAATTTAGCGCCAAAATATCACGATATATTGAAAACATTGACTACAAAAATGCGTTGGATAATCCAGAACGTTGGATAAGTGAGACTCTACTGTATTTTTATTTTCATTGTGTTGTCAGGCCTTGCCTCATGCAAGCCGCCCCGAGTCCCCTTGGGGAGCTGGTGGCGGGATATAAAAATAAAGTTATCATTATTATTATCATTATTATTATGCTAATATTGTGCTATGCTAATAATATATTGTATTTACATATACAGTAGAGTCTCACTTATCCGAGCCTCGCTTATCCAACATTCTGGATTATCCAACGCATTTTTGTAGTCAATGTTTTCAATACATCGTGATATTTTGGTGCTAAATTCGTAAATATAGTAATTACTACATAGCATTACTGCGTATTGAACTACTTTTTCTGTCAAATTTGTTGTATAACATGATGTTTTGGTGCTTCATTTGTAAAAACATAAACTAATATGATGTTTAATAGGCTTTTCCTTAATGCCTCCTTATTATCCAACATATTCGCTTATCCAACATTCTGTTGGCCCGTTTACGTTGGATAAGTGAGACTCTACTGTAGTTCAATATGCAGTAATGCTACATAGTAATTACTGTATTTACGAATTTAGCACCAAAATATCACTATGTATTAAAAACATTGACTACAAAAATGCGTTGGATAATCCAGAACGTTGGATAAGTGAGACTCTACTGTATTTTTATTTTCATTGTGTTGTCAGGCCTTGCTTCATGCAAGCCGCCCCGAGTCCCCTTGGGGAGCTGGTGGCGGGATATAAAAATAAAGTTAATATTATTATTATTATGCTAATATTGTGCTATGCCAATAATATAATATATTGTATGTACATATAATTTGTAAGCCGCTCTGAGTCCCCTTCGGGGTGAGAAGGGCGGGGTATAACTGCAGTAAATAAAATAAATAAACAAGCAAACAAACAAACAAACACCGGACTGCTGCTACAGCTAAAATTTGAACAGAATTGGAGAAGGTTTCGAGCACTTGGCGTGGAATGACTCCACCGGACTCCCAGGGCTGAAAGGGAGCCCTGAAGGCCATGCAGTCCAGCCCTCTTCTTTCTGTCAGGCAGGAGGACACCATTCAATCCCTCCCGACAGATGGCCACGCCAAGGATAGGGGCCCACCTCTCCCCTCCCCTTCTCGCTACCTTTTCCGCATGGCTCTCGGCCTCCTGACCCGCTCCGGGCCCTGCATCCTCCTCTTCTTACGGCTCAAGAAGCAACAGCGGCGGCGGCGGCGAAGGCAAAAAACGACGCTGACCGTTACACGCGCGGCTCCGCCTTACATTCAAACGCTCCGCGACGCTTCCTGATTGGCTCCGCGTCCGATCACGCGCTACTTAGCCACGCCCGCCGCCGAGAGGAAGGCCACTGTCGCTTCTTGATTGGCTCCACCGAGGGAAAGGCGTCCCTTCTGGCCAATCAGAGGGCAGATGCCGGGGAGCGTGACTCCAGGCAGTCCTTGAACTTGTTGTCGAAGGCTATGTTTCAGAAGCATTCTCTCCTGACGTTTCGCCCACCTTATGGAAAGCATCCTCAGAGGTGAGGTCTGTTGGAAAAACTAAGCAAGGAAGGTTTATATATCTGTGAAAGTTCCAGGGTGAGAGAAGGAACCAGTGTGGATGTTGTAATTAATCACCTTGATTAGCATTAAATGGCCTTGCAGCTTCAAAGCCTGGCTCCTTCTTGCTGGGAGAATCCTAAGGGTACTCTCTCCCACCCTGGACCTTCCACAGATATATAAACCCCACTTGCCTAGTTTACAACAGGCCTCACAACCTCTGAGGATGCCTGCCATACGAAACGTCAGGAGAGAATGCTTCTGGAACATGGCCACACAGCCCAGAAAACTTACAGCAACCCAGTCCTTGAACTTCTCAGTTGCTGCCAGAAAAACCTCCCAGGAGGCTAATGCCCCATCCTTATTTTAATAGGAATTATAATCAAATTATATATATACAGTAGAATCTCA
This sequence comes from Anolis carolinensis, assembly GCF_035594765.1. NCBI lineage: Eukaryota > Metazoa > Chordata > Lepidosauria > Squamata > Anolidae > Anolis > Anolis carolinensis. Next base: position 2,277,514 of record NW_026943822.1, on the reverse strand, counting down.
CTTATCCAACATAAACGGGCCGGCAGAACGTTGGATAAGCGAATATGTTGGATAATAAGGAGAGATTAAGGAGAAGCCTATTAAACATCAAATTAGGTTATGATTTTACAAATTAAGCACCAAAACATCATGTTATACAACAAATTTGGCAGAAAAAGTAGTTCAATATGCAGTAATGTTACGTAGTAATTACTGTATTTAATAATTTAGCACCAAAATATCACGATGTATTGAAAACATTGACTACAAAAATGCGTTGGATAATCCAGAACGTTGGATAAGCGAATGTTGGATGCGACTCTACTGTATATGCATAATTATGTTATATAAACAAAATTATATTATTGTAATGTCATATTAAAATGTTTAAAATCAATGCTTTTGGGTTGTTTTAAGGCTACAGACAATGTGGTCGCTGTTGCCCATTTTTAGTCAAAAGATATTTCGCCACTTGTGCTTCTATTTTTATCAGTTTTATACTAATTTATGCAATGTTTTGGATACGAAATAAATAAATAACTTGTACATATCTATTTAGAATCAAAAGAGCTAAAAGTGGCTGTTGTATCAAAAGAGGAGAAAAGCCATCTATCCTTTCGTTTTAATTATAACTTTATGTCATTAACACCTTAGCTTTGACGTGATTATGTAATTAATTACAAGGAGCTAATTATTTTCTCTAACTGATCAATTCCACATTATGTTACAGCCTTATGCCAAGTAGAGATCTCCAGGCATTTCGCGTAATACGTTTTAACAACATTAAAATAAAGATTTAAAAAATATTACTTTAAAGAAGTAAACAAAGACCAAGGCTTTTAAGATCAAGTCTGGGTCAGCTGTAGAGCAGAGGAAAGGCAGGGTCTACATTCAGTAAATAAATAAACACATGGAGAGAGAGGGAGAGAGAGACAAAGAGGCATGTGCTGGAGGAGTTTGTTGTTTGTTTATGAATTCAATAAATAAATACAAATCAGCTGATCATGCTTTGGCCTCCATTGTGGCCTCCAGCAGCCGGACGCTGTTGGTGATGGCTGTGGTCAGGAACACAAACCGGAGCCCTAGGAGGAAGAGGAGGAGAATAGAATAACTGTATTGTCATTGTAATAATAATAATAATAATAATAATAATAATAATAATAATAATAATAACAACAACAACAACTACTACTACTACTTTATTTTTATACCCCGCCCCATCTCCCCAGTGGGGACTCAGAGCAGCTTACATGGGGACCAAACCCGAAACATACAACAATAAAACGATAAAACAATTATTCCAACAGTAAAACATCAATATCAATAAAACCATCATAATAATCAACATACAGCATAAAGTATTAAAAATAGGAGACTAAAACAAGGATCTGGGCCAAAGTGCAGATTATATCAAAATGGGAGAGGTAGTTTCTCAGTCAAAATAGTCCATAAAGTGCAAAATAGTAGTGGCAGAAAATCCTATAGTTGGATGGGCAGATAGTTCAACCTAATAATTAATCGTCGAAGGCCTTTTTGAAGAGCCAGGTTTTTAGGCTCTTCCAGAAGGAGAGGAGGGTAGGGGCTGCCTGATCTCCCTGGGGAGCGAGTTCCAAAGCCGGGGGGCCACGACGGAGACATTGTACATTGTACAGCAAAATTAAAGCCCAGCCCCAATGCACATTATATATGTAGAGCAGGGGTCCCCAAACTTTTTAAGCCGAGGGCCGGTCCACAATCCTTCAGACTGTTGAGGGGCCGGATTATCATTTGAAAAAAAAAATACAAATTCCGATGCACACTGCACATGTCTTATTTGTAGTGCAAAAACAACAACAACAACAACAACAAAAGAACAATACAATATTTAAAAATAAAAATAATTTTAACCAACATACATTTATCAGGATTTCAATGGGAAGTGTGCTCCTGCTTCTGGCCAATGAGATAGTCAAGTTAATTAGGGTTATTGTTGTTGTTGTTGTTGTTGTTGTGTGCCTTCAAGTCATTTCAGACTTTGGGCGAGCCTAAGTCTAAAATGTATTTATTTATTATTAAGTATTTTATTTACTACATTTGTATCACACCCTTCTCACCCCAAAGGGGACTCAGAGTGGCTTACAAATTATATGTACATACAATATATTATATTATTAGCATAGCACAATATTAGCATTATATATTACTATATTGAACTATACCACTATACTGTAATATTATTACAGTAGTAATATTATATGTAATATAGAATACATAATTAATATTATTATATGGTATTATTATTAGTGTTATATTGTATTACATTATAATATTATTATCAATATTATATGTATATACAATATATTATATTATAAAACTGAGGGCAGGGGCCAGGTAAATGACCTCGGAGGGCCGCATCCGGCCCCCGGGCCTTAGTTTGGGGACCCCTGATGTAGAGTTACAAAAACAAAGCAACCATCTTTCCACATTCTAATGGCTATTGCACAGCCCCTAATGCCACATCAGTGTGAACCCATACAGTTCAATAGAGTCACCGTTCTGGTCTCACTCAGCCTATTCGTCCTTGTTTTCATCCTCCTCAACCATCTGGCCCGATGGGAGTTGCAAGCCACCCCGTCTTCTCCCCAAGAGAGAGAGCGCCAGTACCTTTTTCTCTGCCCAGGAAGCGAAGAGCCGAGATTTCAGAGAAAGTGCAGCCTCCCAGGAAGACGGCCAGGACCACGCGCTGGGAGTCCCAGGCAGGGCTCTCCTCTCCAGCTGCAAGGAAGGAGAAAGATCTCAGCCGGCATTTGGAAACAATAGACATTGACAAAATCACGATCTGCCAACTGCAAAAGGCCACCCGACTGGGATCTGCACGCATCATCCGAAAATACATCACACAGTTCTAGACACTTGGGAAGTGTTCGACTTGTGATTTTGTGATATGAAATCCAGCATATCTATCTTGTTTGCTGTGTCATAATAAAATAATAATAATAATAATAATAATAATAATAATAATAATAATAATAATAGCAGCAGCAGCAGCTGTAATGAGGGCAGGAAAGCCACAGAATCAGGAAATGGTGAGCTGACTCTTATATGGTTCTGTGGCTTTGATCGCCTTTCAAATGTTTTATGGAGGCTTTGTCCTCATCCCACTAGATGCAGGATTTGCATAGATCCCAAAGCCCTGTGGCCAGGAACAGAGGACGCCTCCAAGGGAGCCTTGGCTCTGGGAACTCCCTCCCTTGGTGCTTCTGCAGCATTCAAATGGAGCAGACAGAGGGAGGGAGGGAGAGAGGGGGAGGGTGGCCTTGTGGAGAGCAGCCCTGGGATGCCCCACTGACCTGTGGCCAGGAATTCATTGGCCCCAAGGAGCCGCGTCACCTCCTCTAGGCCCAGCCAGCTCTTGCGCTCCAAGACCTGCGCAAGAAAGACAGAGAGCGGTCAGGGAGGGGGTCCTGGAAGCCACACAATCCTTGGGGGGGCACCATCTCCCCAAAGCACCTGCTCTATAATCTTGCAGCTCAGGGGGACGTAGGCTCCGCTGAAGACGTAGGCCATGTCCCGGGGCGCCTTCAGGTCGTACTCGCCATCCACTCGCGGGATCTGAAGGAGGGGCACAGGAGGGGAGGGCTGTCAGCTGCCTCTGCTGCTCTCCCTGCCGCCCCCTCTGCCGCCCCCCAAGGAGGACCCACCAGGCCCAGCTTCTTGCTGATGCTCCGGAAGTGGCTCTTCTTGGCCAGGGAACTGAAGGCGTCCGAGAGCTTCCCTGGGGGGGAAGAAGAAGAGGAGGGGCTGCGGCGGCGGCTTCCTGGGGCAAAGAACATCCCCTTCCTTCCTTCCTTCCTGCCACCCACCCCTGCCCCAAAATGTGCAGGCGCCTCCCCCGGTACCTGCCGCTCGGTCGGTCACCAGCCGGCTGACCTTGTTCTCCACGGCCGTCACGGCTTCCCCCGGAACCTGCTCGGTCAGGATGCCCAGGCTCTTCAGGTTGTGAAAAGTCAGCAGGTGCTCTGGGCCATAGCTCTGGGGCAAAGAGGGCAGAAGCATCAGCAAGAGAGGTGCAAGAAGGGGGAGGGTGGCCCCAAAAGAGAAAACGTTGTGGTTCAACTAGACGAAGATGAAGGGAATGTGATTCCAGAGTCTGGGAGAGCAGTGGATGGTCTTTCACTGAGGGAAATGAGGGGATTTTAGATCACGATTCTGTCTGTGAGACGGGGCTTGAAAGTGAAATTGTTTAGGAGTTCAGCAGACAGGGAGAGACAGTGAATGGTAGCGATAACTTTTAAACTACAAGTAGCGGAGCAACTTCTGACAAAGGCCCGAAAGGCCAAGATCGCTCGGCTAAGACAGCAAGTGTGTTCGACAGAGGTATCAGGCTTGATCTTAGGGAGGAAAACATCCAGCTCAGGAAATCCATGAGAAGGAAGAGATGAGAAAGTCACACAAGCCAGAGGGTCAAGATCAAAGAAATGCCATGCTTTGCAGCCCTAAAATTAGAGTGTTTCTTTGAGGATTCAGATCATGCAACGCTGCTAGATAGCGTGGATCTCAAGTCCTGTTTCCTGTTCATATTTTAGCCAAAGTTTGTGCGTTTTCTGGATCAATGTCCATTTTTTGATTCTTGTTTCCCTGTATTTATGCTCATGTTATGACTCTTGTTTTCCTGTACCTTTTGGATTATTTGAATTCTTGCCTTTGAAGTGTTTGACTGCTCACCAGCTTGGTTGGGCTTTTTACTTATGGGTTACCTTTTCTGATTAACTGTTGGATTTTGTCTTTCTTATCCCTTTTGGTGATTTTTTCCCCCTTTTTATATGTACTTTCTTCAATGAACGGTTTTATTACTGCTTTTGGAGTCCTTGTTGGTGCTATGGGCAAGGTGAACTCAGGCTGAGGTGCAACAGAAAGAACCATTTGGGGGGGGGGGGGTGGAGAAAGAAAGGGATGGCTGCCCAGAGAAAGGGCGAAGAGGGAGGCTGGCCTCCTGTCTCACCTGGAGATACTGGGTCTTCAGGGAGCGGTAGTCCTTGGGGGGCAGCCCTAGAGAGGCCAGGGACAGAAAGAGGGGTGTCAGCGTGTGTCTTGCAGAAGCTCCAGCCCTGCTCCCGCTTCTGGACACAAGGCAGACCCACCGTTCTCTGTGATGGACAAGAGGCACAGCATTCGCAGGCTCTCGATGGGGGAGACCTGCTCCAGCCAGGAAGGAAGGAAAGAACGAAGGAAACACACCAATGGTCAGTGTGAGCCCCTGCTGCCCCCTCCCCAAACACACACACACCTAGGTCAGCCCCTCACTCACCTGCCGGTTAATGTGCTCCTCAATGAAGCTGATGCTCTCGCGGATGTCAAAGCCTTCCAGGAGGGCTGCAGGGGAAGAAGCCCAAGTGGCAACCAGAGCCTGACTGTGTTTTGGGGGGCACAGAGAGATTGCCCCCCTCCCTCCACATAAATACATAAATACCCCCACAACCCAGGAAAGCCTGTGGCAGGAGCCAAGGAAGCAAGACGGTGCCAGGAAGGGGTGGATGCCATACTCACCGTGCTCCGTCTTCAGGAGTTCTTGGAAATCCTGCTTAGTCTTCTTCTTCATAATGGACTCACAGGCCCCAATATCTGGAAAGCACAACACAGGGTTCTGAATGAAGGGACCAGGAACCCATTGCACCCCTTAAGTGTATTTATTTTATTTTAACCTGTTTTTACCACACTGTATGGAGCCTCCGGTGGCCTAGGGGATAAAAGCCTCGTGACTTGAAGGTTGGATTGCTGACCTGAAAGCTGCCAGGTTCAAATCCCACCCGGGGAAAGCGCGGGTGAGCTCCCTCTGTCAGCTCCAGCTCCATGTGGGGACATCAGAGAAGCCTCCCACAAGGATGGTAAAACATCAAAACATCCGGGCATCCCCTGGGCAACGTCCTTGCAGACGGCCAATTCTCTCACTCCAGAAGCAACTCCGGTTGCTCCTGACACACACACGCAAAAAACACTGTACTATTGAATTGTTTTTAACTTTTGCATTGTGCTTTTTAAATTTTGACTAAAGTGTGGGATTATTAGCTGCCTTGGGTCCCCACAGGGAGAAAGGCAGGATATAAATAAAGTTAACAATGATGATGATGATGATAAGTTATGTAAGTTAATTTTTAACTGATTTATAGTGTATTGTACAGGTTTTATATGTGTGTTTTATTGTAAGCCGCCCTGAGTCCCCAGTTGGCTGAGAAGGGCGAGATATAAATGTTGTAATAAATAAATAAATAAATAAATAAGGGCACCCACAAAAGAACATGACCCTCAGAGAGAGAAATCCCCATTTAAACTCACAGGAAATCCCCACAACCCCGTTCCCAGCAACAAGAGTGCCTTCTCTTTGTTGCATCCAAACAGGCAGGCTGTGGGTCAGTTTTTGGCCCCTGGATGAGGGCAAGGGGCTTCGTGGGGATCCCCAGAGGTAGACCCCTCCTTTGCTCCCCTGTCTTCACGTACACAGAGTCCCTTCCCCCATTTGCACAGACCAGGACAGCATTGCGAAGGGACCTACGGAGGCTGAGCAGGCGGTGCTCCTGCTTCAAGCCCTTCAGCTCCTGGGAGACAAAGTCCTTCATCTGCTTGATGTCCATCCCGCGCCGCCGCTGCCAAGAGAAGGAGCACCAGCAGGCTGAGCACCCTGGGGCTTCCTGTCATCCTTGCCCTTTGCCCGCTGCCTGGCCCCCACTCACGTCATACTGGGACTGGAGGTTCCGGGCCTTCTGGCTCAGGAAGCCAAAGACGCTGGAAAAGTGCTCGTTGCGGATCTGGCTGAATACCTGCAAGGAGGGAGAGAAAGAGGGACAGAACGGTTGGTGGGAGAGACTCGGAGCAAGCCCTGCTCCTTTGGCCAGACCTTTGCTGCTTTGAGTCTCTTGTGGAGAGAAAAGCAGCCTATAAACGTAATAATAATAATAATAATAATAATAATAATAATAATAATAATAATAGAGTCTCACTTATCCAAGCTAAACGGGCCAGCAGAAGCTTGGATAAGCGAATATCTTGGATAATAAGGAGGGATTAAGGAAAAGCCTATTAAACATCCAATTAGGTTATGATTTTACAAATTAAGCTCCAAAACATCATGTTTTACAACAAATTTGACAGAAAAAGCAGTTCAATACGCAGTAATGTTATGTTGTAATTACTGTATTTACAAATTTAGCACCAAAATATCACGATATATTGAAAACATTGACTACAAAAATGGCTTGGATTATCCAGAGGCTTGGATAAGCGAGATTTTACTGTAATAACAATAGATATAACAATAGATATAACACCATTGCTCAGATGATTCATTGGAACTTGTGCCATTTGCACAGACCAGGACAGCGTTCTGCTGATGACCCAAAATGCAGACTGTGCAAGGAAGCTGACAAAACCATTGATCGTATCTTCAGCTGCTGTAAGAAAATCGCACAGACAGACTACAAACGGAGGCACAACTATGTGGCCCAAATGATTCATTGGAACCTATGCCTCAAGTACCACCTCCCAGCAGCAAAGAACTGGTGGGATCACAAACCTGCAAAAGTATTGGAGAATGAGCACGCAAAGATACTGTGGGACTTCCGAATCCAGACTGACAAAGTTCTGGAACACAACACACCAGACATCACAGTTATGGAAAGGAAAAAGTTTTGGATCATTGATGTTGCCATCCCAGGTGACAGTCGCATTGACAAAAAACAACAGGAAAAACTCAACCGCTATCAGGACCTCAAGACTGAACTTCAAAGACTCTGGCAAAAGCCAATACAGGTGGTCCCGGTGGTGATGGGCACATTGGGTCTCAGCCAGCATTTGGAAACAATAGACATTGACAAAATCACAATCTGCCAACTGCAAAAGGCCACCCGACTGGGATCTGCACGCATCATCCGAAAATACATCACACAGTCCTAGACACTTGGGAAGTGTTCGACTTGTGATTTTGTGATATGAAATCCAGCATATCTATCTTGTTTGCTGTGTCATAATAAAATAAATAATAATAATAATAATAATATTAGGCATAACACCATTGCTCAGATGATTCATTGGAACTCGTGCCACAAACACCATCTGCCTGCAACAGAACTGGTGGGATCACAAACCGAAAAAAGTTACAGAGAATGAACATGTCAAGCCACTCTGGGACTTCCGAATTCAGACAGACATAATGAAGACATGATTGTGTTAAAAAACAAAATATGGATTGTCGATGTTGCAATCCCAGGTGACAGCAGGATTGAAGAGAAACAACTAGAAAAGCTGGCACGATATTATTATTATTATTATTATTATTATTATTATTATTATTATTATTATTATTATCATCTTCATTTCTATCCCGCTCTTCTCACCCCGTAGGGGACTCAGAGCAGCATACAACATACATCTAGGCAAAAATTGAATGCATTATACAAAGCAAATAAAACATAACATAAAATCAATAGAAACAATCAACATATAAATACAATTTAAAATCATTAACATTAAAATGTTAAAACAATGAGGATTTAAAGATCGAACTGCAAAGACTGTGGCACAAGCCAGTCAAGGTGGTCCCAGTGGTGATGGGCACACTGGGTGCAGTGCCTCAAGACCTTGGCCTGCACTTGAACACAATCGGCGCTGACAAAATCCCCACCTGCCAGCTGCAGAAGGCCACCTTACTGGGATCTGCTCGCATTATTGCCGATACATCACACAGTCCTAGACACTTGGGAAGTGTCCGACGTGTGATCCAGTACAACAGCCAGCAGAGTGTCTGCTGTGGACTCATCTTGTTGTGTATCAGGTAATACCTTGTCCTGGGCATTTAGCAGCACCTTGATGCTCCGGTCAGAGGAGGTGATCTCTGGGCCAAAGTCCACGCTCCCTGTGGGAAAAGGAGCAGCAGGAGATGGGTCCCAAAGACTGCAGGCCTCTCAGGGGCCGGAGGGGCCAGAGCGGGGAATGTGGAGTTGCGGTTTGCCCATGCCTGGGATAGAGGCAGGCAGGGAAAGGGGACTCACCACACTTGATACGGAAGGTGTCGTCCACCAGGCCCTCGTAGACCACCTGGGAGCAAAGGGCCGTGACGTAATCCACATCTGCAAAGAGCCAGAAGGTAGGTGGGTGGGTGGGTGGGAGGGGGCTGGAAGAAGCCTAAGTGGCAGAGCTGTAGGACTCCGTTGCCCAGCGGTCACCCAGCCTATTTCTCCAGGTAAAATGGGAAGGAAACGCACCTGGGCCCAAAGATGAGTGTGTTTGCAAGTCAGCACTTGCAAATGGTGATTGAAGAGAGCCAGGCTGGATCCGAGCCGTTCCCTCCACTCTCCAAATCAATGTGCCTCCCCAAATACATGTGCACACCCAACCAGACCCCCTACCTCTGTCCATGAGGAATACAGAGCCCATCTCTGGCTTCCGGCCCACATTGTCCACCTCGCTCTCTTCCATGATGTCACGCCAGAGTTCTTGGGTCATCTGAAAGAACAGGAGACACGTCTGTTCCCTTGTCCCACTGCTCCCCAACACTAACACGGAGCGCTCCAGAACACCCCCCGAAACTCCCCAATACATTTATTTATTTATTTTGTGTCAAAAGCCTTGCACAATAAATACATTTTAAAATGTGTTGTCGAAGGCTTTCATGGCCAGGATCACAGGGTTGTTGTATGTCTTTCAGGCTGTATGGCCATGTTCCAGAAGCATTCTCTCCTGACGTTTCGCCCACATCTATGGCAGGCATCCTCAGAGGTTGTGAGGTATGGATAAACTAAGTAAGGAAAGGAAAGAATATATATATCTGTGTAGAGTCTGGGGTGTGGCAAGGGTCCTTTGTCACTGGGAGCCAGCATTAATGTTTCAGTTAATCACCAGTTAATTAATTAACATTAATGCTGGCTCCCAGTGACAAAGGACCCTTGCCACACCCCAGACTCTACACAGATATATATATTCTTTCCTTTCCTTACTTAGTTTATCCATACCTCACAACCTCTGAGGATGCCTGCCATAGATGTGGGCGAAACGTCAGGAGAGAATGCTTCTGGAACATGGCCATACAGCCCGAAAGATATACAACAACATTTTAAAATGATGAAATAAAGGAAATCACAAGCAACTCAATAGTTTTAGACCAAAAGCAGGCTAAGGAAGAACTATTAGCCAAAATGTCTCGAGGACATTTCATGTGACAGCTTATGTATACAGGAAACGCACAGAGACATCACAATGAGGAGACCAAAAATTCTTGGAACGCAACTGGCAGTGGAACGACCGCACAGACAATATGGCAGTGCCATTTTTGGGCTCGGGCTGTGGCGCAGGCTGGAGAGCAGCTGCAATGAATCACTGCAATGAATCACTCTGACCAGGAGGTCATGAGTTCGAGGCCCACTCGGAGCCTATGTTTGTCCTGTCTTTGTTCTATGTTAAAAGGCATTGAATGTTTGCCTATATGTGTAATGTGATCCGCCCTGAGTCCCCTCCGGGGTGAGAAAGAAGGGTGGAATATAAATGCTGTAAATAAATAAATAAATATTTTTTGTATGATCTGGTGTAGCAAACTCTGCAACTTCCCAATACATGGAGATGCAGAAGAGTCTTCCTACACACACACACACCTTGGCACACCGGCCGATTCCATAGATCCTGGTGAAGGGGCCGAAGAGGGAGCTGAGCAGGTGCAAGGCCTGGGCCATAGTGTTCATCCAGCGCTGGTTCCCTTCCTGCAAAAGCACAGCAGCGGAAGCAGCAACAGGAGGGATTAGCAGCACAAGGTTCCCATTTCTCTCTGCGCAAGGCACCCGTCCCTACAGAGCTCCCACTCTCTGGGCAGAGAGCGAAGAAGCATCACAGGACTGACCAGGAAATAGTCGCGGAAGAATTCCGGCAGTTCCATGCTGAGGATGTCGTCGTCCAGAGGGAGAAGGTAGAAGTTCCACTCATCCCAGGTCACGTCTGGGGGAAAGATCACAGGTGGAAGCGGCTGGGCCTAGTTGACTCACAAACTCACCCACCTTCCTGCCCACTCTTCATGTCAGCATGAGCAAAGCAATGGCCCTGGAGCTTCTGAGCCCAAAGAAGGGGGGGGGGGGCTCGGAAGGCAGCCCACTGGTGAATTGTGAGCCCATGGCCTTGTCCCGGAAAACAGCATGCTTCCCCCATCCCCACATTTCCCCTCCTCCCAAAACCACTCACCTCCATAGATCCCTTCTTCCTCCAGCACCATCTCGCAGGTATAGAACTGTAGTGGAAAGGAAAAGCCAAAAATAAAGTTATTATTATTCCAGTCATTATTGTTGCTTAAGTTTTAATTGGTTGTTGATGTTGTGTTATGTTTTTATGTTTATTATGTTTTAAATCTATTGACCTGTATTTTAATCTGTATTTTAATCAGGCCCGGGCTGTGGCGCAGGCTGGTGAGCAGCCAGCCAGCTGTAGCCAGCTGCAACAAATCACTCTGACCAAGAGGTCATGAGTTCGAGGCCAGCTCAGAGCCTATGTTGTCTTTGTTCTATGTTAAAGGCGTTGTCTTTGTTCTATGTTAAAGGCATTGAATGTTTGCCTTATATGTGTAATGTGATCCGCCCTGAGTCCCCTTCGGGGTGAGAAGGGCGGAATATAAATACTGTAAATAAATAAATAATCTGTTGTTGTCTGGGCTTGTCCCCATGTGAGCTGCCCCGACTCCCTTTGGGGAGATGGCGGCAGGATACAAAAATACAGTTATTATTAATTAATAATAATAATAATAATAATAATAATAATAATAATAATAATTAAGAGCAGTCAGTTCCTTGCAGCTGGGGTCCCCTAATTCTATCCCCTTGCACACTTTTTAAAATCATTATTCACCTGTTTCTTGGAAATTAACACATGTCAATGGAGACACATTTTGTCTGCTAAAAAACTGATGCTTCATCTTGAAAGATACATTTTCTTTCCAGAAAGTTATTTTGGGCTTCAACTCCCAGAAATCCCAGCAAGGAGAGAAGGCAGGCCTCTACATGCACATAGGCACCTGGCACCAATGGGGGAAATAACAGTAACACTGGAATGAGAGTGTGGCCATCACTAAGATCCTCCTGGATGAAAGCAGCGGCCCCAAGGAAGGAGGACCCTTCCAAACAGGCCCTATATCCTAGGATGTGATCCCAGGTTTTCTGTTTATCCCAGATTACTGGTAGTAGAGACTCATATAACCTAGTTTAAAGCAGAAAACCTGAGATCAGATCCTGGGATATAGGGACTGTCTGGAAGAGCCCTAAGTCTCTTCCTGGATAGCTAACTAGTAGCTACCTACCTTCTGAGGGCTGAAGATAATCTTGTACTTGCGAGTCCGTCCAGCAGCCTTATCGGCATTGACTATGTCTGGAAAGAGAGTCAAGTCTCAATACAGGAGCAGCTGAGCCCAGCCCGGTCTGTCCTGGTTCTCATCCATCCCAGAGACACAGCTGCATAATAATAATAATAATAATAATAATAATAATAATAATAATAATTGAAAGTGAGGGCATAAATATGCCTAATGGCCAAACAATAAAGTGTCACCAGCCTATAAATATCTGGGCATATTACAGCTGGACAACATCAAGCATGAACATGTGAAGACTGTGGTCAGTAAAGAATACACACAAAGGGTCAGAAAAATTCTCAAAAGCAAGCTCAATGGAGGCAACACCATCAAGGCCATAAACACCTGGGCCATGCCTGTCATAAGATATACTGCTGGCATTATAAACTGGACACAGATGGAACTGGACAATTTGGACAGAAAAACAAGAAAACTCATGACCATTCATCACTCACTGCACCCTCGCAGTGATGTTGACCGGCTATATCTGCCTAGAAGATCAGGGGGCAGAGGACTCTTACAAGTAAAACAAGCAGTCAAAGAAGAAGAACATGCCCTGGCAGAAGATGTAAAGCAAAGTGAAGAACCTGCTTTGATTGAAGTCAAAAATCAGAAACTCCTCAAAGCACAGCAGACAAAAAACCAGTACAAGAAAGCCACACTACAAACTAGAGCTGACAGCTGGCACAACAAAACATTGCATGGAAAGTTCCTTGACAAAATTGAAGGAAAAGCTGACAAGGAGAAGACCTGGCTCTGGCTCACGAATGGGACCCTGAAGAAGGAGACACAAGGCCTGATCCTTGCAGCCCAGGAGCAAGACATCAGGACAAAGGCAATTAAGGCCAAGATTGAAAAATCAGCTGATGACCCAAAATGCAGACTGTGCAAGGAAGCTGACGAAACCATTGATCATCTCCTCAGCAGCTGTAAGAAAATTGCACAGACAGCCTACAAACAGAGGCACAACTGTGTGGCCCAAATGATCCATTGGAACTTATGCATCAAGTACCACCTGCCAGCAGCAAAGAACTGGTGGGATCACAAACCAGCAAAGGTCGTGGAAAATGAATACGCAAAGATACTGTGGGACTTCCGAATCCAGACTGACAAAGTTCTGGAACACAACACACCAGATATCACAGTTGTGGAAAAGAACAAGGTTTGGATAATTGATGTCGCCATCCCAGGTGACAGTCGCATTGATGAAAAACAACAGGAAAAACTCAGCCGCTATCAGGACCTCAAGATTGAACTTCAAAGACTCTGGCAGAAACCAGTGCAGGTGGTCCCGGTGGTGATGGGCTCATTGGGTGCCGTGCCAAAAGATCTCAGCCGGCATTTGGAAACAATAGACATTGACAAAATTACGATCTGCCAACTGCAAAAGGCCACCCTGCTGGGATCTGCACGCATCATCCGAAAATACATCACACAGTCCTAGACACTTGGGAAGTGTTCGACTTGTGGTTTTGTGAAACGAAATCCAGCATGTCTATCTTGTTTGCTGTGTCATACAACATCGTTGTGTCAATAATAATAATAATAATTATTATTATTATTATTATTTATTCTTATATCCCGCCCCATCTCCCCAAGGGGTGGCTTACAAAGGGACAATGCCCAAACAATAAAAAATACAACAGTAAAAACAACTTCAAACACAGCAATAAATACATTTAAAAAAAGCATACAACAACAATTTAAAAACAATAAAAACATGTTCAATGCCCTGGAGCAGTACAGTTGGTACTTCAATCTTCAGACTAAGGGCGAAGAATAAGTTTAACAAGATGCAATGCATTATAACTTCTAGTGGAATGGTATAGCGATAAGGTGCAAAGTGTTGGAATAAAAAGCAGTAGGGGCTCACTTTGATGTTCTTCTTAATTAAAAATGGTTTGAAAAAAGCAGGTTTTCAGATCTTTCCTGAGACCCAATCCCTACTGTTTAATTTGAAGATGCGTGGTTGTCTTTTCAAAGAAAGTGGCAGGGCTGCAAGAATTAAATCAATGTCAATTCTCTCTCTCATATTCACTCCCTTCCCAGCCTGTTTCTTATCATCTATGTTTTAAACTCTGTCCTGTGTATTTTACAGAAATATATTTTAATATGTATCTTTTATAGAAATACATTTAATATATGTCTTTATAGAATTTTTGCAATGTTTGTGTGTTTTGACTGTGCTATGACCTGCCTCAAGCCACGAGGAGAGGCAGGTAAGAAATAAAATAAAATAAAATAAAATAAAATAAAATAAAAATTATTATTATTATTATTATTATTATTATTATTATTATTATTATTATTATTTTCTATCTCCAGCCTTTGTCATGATTTTTTCCCTCTTAGGAAGCAAAGAACACAGTCTTCCATTTCCTCTTTGATTAAAAAAAGTCAATCTGTGCTTCTGTTTGATGGAACTCAAACACATCCTGCACAAGTTTATAGTCCTCAAAAAGGAGATAGGGAGTTCAGCTGGTAGGAAAAGCCCTTCCTCTTTGTCTGCCTCTCCCTCTATTCTCTCCTCCAATTTTTCTGTTTGTGAGACTGATACTTCTAAGGGAGACGCCTTTTTTTATTAAAAGTATCCAGCCACATGGCAAGCCCCGAATCCTCCTTTTTGTTCTTCTCTTGTGAGCATGGGGCGACACAAGATGTCTGCTTCAGAGAGACATATAGTTAGGCCCTAACTTTCCTATATAGAAATGTATTTCTTTGAATTAAGGGTTTCATAACTTTTAAAGCTTGACTCTAGCACAGTGGTTCTCAACCTGTTGGTTCCTAGATGTTTTGGTTTACTAGCTGTTAGGATTTCTGGGAGTAGAAGGCCAAAACATCTGGGGACCTACAGGTTGAGAACCACTGCTCTAGCAGGAGCTACATAATTTGCAACTGCAAGTATTGCTGCAGTTTGAGCATGCCTGCAATAGACTTTCAAACAGGCCCAATATCCCAGGATCTGACCCAAGGTTTTTTGTTTATCCCAGATTATCTAGCAATGCGGACTCATATAATTCCAGTTTAAAGCAGAAAACCTGGGAACAGATCCTGGGATATAGGGCCTGTCTGGAAGGGCCCTAATACAAAACCAACTCTCGCAGGAGCTACATCACTTGCAGCTACCTTTTTATTCAGGCAGGCTTTTCAAGAAGGTTTTTAAGATTGTCAGGGGCTGCTGTGATTTTAAATGCTCTTAATGATGTTCAATGCTGTTTTAATACTTGTATATTTGTATAATTTAAGTTGCATTGCAATGCTTTAGTTGTGAGCTGCTTTGAGTCTCCATATGGAGAGAAAAAGTGGGATATACATAAACATAATAATAATTATTTTTATTATGATTGCTCCGCTCACCTGCCACATATTTCACAGTCTTGATTCGCGGCCGGATCAAAAAGCACAATCTTTCGGGAAAGATACAAACAGATAGTGAAAGTGGCAAGAGAATTGTGAGAGGACCCCCACCCTTCTTGGTGACCCTGTTTCCGATCACTCACTGGTCACTGTTGCTGTGGGCTGGCTTGCTCTCCACTTTGTAGAGCTTGTCCACTTCGTGTTGCTATGCAAAGAAAAGACACCGGAAAATGAGTAGCTCCATCTCCTGCACTGCACTCTCCTTTAGTTATGAGGAAAACATAATAAACAACCACCTTGAGGATGGAGACGTTGGCGATGCGGTCCAAGGGGCTCATGAGGTCGGCCTCGATGAAAAGGTCCTTCTTTCCAGGGAGCTGTGGGGGAGAAAGTCAGAGGTGAGGCCAGGATAAGGTTTCCCTGATGTTAAGTCCAGTCATGTCTGACTCTGGGGGTTGGTGGTCATCTCCATTTCTAAGCTGAAGAGCCAGCGTTGTCCGTAGACACCTCCAAGGTCATGTGGCCACTGGCATGACTGCATGGAGCGCCGTTACCTTCCCGCCAGAGCGGTACCTATTGATCTACTCACACTCTGGGGGTTGGTGCTCATCTCCATTTCTAAGCCAAAGAGCCAGCATTGTCCGTAGACACCTCCAAGGTCATGTGGCCACCATGACTGCATGGAGCGCCATTACTTTCCCACCGGAGTGGTACCTATTGATCTACTCACATTGGCATGTTTTCGAACTGCTAGGTTGGCAGAAGCTGGAGCTAACAGCGGCCGCTCACGCCGCTCCTGGGGTTTGAACCTGGGACCTTTCGGTCTGCAAGTTCAGCAGCTCAGCGCTTTAACGCATTTCGCCACCAGGGCTCTCCTAATAATAATAATTAATAATGATAATGATAATAGTAATATTATTATTACTAATAATATTACTACCCTGTTTCCCCTAAAATAAGACATCCCCAGAAAATAAGACCTAGTAGAAGTTTTGCTGAATTGCTAAATATAAGGCCTCCCCCAAAAGTAAGACCTAGCAAAGTTTTTGTTTGGAAGCATGCCCAATGAACAGAACACCAGAGCATGCAGGATCGGTAAATGTACATACCATAGATTGTTGTACAGGGAAATAGTGGTAGTAACAAGAAATTCTTGATAGGATTTAGTTTGTCTGGTTATGCTGGTTTGTGATGACAACTACTATACAGTCTATAATAAATGTTCATTTTTTTTGTTCAACAATAAATGTGAATTCTTTTTCATGGAAAAATAAGACATCCCCTGAAAATAAGACCTAGAGCATCTTTGGGAGCAAAAATTAATATAAGACACTGTCTTATTTTCGGAGAAACACGTAATATAATGATATAGTACAATATAGTAATTTAATGCTTATATTGTACTATGCTAATACAGTAGGGTCTCACTTATCCAAGCCTCACTTATCCAAGCTTCTGGATAATCCAAGCCATTTTTGTAGTCAATGTTTTCAATATATCCAACATATTCGCTTATCCAACGTATTATCCAACATATTATCCAACATATTATCCAACATATTCGCTTATCCAACATTCTGCCGGCCCATTTACGTTGGATAAGTGAGACTCTACTGTATAATAAATGTTCATTTATTTTGTTCAACAATAAATGTGAATTCTTTTTCATGGAAAAATAAGACATCCCCTGAAAATAAGACCTAGAGCATCTTTGGGAGCAAAAATTAATATAAGACACTGTCTTATTTTCGGGGAAACACGGTATATAATGATATAGTACAATATAGTAATTTAATGCTTATATTGTACTATGCTAATACAGTAGAGTCTCACTTATCCAAGCTTCTGGATAATCCAAGCCATTTTTGTAGTCAATGTTTCCAATATATCGTGATATTTTGGTGCTAAATTCATAAATACAGTAATTACAACATAACATTGCTATGTATTGAACTACAGTAGAGTCTCACTAATCCAAGCTTCGCTTATCCAAGCCTCTGGATTATCCAAGCCATTTTTGTAGTCCATGTTTTCAATATATCGTGATATTTTGGTGCTTAATTCATAAATACAGTAATTACAACATAACATTACTGTGTATTGGACTACTTTTTCTGTCAAATTTGTTGTATAACATGATGTTTAGGTGCTTAATTTGTAAAATAATAACCTAATTTGATGTTTAATAGGCTTCTTCTCAATCCCTCCTTATTATCCAAGATATTTGCTTATCCAAGCTTCTGCCGGCCCGTTTATGTTGGATAAGTGAGACTCTACTGTATAATAAATGTTCTTTTTTTTTGTTGAACAATAAATGTGAATTCTTTTTCATGGAAAAATAAGACATCCCCTGAAAATAAGACCTAGAGCATCTTTGGGAGCAAAAATTAATATAAGACACTGTCTTATTTTCGGGGAAACACGGTATGTAATGATATAGTACAATATAGTAATTTAATGCTATGCTAATAATATATTGTATGTTCACTTGATTCGTAAGCCGCTCTGAGTCCCCTTCGGAGTGAGAAGAGCGGCATATAAATGTAGTAAATAATAATAATCTGGATTTTATATGGCAGAGTAAAAGCGTCCTAAATCAAAGGGTACTTATGTCATAAATCAGACCTGGGCCAGCTTGGGCCCTCCTCCTCCAGGGGTTTTGGACTTCAATTAACAACCAGCGGGCTGTTAGGAATTGTGGGAGTTGAAGTCCAAAATACCAGGCCTGGGCCAACTTCGGCCCTCCCTCCAGGTGTTTTGGACTCCAACTCCCAGCATTCCTCACAGCCTCAGGCCCTTTCCTTTTCCCCCTCAGCCGCTTAAGCGGCTGAGGGGGAAAAGGAAGGGGCCTGAGGCTGTGAGGAATGCTGGGAGTTGGAGTCCAAAACAACTCAAGGGAAGGCCCAAGTTGGCCCAGGCCTGCTCTAGACGGAGGCAATGCAAATCATCACCCCCAAACCAATGGGGTGATCCTTTCCCTTTCTCCTCACCTGCTCCAGGAGGTAGACCAGCTGGTCCCGGGCCAGGCGCTTCAGGAGGCCGAAATCCGGCAGCTCCGGCGCGTCCCGGTGCCCGGGGGAGGCCATCGCGGAGGCGGAAGCAGCAGCGAGGAAATGGCCCGGAACGTCGTCCTGCCCGGAACCATCCGCAACGGTCGCGGGATCCACCGGACCGGCTTTCTGGAGCACCCACTTTCCGTTATGTTGTGAAATGGGCCACATCCGGGTATGCTGAGGGTGCGATCTGCGCCTGCGCTGTCTGCTTCCTTCGCTGTTTGGGGTTCTACGGAGGCCCCTTGAGGTCAATGTTATCTAAATGCAACTGTGTCCCTTTTTTTAATGATTCAGTTCACACTTCATGTTGTTGTTATTGCCCCAACTTTATTTTCCATTTTCATTGCTATGATATTTAATCTTGTTGATGGGAAGCTTCCCACAGGAGTGGAAATCATCTATCGGACCGATGGCAAGCTATTCAACCTCAACAGATTGAAAGCCAAAACCAAGGTCACAACATCATCTGTTATAGAACTCCAGTATGCCGATGATAACGTATATATAATTTTACGTATTTTATTTTACACTAGCTGTGCCCGGCCACGCGTTGCTGTGGCAAAGTGGTGGTGGTATTGGTTAAAAATTGTTGTGTAATTTTTATTTGATGTTATTTGTATTTTTTAATTAATTTTATTGTAAGTTATCTTTTTATTATATTTTATTATTTTCTTGTATAATGTTTAGTTATTTTTTGTTATTATGGTATTTTATTGTATTAATTTTTTAGTGTTTTTTATTATTTTTTATTGGGTTGCTAGGAGACCAAGTTGGAGGGGCTAATGGCAGCAATTGGATAAAAGCAATTATTCTTCTCTCTCTAATTAGGACTTTATTTTTCTTTTCTTTTTGTTGTATCAACCTAGAGCCATGGATGATGGGTTGTGTCGTCAATTTCGAGGTTGGGGGGCCTGTAGTTTTGTTGTTTTGTGGGTCGCCGTGATGCCATCACTCTTTTACCGTGTTTCCCCGAAAATAAGACAGTGTCTTATATTAATTTTTGCTCCTGCGCTAGGTCTTATTTTCAGGGGATGTCTTATTTTTCCATGAAGAAGAATTCACATTTATTGTAGAACAAAAAAATGAACATTTATTATATACTGTACAGTAGTTGTAATTACAAACCAGCATAACCAGACAAACTGTGAATCCTATCAAGAATTTCTTGTTACTACCAATATTTCCATGTACAACACTCTATGGTACGTACATTTACCGATCCTGCATGCTCTGCTGTTCTGTTCGTTGGGCAGACTTCCAAACAAAAACTTTGCTAGGTCTTATTTTCGGGGGAGGCCTTATATTTAGCAATTCAGCAAAACCTCTACTAGGTCTTATTTTCTGGGGATGTCTTATTTTAGGGGAAACAGGGTATATATATATAGATATATAATTTTACATATTTAATAATAATAATAATATTAATATTACATTATATTGATATAGTACAATATAGTAATTTATTGCCAGTATTGTAATATGCTAATAATATAATTTTGTATGTAAATTTAATTTGTAAGCCGCTCTGAGTCCCCTTCGGGGTGAGAAGGGCAGCATATAAATGTAGCAAATAAATAAATAAATAAACGTAGTCTGCGCATTCAGAAGACCTATAGGCCACTCTAAACAGCTTTGCAGAAGCATACGAGAAGCTCAGCTTCTCATTGAACATCAAGAAAACCCAAGTGCTCTTCCAGCAAAAGGCTCCAGCCAATCCTTCTGCAATGCCAGAAATGCAGTTGTAATATTATAAAATGTTGATCATTTATTTCCGCTCCCTTGGCAGCCACCTCTCCATAAAAGTCAACATTGAAACTGAAATACAACACTGCCTGATACCATTTGTAACGGATTGGCTAACCTTGCAGGGTTGGTGTGCAGAGGCAATTCAAGGACTTGCTTGGAAAAACTAAGCCAAGAAGGGGGAGGAGTCATCAGGCAGCTTCAAGTGAGGAAGTGCGGCCTGATTGGTTGGTAAAATTGGGAGTTGCTTAGCAACCGGAGATAGGCGGAGCCAAATAGACAGTTGGAGCTATTCAGTCAGAGAATTGGTAGATAGGGTTTTTGGTGTTTGCACAGCTAGGAAGATAATTTTAAGAAGGAAGAAAGCAAGGTTTTTAGGAACTGTTTGAGACAAACCTCTTTGAGAGAAAACTGATTAGCCTTCAGGGAGAAGTGCTAAGAACTGTAGTGAGCCTCTAAAGAGATAGAGTGCTTAAGTCTGGAGCCCCTGGGAAGAGGTCTCTAAGGTTTGAAAAGTCTGTTAATATTTCCTTCATGAGGGAACAATCCATTTTCAAGAAACTCCTGTTTAAGAACCATTCACTGTTAAAGCAAAGCCTGTTATTTTATTGAAACCAATACACATTTCTGTTCAAGTACAAATAAACAGCATAATTCTGTTTTACTTCACTTCAAGTGTTTGTCTTCCTGATAAACATTATAAAGAGGTGGCTTATTTAACCATCGCTCTGCAAAACAGAGTTTCCCCCCATCTTTGGGTCTTTCTGCGTGCTGGCCATGGAGAGCGGTGGCACATACATGTTATAAATGGTGGCAGCAAAGTACATAATTATTTGTGGCAGTAAGGAAACAAATAATATAATTTGGTGGCAACAAACGGCCGCGTCCCTTGCACTGTTCAAAGGTAATTATGAATTTCAGCTACCACATGACCTGCACAGTGGTAAGAATAAACGAAGGGCCTGGATCCAGTCTCTTCTCTTCCAGGCTGTGATTTAGGCACTTGCTCTCAAAGATGGAAAAGTTGTAAGCCAAGTGGGGCTTTTTTTTTTTTTTGCAAGTAAGCAGAAAATTCAATGCAGTGAATGGCACAAGATAAGGAGGAGTATATGGTGAACTAACTTTTTGCCAGAATCATTTGCGGAAGTATAATTGAAGGTCCTCCTCCTCCTCCTTGTGATTATATCCCTCCTTTATTTCTTGATTCTCCTCCTTTCTGATCTCCCATCAGGATGTTCTGCAGCGTCACTCTGGAATCCCTCGCTCCCTAAAGAGCAGCCACAGCTTCTCCTCCAAGGCCGGATGAGTCCCACGCAAGCCCTTCACCACCTCCGAGGCCCAGAGAAAGTAATCCTGGACCCGCTTTTCAGACCAACCTGTCCAAAGAGAGACCTCGCAGTCAGAAAGTGACAAACGTGTTTGTCATGTGTCTCCTGTCAGAGCGACTCTGTCTCATGGCTAGGAGGCACGGAGCTTCTCAGAGCCAGAGACTAAAGAGGCTAAAGCTTCAGCTGGAAAGATACATTTTCTTTCCCTGTGATCCAAGGAGTCACAGGAAAGGTGTTTTGGACTTCAACTTCCAGAAAGCTGGCTTCTTTAGCAACTACTGTCCAAGAGATGCTATCCAAAATTGCACAGCTGATCTTGAGAACTCCCTTCTTGGGCTGCCATTGCAATATCGTTCCCTGAACCCTACTTTCAAAATTCCACACAGTTCCCATTTGGAGAAGCTTCATTTCATATTGCTGCATTCCACTTTGAGGATGTATTTGTTGCAATTTGTATATAAATTAAGTATATTCATGATTAATTATGAAGTCAGAATGACTAAAGCAGTGGTCCCGTGGGCTCCACGAAGCATACTTAGGGGCTCCACAGTGTCCTCCTCCTTCCTCCCCCTCCAAGCTTTCCCTCCTCTTTTCTGCTCCTCCCCCCCCCCCCTCACTGCCAAAAGCCCTTTTTCTTCACCTTCCAGATACTTTCCCCCTCACATTGCTTGCTTCCAAAACCCTATTTCCCTCCCACAGCTTAGGGGGTGCTTTGATTGTGTTTTTCCTGCAAGGCAGAAGAGGGTTGGACTGGATGGTCCCTGGGGTCTTCCACTGATATACTATTAAGTCTCTAATAGTAAAAAAAAAGTTTGCCACTGCCTGATACATAGGTATTTTATATATAATATAATATAAAAAAACATTTCTTGGGGTGCCACAAGAAACTTTTGCTTCACAAAGGGCTCTGCAGCTGAAAAAGCTTGAGAACCCCTGGACTCGAAAAATCTCAGTGGCTGATGTAACCATGAAGAGTCATAGAATAATAGAGTTGGAAGAGATCACATGGGCCATCTAGTCCAAATCCCTGCCATGCAACTATGTACAGTAGAGTCTCACATATCCAAGCCTCGCTTATCCAAGCTTCTGGATAATCCAAGCCATTTTTGTAGTCAATGTTTTCAATATATCGTGATATTTTGGTGCAAAATTCGTAAATACAGAAATTACAACATAACATTACTGCGTATTGAACTACTTTTTCTGTCAAATTTGTTGTATAACATGATATTTTGGTGCTTAATTTGTAAAATCATAACCTAATTTGATGTTTAATAGGCTTTTCCTTAATCCCTCCTTATTATCCAAGATATTCGCTTATCCAAGCTTCTGCTGGCCCATTTAGCTTGGATAAGTGAGACTCTACTGTACATAATCCCAGGCAGCAGGGATGATAATATAATAATTTAGTGTAATAGTCGATTGGTTAATATTTGTATGAATTTGGACAGCAAATGTAACATTTTACCTTGGTGTTGCTGTAGATTGGTATCATTGCTGTTTTGTTGGGGGAAAGAGAGATGTGAAAGAATTTGTTGTGCAATTGTGCTTTGTACAGACTGCTTGTGTTTTGTATTACTGTACAAGAGATAGAGCCTTCCTGTTTTAAGAAGTATACTTCTGCTGTCTGCCTTTCTGCTGTTCAAATCGGGCAAAGTCCAGAGTTGCTAAGAACCGGAGCTGCTTGTACACTGAGTAAATATGCTAAGTTAAAAGTACCTAACAGTATTCTGCTTTTTGAAACACATTAGGATGCAACAGGATAGAAATCTGGATAGATTGGAGGGGCAAACGGCCAGAAGACGGACCTTGGGGAGTGCAGCGGTTCAGGTCTCGCAGGTTGTAGAGCTTGTCGGCTAGCTTGATGAGTCTGGCGCCCGGGCTCGCACCAGCTGCGTGCTCGATCTGCAGGCGCTTGCGTTCCATCCTGGGCAATGCCTTGTCATCGGTCACTTCCTCCACCATGCGCCTGACCTCCGTGCCAAAGCGCTCCTCGATCTCTGAGAAGGTGGTTTCCGTGTCTTCGACCGTGTCGTGCAGAAGGGCAGCCTGCGGGGAGACAGGCACTAGATGGCCCCAAGAGCACTGCCTGAGTGTCAACTGCAGACCTTTGCTCCTGCCTCAGAGATAAACAAACCCCCTTCATTCAAAAAGTTCATGCACAGGCTGTCACCAGTGGTTATTGTTAGGTCTGATAGCTTTTGTGGCATTAAAAGGTGTATAAGTTTTACATTTGAACATTTGGTGTGCATTACATTTCCTTCGTCCAACAGCCTGGCCCATTAGACTCTTTTGCAGTCTTCTCTTTCATTCATCAAGTACCAGTAATTCAAACCTTATCTCATTCCCATCTTTCACATGAGAAAAACCTTGGGCTGCAATTAGCTAATTGTACTAGCACTTAGCTTCAGCTATTGGTTTTTAGAATATACCTATATTCCCATTAGCAAAGTATACCTTTATCAAGAGCACATAGCAACACAACTACTGATGGATATATTTATTTATATATTAAGTCTGAAGTATCAATATGCAATACAGTTAGTCCCCAAGTTACGAACAAGATTGGTTCTGTAGGTTTACTTTTAAAGTGGATTTGTATGCAAATTGGAACAGGGACATTTTTTAAGCGTAACTCCAGTCAAATATATATATATATATCTTTTAGCTTTGGATCGCATACGGAAAGGCAACACATCTGTGGTATTTGTTTTGCTGTCTGTGCCCCTGTTCAAAAGATTTCACATTACTTTCAGTTGCTGTTATTATTGGATTTTGAAAAATTTGGCTTGTTGTGGGAACAAGGATTGGAGATAAAGCTTCAGTGGAGACATCTTTCCCCCATAATAATAACTTTTAAAGGGGTGGATTTCCCTTCCGAGGAGCAGATTCCTCTCACTTCTTGTTTCACTCTGTTCTTAACTAGAGCCCCTTCTATACTGCCAGATAAAATCCAGATTATCTGCTTTGAACTGGGTTCTATGGCAGTGTAGACTCACAATCCAGTTCAAAGCGGATGACGTGAATTATCTGATTTGATAATCTGGATTATATGGCAGTGCAGAAGGGGACTAGGACTTATTTGTAAATTGGATGTTTGTAATTCAGGGACTGCCTGCAATGGCATGACTATAATGAGGATGGCAGATCCTAACCCTAGGACACTGAGGTTGGATATACACTGCCCTATATCGCGGGATCTGATCCCAGGTTATCTGCTTATTCCAGATATCTGCCAGTGTAGACTCATATAATCCAGTTCGAAACAGATAATCTAGGATCAAGCCCTGGGATATAGGGCAGTGTAGAAGGGGCTTAAGACCTCTAGCAGGAATCGAGGACATTGGCTGGCGGTACATCCCTGCCTTTGAGGGAACTGGTGCTCTATGTGTGTGCTCAGCCTTATAGCTTGAATGGCTTTGGCTGCAGCTTGAATGCCGGAACCATGGGGCTGCCCTGACTCACCTGCAACACCGCGAGGTCTGTGATGCCACCCTCCTGTGCCAGGATCTGGGCCACACCTGAATAGAATAACAGAATAGAATAACTTTATTGTCATTGTACATTGTACAATTAAATTAAATGCCACCCCCAATATACATTATATATGTAGAATTACAAAACAAAGCATCCATCCTTTCACAATCTCATAACTATTGCATAACCCTTAATGTTGTGTCAGTGTGAAACCACAGAGTTCAATGTAGTCACAACTATGGGATAAAAGCTCTCTCTCAGTTTATGCGTTTTTATCATCTAATACTATCTGCCAGATGGAAATAATTTAAAAAAAAAGAATATCCAGGGTGAGATGGATCCTTAAGAATATTCTGAGCTTTCGTAAGGCAGTGGGGATGAGAAAATTCTTCCAAAGAGGGGAGAGGGCAGCTATCATTCTCTTGGCAGGAGTGCCTTCATATCTATAGCCTCTGTGCAACCGGAAAACTATATGCAGATGCAGTAGGTTAGAACACTCTCTATAACACAGTGTTAGAAAGACACTGACAATTTTGCATTCATTTGTTGGTTCCTTAACTCCTGGTGGGAGGGCCGGTTTTCCCATGCCTGCTTAAGAAAGTCAGATAATAATATAATCCCTGCTGGGCCCCAGGTCAGGTCTTCCGTAACAATGCAGCACCAGGGAACTTAAGAGTAGTGCAGGTAAAACTGGCCACCTGTGCCACTCTATTTCCATTTAAAACCAAAGGCAGAATTTCCGATCTATTTCTTCTGTAATCTACTATCAGCTCCTTGGTCTTATAGATTTTTTTTCATATAAGAAGCAACTTGAGAACACACTGCAAGCCCAGATGTACTGCTGGGAGGCTTCTCTCATGTCCCCGCAAGCTAGAGCTGACAGAAGCTCACCCCATCTTGCGGATTCGAACCAGCAACCTTCAGGTCGGCGACCCAACCTTCAGGTTAGCAGTTCAGCCGGCACAAGCATTTAACCCACCATGGCTCCTGCCTTACTGATGTTAAGAACCCAATTATGGTCCCTGCCTCCCCGAGGTGGTGAATGGGAGAGGGGCAGGTGTGTTTCTAAGGGGAGAAAGTGGCCTCTCCCTCCCGCCCTGGCCTCTGCACGTGCCCAGGGATTCACTGACCGATGGGGTGGTTGATGTACGGTGTGCACTCGGGGTCCTTGCGCCGCTGGCTAGAGTGCTTGCAGGCCGCAAAGTGGGCAGCGTCTAGCAGCTGCACGGCTTCCGACATCCCCGACATCCTCCGTGGCACTAGAAAGTCACAACACAGACTCCTAGAACTGGAAGAGATCCCCAAAGAGGGCCACCCAGTCAGACCTTCTTCTGGCAGGAAGGACACCATCTGTTCCCTCCCAACAGAAGGCCATCCAGCCATAGATAGGATCAAGAGAGATTTATGATAGATGAATAATAGAATCCTAGTTGATAGGGATTCTGACTAGCACAACTGGGGATCTCAGCCAGATACAGTGAAGACATCTGTCCTTGTGCTTTGCTACTCAGCTGCTGAATACACATGCCCAACATGGAAAACAAGGCTGTGGCGCAGGCTGGAGAGCAGCTGCAATCAATCACTGCAATGAATCACTCTGACCAGGAGGTCATGAGTTCGAGGCCCAGCTCGGAGCCTATGTTTGTTTGTCTTTGTTCTATGTTAAAAGGCATTGAATGTCTGCCTATATGTGTTATGTATATGTCTGCCTCCCCTCCAACATCTATCCTCTAGACCAGGGGTCCCCAAACTTTTAAAGCAGGGGGCCGGTCCACAATCCTTCAGACTGTTGAGGGGCCAAATTATCATTTGAAAAAAAAAAAAACAAATTCCTGTGCATACTGCACATGTCTTATTTGTAGTGCAACAACAACAATAACGAAAGAACAATACAATATTTAAAAAATGAAAACAATTTTAACCAACAAACCTATTAGGATTTCAATGGAAAGTGTGGGCCTGCTACTGGCCAATGAGTCAAGTTAATTAGGATTGTTGTTGTTGTGTGCCTTCAAGTCATGTCAGACTTTGGCCGAGCCTAAGTCTAACATTAATTATTTATTTACTGTATTTATTTACTACATATATCCCACCCTTCTCACCCCAAAGGGGACTCAGAGCAGCTGTATGTACATACAATATATTATATTATTAGCATAACACAATATTAGCATTATATATTACTATATTGAACTATACTATTATATAATATGTAATATATACAATTAATATTATTATATGGTATTACTATTAGTATTATATTGTATAACATAAGATTATTATCAATATTATATGTATTTACAATATATTATATTATTAAAACTGATATAAAAATATTATATTATAAAACTGAGGTCGGGGGCCAGGTAAATGACCTTGGAGGGCCGCATCCGGCCCCCGGGCCTTAGTTTGGGGATCCCTGCTCTAGACTGTTCCACTTTCATATGTCCCTGTCCCCTGTGGTGTATTCCTTTGTCTCTCTCACCCCGAGTTTTTATCTCTGTGTTCATGCGGCCCACCCTTGTTTTTACTATTTCTTTGACTTCTTGATGTAATGTATATTATTATCTATTGTATTGTTTTAATTGTGTTATGATATGTTGTTTTTATATTTTATTATATTGTATTGCTCTGGGCATGGCCCCATGTTAGCCGCCCCGAGTCCCCGTTGGGGAGATGGTGGCGGGGTATAAATAAAGTTTTATTATTATTATTATTATTATTATTATTATTATTATTATTAAAACAGTGGATGCGGCGGCTCTTGATGAGACATGCTGCCTTATCACAGGATGCCTGTGCCCTACACCGCTGGAGAAATTATAAAGTTCTAGCCAATATTGCACCACCTGATATCCATCGGCAAGTAGCAGCCAGTAATGAAAGGACCAAGGCATTGACATCTCTGGCCCATCCTCTGTTTGATATCAGCCAGCAAGCCAACGCCTTAAATCAAGAAATAGCTTCCTAAGATCTACAGAGATACTTGGAGTAACAACTCAGCAAGCAAGAGTCCAAAAGTAGTAGGATAAAACCTGGAACCTTGATCAGTGGCTGAGACCGGATGAGAAACTCCCTCCTGGGCACATAGGAGGTTGGGCGACTTGGAAGGCGCTGAACTGACTGCACTTTGACACCATGAGATACAGAGCCAATCTTAGCACATGGGACCTCAAAGTGGAGTCCACGACATGCAAGTGTGGAGAAGAGCAAACCAGACCACCTACTACAATGCAGCTTGAGCACAGCCACATGCACAATGGAGGACCTTTTTATGGCAACATCAGAGGCACTTGAAGTGGCTAGCTTCCGGTCAAAGGAAATTTTGTATAATGCCAAGTTTTTAAATTTTATTTGTGGTTTTCTATACATTATAACTGTATTCTCAACTCGCTTCTGACACGACAAATAAATAATACAGTAGAGTCTCACTTATCCAACATAAACAGGCCGGCAGAACATTGGATAAGCGAAAATGTTGGATAATAAGGAGGGATTAAGGAAAAAGCCTATTAAACATAAAATTACATTATGATTTTACAAATTAAGCATCAAAACACCATGTTATACAACAAATTTGACAGAAAAAGTAGTTTAATATGCAGTAATGCTACATAGTAATTACAGTAGAGTCTCGTTTATCCAATGTAAATGGGTCGGCAGAATGTTGGATAAGCGAATATGTTGGATAATAAGGAGAGATTAAGGAAAAGCCTATTAAACATCAAATTAGGTTATGATTTTACAAATTAAGAACCAAAACATCATGTTATACAACAAATTTGACAGAAAAAGTAGTTCATTACACATTAATGCTATGTAGTAATTACTGTATTTACGAATTTAGCACCAAAATATCATGATGTATTGAAAACATTGACTACAAAAAAGCATTGGATAATCCAGAACATTGGCTAAGCGAATGTTGGATAAGTGAGACTCTACTGTACTATATTTACGAATTTAGCACCAAAATATCACGATGTATTGAAAACACTGACTACAAAAATGCGTTGGATAATCCAGAACATTGGCTAAGCGAATGTTGGATAAGTGAGACTCTACTGTACTGTATTTACGAATTTAGCACCAAAATATCACGATGTATTGTAAACATTGACTACAAAAATGTGTTGGATAATCCAGAACATTGGCTAAGCGAATGTTGGATAAGTGAGACTCTACTGTACTGTATTTACAAATTTAGCACCAAAATATCACGATGTATTGTAAACATTGACTACAAAAATGCGTTGGATAATCCAGAACGTTGGCTAAGCGAATGTTGGATAAGTGGGACTCTACTGTACTGTATTTACGAATTTAGCACCAAAATATCACGATGTATTGAAAACACTGACTACAAAAATGCGTTGGATAATCCAGAACGTCGGCTAAGCGAATGTTGGATAAGTGAGACTCTACTGTACTGTATTTACGAACTTAGCACCAAAATATCACGATGTATTGAAAACATTGACTACAAAAATGCGTTGGATAATCCAGAACGTTGGATAAGTGAGACTCTACTGTACTGTATTTACGAATTTAGCACCAAAATATCACGATGTATTGAAAACATTGACTACAAAAATGCGTTGGATAATCCAGAACGTTGGATAAGTGAGACTCTACTGTACTGTATTTACGAATTTAGCACCAAAATATCACGATGTATTGAAAACATTGACTACAAAAATGCGTTGGATAATCCAGAACGTTGGATAAGTGAGACTCTACTGTACTGTATTTACGAATTTAGTACCAAAATATCACGATGTATTGTAAACATTGACTACAAAAATGTGTTGGATAATCCAGAACGTTGGATAAGTGAGACTCTACTGTACTGTATTTACGAATTTAGTACCAAAATATCATGATGTATTGAAAACATTGACTACAAAAATGCGTTGGATAATCCAGAACGTTGGATAAGTGAGACTCTACTGTACTGTATTTACGAATTTAGTACCAAAATATCACGATGTATTGAAAACATTGACTACAAAAATGCGTTGGATAATCCAGAACGTTGGATAAGTGAGACTCTACTGTACTGTATTTACGAATTTAGTACCAAAATATCACGATGTATTGTAAACATTGACTACAAAAATGTGTTGGATAATCCAGAACGTTGGATAAGTGAGACTCTACTGTACTGTATTTACGAATTTAGTACCAAAATATCATGATGTATTGAAAACATTGACTACAAAAATGCGTTGGATAATCCAGAACGTTGGATAAGTGAGACTCTACTGTACTGTATTTACGAATTTAGTACCAAAATATCACGATGTATTGAAAACATTGACTACAAAAATGCGTTGGATAATCCAGAACATTGGATAAGCGAGACTCTACTGTAGTTGGCAATTTGGAAAGTACATTTATATTGGCTCAGCCATTTTGCTGTATTTGATAGGAATCCGACCCCCTCCAAAAAAGGCCACCCAGCCCAACCCCCGTCTGGAAGGAAGGACACCATCTGATCCCTCCCAACAGATGGCCAGGTGAGACTGGATGAATGTCCCTCCCGCCAAAACGAAGTTTGCGCAAATTAATAAACTTTCCCCCCACGTTTTGATGATAGAACCAATTAGGAAATGGTATTTATAATTACCAAAAATCGAAGAGTGTTACAGAGTGTAGGCCAGGCCTGGGCAAACTTGGGCCCGCCCTTCAGGTGTTTTGGACTCCAACTCCCAGCATGCCTCACAGCCTCGGGCCCTTTCCTTTTCCCCCTCAGCCGCTTAAGCGGCTGAGGGGGAAAAGGAAGGGGCCCGAGGCTGTGAGGCATGCTGGGAGTTGGAGTCCAAAACACCTGAAGGGAGGGCCCAAGTTTACCCAGGCCTAGAGCAAGCTCTTCTTACCTTTAGTTCTTCCTAATCTTCAGTTTGAATCTCTTTCCCTGCCCTTCTCTCTCTCTGTTGACGCCGCTCACGCAATTAGCGCCGCTTTGAGGCCTAGGGGCGCCACTGCGCATGCGCCCAGATCATTTGCACAAAGCTGACAGTTTGACTAGTTTGGCGCGAAAAACTCTCTTGATTGGTTTAGATACAAAAAGTACAACGAATGTCACGTTTAATATTAAAAAATTCACAAGAATTGCTTCATCAATCATCAGGTTGTGCAAGAATGCACGGATTTTGCATATTTTTTTCCTGCAGCCCACAAAGGATTGATGTTTATTCCTGGGTAATCAATGCTATTTCCTAATTAGTTCTGTCCTAAACACACTGTATTATATTTACCGTATATACTCAAGTATACGCCTAGTTTTCCAGCCCTTTTTTTAAGACTGAAAAAGCCCCCCTCGGCTTATACTTATACTCAAGAATATACGGTACATTTATTGGGGTTGTTGTATGTCTTTCAGGCTGTGTGGCCATGTTCCAGAAGCATTCTCTCCTGACGTTTCGCCCACATCTATGGCAGGCATCCTCAGAGGTTGTGAGGTATGGATAAACTAAGTGAGGGTACATTTATTATTTTTCTCTATTATTATTGGTATGATTACATTTATTATTTTTCTCTATTATTGTTGCTACTATTACATTTATTTTACTCTATTTTATTATTATTATTAATACATTTATTATTTCACTCTGATCTTATTATTATTATTACATTTATTATTTTACTCTATTTATTATTACTTGTATTATTTTCCTGTATTTATTATTATGATTATTACATGTATTATTTTTCTCTATTATTATTGGTATGATTACATTTATTATTTTTCTCTATTATTGTTGCTACTATTACATTTATTTTACTCTATTTTATTATTATTATTATTAATACATTTATTATTTCACTCTGATCTTATTATTATTGCATTTATTATTTTACTCTATTTATTATTACTTGTATTATTTTCCTGTATTTATTATTATTATATGTATTATTTTTCTCTATTATTATTGGCATTATTACATTTATTATTTTTCTCTATTATTGTTGCTACTATTACATTTATTTTACTCTATTTTATTATTATTAATACATTTATTATTTCACTCTGATCTTATTATTATTACTCTATTTATTATTACTTGTATTATTTTCCTGTATTTATTATTATGATTATTACATGTATTATTTAACTCTATTATTATTAATAGGATACCTAAGCACATTTACATTGAAGAAGATGAGAATAATTATGATTTGATCAGAGTTGGACATACTCGGGTGAGGGTCCTGGTTGGCTTATATTTGGGTCAGCTTATACTCAAGAATATATGGTACATTTATTATTTTTCTCTATTATTATTGGTATGATTACATTTATTATTTTTCTCTATTATTGTTGCTACTATTACATTTATTTTACTCTATTTTATTATTATTATTCTTAATACATTTATTATTTCACTCTGATCTTATTATTATTATTGCATTTATTATTTTACTCTATTTATTATTACAGTAGAGTCTCACTTATCCAACATAAACGGGTCAACAGAACGTTGGATAAGTGAATATGTTGGATAATAAGGAGAGATTAAGGAGACGCCTATTACACATCAAATTAGCTTATGATTTTACAAATTAAGCACCAAAACATCATGTTATACAACAAATTTGACAGAAAAAGTAGTTCAATACACAATAATGTTATGTTCAATACTGTATTTACGGATTTAGCACCAAAATATCATGATATATTGAAAACATTGACTACAAAAATGCGTTGGATAATCCAGAATGTTGGATAAGCGAGACTCTACTGTACTTGTATTATTTTCCTGTATTTATTATTACTATTATTACATGTATTATTTTACTCTATTATTATTAAAAGGAGACATAAGCACATTTACATTGAAGAAGATGAGAATAATGATGATTTGATCAGAGTTGGACAGTCTTATCTTAAATTTGAGCTTTATGTAAATATTCAAAAACATTTAACCTACCGATGCCTCAATTAATGTAATTTTATTGGTATCTATTTTTATTTCTGAAATTTACCACCCTCGACTTATACTGGAGTCAATGTTTTTCCAGTTTTTTTGTGGTAAAATTAGGTGCCTCGGCTTATATTTAGGTCAGCTTATATTTGAGTATATACGGTATATTTCTTATATTACTAGCTTGGGTACCTGGCATTGCCCGGATTATTTGAAAAGGGCCTTGTTTGTTGTTGGATGTCAGGTAAATTTAATTTCATCATATTTATTTATTTACTATATTTATATCCCGCTTTTCTCACCCCGAAGGGAACTCAAAGCAGCTTACAAATCAAATGAACATACAATATTATATTAGCATAGCACAATGTAAGCATTAAATTACTATATTGTACTATATCATTATATGGTAATATTATTAGTAATATTAAAGGTAAAGGTTTCCCCTGCCATTAAGTCCAGTTGTGTCCTACTCTGCTCATCTCCATTTCTAAGCCGAAGAGCCGGCGTTGTCCGCAGACACCTCCAAGGTCATGTGGCCGGCATGACTGCATGGAGCACTGATACCTTCCCGCCAGAGTGGTACCTATTGATCTACTCACACTCTGGGGGTTGGTGCTCATCTCCATTTCTAAGCCAAAGAGCCGGCGTTGTCCGCAGACACCTCCAAGGTCATGTGGCCGGCATGACTGCATGGAGTGCTGTTAGTAATATTACATTTAATATATAATTAATATTAATATATAAATATTAATATATAATTAATATTATTATATTGTATTATTAGTAGGATAATATTGTATTCCATTATAATATTATTATATTATATGTATATACAATATATGTTATGCTACGCTATGCCTTAAAAAAAACTCGCTGGTGCTTGCAGATACATCTAAGGGATTTCTAGTTCAATGTTTCCTGTTGCTCATGCTCCATGCTTTCAAGTGTTAAGGATTGTCCCAGAATCTCCTGAGGATGCCGAAGCCTGTTAAGAGTTAGTGGGCCAAAGCTAGTGTCGTCCCGAGGAGAGTAGGCCGAAGCCTGTTAGAGTAGCAAAATGTTTAATTATAGTGTAAATTTTAAATACAGTAGTCTCACTTATCCAACATAAACGGGCCGGTAGAACGTTGGATAAGCGAGTGGGACCAAGAGCTTGTTAGAATATAGGAGGGCTTTAAAAAACTGAATGGCCACTCCAGGAGATTTCCCAAAGAGACAATTCACTTTTTTATTTCTACAGATAGCAAGGGCTGCAAAAATAGTTGTTGGGGACATGCTATACCCAGCCCCATGCTAAAGGCAATGGGAGAAAGCCTGTGGTCTACAAAGGAGGCAAAGTCTGGTAGGATGCGGGGGGGGGGGGGGGTGGTGGTGTGGGGTGAAGTGCTTACCACTGGGGCCCTGCTTCAGGCAGAGGGAATGTGAGCGGGAGAGAGAACGAGAAATCTCTCACTTCCAAGAACCAAGGTTTGAGCTGTCGGAGTATTTGCAGCGCAGCAGTAGTTGGATGGAAGCAGTGGAACGCAGAACAAAGAGACACTCAAGAGACGTTGGTAAAACTATTTACAAAGTTTTACTGTAGGCAGCAATAATCAACACAAACAGACTTGCAGATGACAGACGAACACGGGACTGTTGTGTTCTCCAACAGAACTTGACTCGAACTCTAGGCAGACAGAACTCAACTGAACTGAACTGATGCAATCGTTATGCACAAACACTTGTGTCTGGATACTCCCTAGTTCCAGCCACACATCAAGGTCATCATAGCTTCTTGGCAATTAACTCTTTCCACATTATGGTACATTCTGGATGATGCAATCAGTTGCAATACAAGCATGGCACAAATTGCATGTAAACACTATCAATACACAAATCCCACATTAACATGAGCTTCCTGTCGAGGAGGATGTCAAAGCCCAGGATTTTGAAACGGGCAGTCCGAGACATGGTTGGGGAAGCAGGTGCAGTAGTTATGCTTCAGCACCGGATGGGCAGCATGTACTGAACTCTACGTGGCAGCATGTACTGCAATCTACATGGGGCTGCCCTTGAAGACGGTCCAGAAACTA
Source organism: Anolis carolinensis (assembly GCF_035594765.1). Taxonomy (NCBI): domain Eukaryota; kingdom Metazoa; phylum Chordata; class Lepidosauria; order Squamata; family Anolidae; genus Anolis; species Anolis carolinensis. The sequence continues at coordinate 2,242,225 of NW_026943822.1, read as the reverse complement.
CAGTTGGTACAACAGTCGGCAGCTAGGTTACTAACCGGAGTTGCTCACAGGAAGTGGTCAACCCCCGTTCAAGCAGCTCCACTGGCTGCTGATAATGTTCTGGGCCCAGTTCAAGGTGCAGGTTATTACCTCTAAAGCTCTAAACGGTTCGGGACCTGCCTATCTTTGTGACTACGTCGTTCCCTATGAACCTATGCGCTCTCTGAGATCTTCCGGGGAGGCCCTCCTCTCTTCCACCCTCCTCACAACTGCATTTGGTGGGGACAAGAGAGAGAGAGAGAGAGAGAGAGAATTACTGTTTTATTTTTTTTATATTGTGACTTGTATTATGTTGCTTATATTTTGTCTTTACGTTGTTTGGGCCTCTGCCCCATGTAAGCCGCCCCGAGTCCCCACGGGGAGATGGTGGCGGGGTATAAATAAAGTTTTATTATTACTATTATTATTACATGTACTGAACTGCCTTTTCTGTCAATTTGTTGTAAAACATGATGTTTTGGTGCTTAATTTGTAAAATCATAACGTAATTTGATGTTTAATAGCCTCTACTGTAATTTGAATTCTATGGACTACCTCTGACATTTTGACGTTGGTTTTTATTCTGTTTTGCTTTTCTGCTTTTTATATACATTCTTCAATAAACTGCTTTCCTATTTTACCCTGCACTGAGTGTGGTAAGTGGAGAGCTGCTTCCCAGCCTTGGAGTACAACCGTTCTGCCATGATCACACTTTGTGCATTTACTGGCCCAGCTTCCGGTTCCGTCCCACGCCTGTCCCTGCTTTTCATCCCCAAGGGCTACTTGGGACGGGCCTTTCTCCCGGGACCAAGGGCCACCAGGGGTGGGGGGCTCGCTTCAGGGATGCGGTAGAGAAAGTTCCCCGTGGCGTCAAAAACCTCCCTGCCCCTCTGCTGCTCCTTGCGCGTGGGCCCCTCGCTCTTCCCGGTGATGGCGGCTGCAACCACGGCATCCTGTTTGGTGGCGCGCGAAGGCGAGGGATGGAAGCGGCTGCGGAGGACGCGGCGGACGACGTCAGGCGGCACCTGGAAGCCGCGGGCCAGGCGCTCCACGGGCCACTCCTCCGGCGCCTCCCGCGAAAGGAAGCTGAAAGGGAAGGGTTCAAAGGGGGGCTCAGCTTCAGCCAGGCTCACTTCCGATGCCCGATCCCGCACTGTAATGGCTCCTCACCGGATCTGCTCCATGGCCTGGCGGCTCAGGGTGCGCTGGGGGGGTCCCCGTGGCTCCATCTGCCTCTTGATCCGCTGCTCCCGCACCGCCTTCGCCTGGCTCCGCAGCGTTCTGCAGGAAGGAGGGGCCCCCAAGGAGGCCGTGGGTATGCGGGCCACGAAACAGAGACGCTCTGCAGAAGGCCTGGGCCAACTTGGGCCCTCCAGGTGTTTTGGACTTCGACTCCCACCATTCCTAAGCGGCTGAGGGGGAAAAGGAAGGGGCCTGAGGCTGTTTGGAATGGTGGGAGACGAAGTCTAAAACACCCGGAGGGCCCAATTGGCCCAGACCTGCTCTGTAGGCTTATCCTTCTGCTGAATTTGTATTCAAGGGACATTGAACAGGGAACAGGTACATTTCTTAAGTGTAACACCAACCAAAAATATACATCTATATCATCAGAAATATTAAAAATTAACTAGGTATTTTTAATTACAAAAATGTGAGTCAAGCACTGAACGGGTTAAATAAGCTAGCGTCGCTCTGAGGAGTGAGTAGGCCGAAGCCTGTTAGAGTTAGTGGGCCAAAGCTAGTGTCGTCCTGAGGAGAGTGAGTAGGCCGAAGCCTGTTAGAGTTAGTGGGCCAAAGCTAGCGTCATCCTGAGGAGAGTGAGTAGGCCGAAGCCAGTTAGTTAGTGGGCCAAAACTAGTGTCGTCCCGAGAATGAGTAGGCTGAAGCCTGTTAGAGTTAGTAGGCCAAAGTTAGTGTCATCCTGAGGAAAGTAGGACGAACCTGTGAGAAATAATGGGCCAAAGCTAGTGCCATCCTGAGCAGTGTGAGAACGCCTCAGTATGAAGAACGCCTAGTATGAGGAAGCCTCAGTGTGTGAGAAGGCCTGGTGTGTAAAGCTTCATGTGTGAAGCCCCAGTGTGAAGGCTGCTGTGTGTGAAGTTACTGTGTGAAACTTCTGTGTGAGTCTCATTTGAGATGAGGCTCTGTGAGAGCGAAGCTGTTTATCTGCATGAGAAAGAAGCCCAGTATGGAAGCAAAGAAGGAAGTGTTGTCGAAGGCTTTCATGGCCGGGATCACAGGATTGTTGTATGTTTTCCGGGCTGTGTGGCCATGTTCTAGAAGTATTCTCTCCTGACGTTTCGCCCACATCTATGGCAGGCATCCTCAGAGGTTGTGAGGTATGGAGAAACTAAGCAGGGAAGGTTTATATATATCTGTGGGAAGTCCAGGGTGAGGGAAGAACTCTTGTCAGTTGGAGGCCAGCGTAAATGTTTTATTTACAGTAGAGTCTCACTTATCCAAGCTACATGGGACGGCAAAAGCTTGGATAAGTGAATATCTTGGATAATAAGGAGGGATTAAGGAAAAGCCTATTAAACATCAAATGAGGTTATGATTTTACAAATTAAGCACCAAAACTTCATGTTATACAACAAATTTGACAGAAAAAGTAGTTCAATACGCAGTAATGCTATGTAGTAATTACTGTATTTACGAATTTAGCACCAAAATATCACGATATATTGAAAACATTGACTACAAAAATGGCTTGGATAATCCAGAGGCGTGGATAAGCGAGGCTTGGATAAGTGAGACTCTACTGTATTTATTTTATTTATTTAAACGGAGAAACGTCAGGAGAGAATGCTTCTGGAACACGACCACACAGCCCGGAAAACTCCAAGCAACGAATTGCTCCCCGCCTTGCTTACCTCTCCAGGTCCAGCTCGGGATCCCCGCTTGCTTCCAGCCTCGTCCCCAACCGAGCCAACCCCCGCAGGCCCAGAAGCAGCTGCCGCCCCGCAGGCCCCATCGCGAGGGAGGAGGAGGAGGAGCTAGAGAAAGCGGCACACACGTGGCCTCGGGGGCGTGGCTTCCGGGTCCGAGGCCACGCCTCCCGCCGACCCCAGGCTTTTGAGCAGAGGCTGGATGGCCATCTGTTGGGGGTGCTTTGCATGCGATTTCCTGCTTCTTGGCAGAGGGTTGGACTGACTGGCCCATGAGGTCTCTTCCAACTCTACTATTCTATGATTCTATGCCGGCTTCTAGGAAGCACCCACTTTTGCGTCTGTCTGTGGAGTACATTATTGGCCACTGGCCATCGCAAGGCCCTTCTTTTGTCCTGACAAAATCCCTCCTCCTGAACCTGGTGATGCAAAGGACAGGCAGACTCCCAAGCGCATAACTGTATAAAGCTTTAATAGAAAGTGGGCTATAAAAAAGTCCCTACCCGGCCCGCAGTCCCCCTCTGTCCGGTTGAGCAGCCTTCTCGGCGTGCTGAGGGGGCCGGGGTGGCCGGCAGGCAGATGGGCCCCGGGGGCTGACGCAGCCGGAAAGAGGCCACTGGGCAGAGTGCACTCTTCCCTCCGGGGTCCGGGGCCACAAGGGCTGCAGCTCAGCAGGGCAGCCTCCAATGCCCCTTGGCCCCTCTTGGCATGGCCACGGTGCCCTCCCAGCAGGCCCCGCTCTTCGGGCTCCTCCAGTCGCCAGGGCACTTAGGACTCCAGTCAAGCCTCCTTCCTGCGCAGGAGGAGGGAAAGGGGCCTGCAGTGAGGAGGACGGGGCCCCTTTTTCCATGGAGGGCCGCTACCTGGGCAGGTGGAGGTGCTGGGAGGCGGCCACCGTGCTGGAGCGGTGAGGGCTGCTGCGGCGCAGGAGCGGGGCTGAGGCAGAGTTGATGGTCAGCCCTCGCAGCAGCTCCGGGTGGTGATTGTGGGGTTTGAGGGGGGCAGGCATGGAGGAAGGGAAGGAGAAGCTGCCAACGCTGCCATTGAGCGCTTTCCCTCCGCCGTGGGAGAGGCAGTTCAGGGAGCCGGAGCCCAAGTACAAGGGCCGCTTGTAGGCAGGGCTTCCCGGAACAGAGGTCGAGGCGGCGACACCGGAGGCAGCGTGGGGGGCCCGGGCCCAGCCCAGGAGAGGCGGCGGCGGCGGCGGCTGCGCTGTGGCTCTGTGTGGGAGGGGAGAGGGGTGGCTCCGGGAGGTGCTCTTCTGCGACCGAGCGGCCCTGCTCCTGGCGGCGCTGCCCCACTCGAGGGTGCTCCCTTTGGCGGGCGCCAGCTCCAGCACCCGGGGGCTGACCGCGGTATACTCACCGCCATCTGCCTTGCTCATGGCGCTGCCAAAGCGCCGCCCTCCGGCCCGCAGCATCTGGGCCAGCGTGCAGGGCTGCCCCACCATGCCGCTGCCCAGCCAGCTGATGTTCCTGGGGGGCAGCGAGAGGGTGCTGCCATCGTGGTGGGCCCCCAGACCGGACAGGGTGCCCAAGATGGTGGGGATAAAGCCTTGGTTGCCCAGGAGCTGGACGCGGGCGGCGGGGGGCGGTGGCGGCACGGCCTGATGTCTGAAGCGGGAGACGGTGCTCCCCAGGAAGGAGACGGGGACCAGCGTCATGGCACTCTGGGAATCGCGGTTGTTGAGCACCTCCTGGATGAAGTGGGACTGGAGCAGAAAAGTAGCAGGTTGAGCAGCAGGAAAGAAAAGGTTGCTCCCCAAATGGCTCAGGGGGGACCCACTTCCCTCGGGTTCCTTCTCAAGGGCTCTGTACTCTCCCCAAAATAGACCCACATGACCCCCTTGACCTGCGGGCCCCACCTTCCAGGTTGTGTCCCTGTGCTCCCTAAAGAGCTATCCGGTGTTTGCATACCACTGTTGGCCCCGGGAGCCCAGGCACCCAGAGCCCGGCTATGGTCAACAGGAAAGAGCACCACAGTCAGTGACCCCAGAGGAGGGATTTGAGGTGGAGCCTGGCTCCAGAGGGAGGGCCCACCTGGCTTTCAGCGAAGTTGATGCGGGGCTTCTGGATGTCCAAGGGGCTGGGCTCACTGTGGCTCAGCAACCGGGTCAGCAGGTTGATGACGCCCAGACCTCGGATGAGGTTCTCCCGTCTCAGGAGGGCCTTGACCCGCTCCACCTCCTCCTCCTCCACAATGGCCTGAGGGGTCATGCTGTCGTAAGGCACGGTGGACACCTGGGGAGCAAAGCCAAGACAGAGCTGATGGGGATGGGTTCGCCTGAGGCTCCTGCCCCCGTTTTCATCTCTCTGAGACCCTGAGGCAGAATGCCCTCCCTCCAAACTCCCATCTCTCTTCCCAAACCCCCATCTCCCCCCCGAACCCCCCCCCCCCCCCCCCCGGTCACAGGCAGGGTTGCTGGTGGGATATAAAGGAAAAGATTTCCACCCCTGTCTGAAAGGACCTTTGTGAAGTGGGCTTTACACCAGGGTATAAAAATAAAGTAGTTATTATCATCATCGCCATCATCATCACCATATCTCTCTTATGTCATCTATGTAAAGTATATGAGAGGATACTATTCAATCAATTAGGACCTGTTATCGAACCTAAGCTTATTGCACAACAAGCAGGTTTCAGGCCAGGGTAAAACTATACAGGTCAAATTCTCCATCTGACTGAGCATATCGAGGAAGGCTATGAGAAAGGATGCATTATGGGAACAGTTTATGTGGACCTTATGACAGCCTATGACACAGAAAAAATGCTGCACAAAGTCTACCATATCACCCAGGACTTTGACTTTAGAAAAACTGTCCAGACCCTCCTGGAAAACCGCAGCTTCTATGTGGAGTTTCAGGGCAAGAAAAGTAGATGGAGGCAGCAAAGGAATGGTTTACCCCAAGGAAACGTTCTTGCATCGACCTTGTTTAACATCTTCATGAATGATCAGCCACAAACATCACTCGCAAAGAGCTTTATATATGCTGATGACCTTGGCCTTACAACACAAGCAAAATATTTTGAAACAGTTGAAAACCAGCTCACTAATGCCTTGAAAGATCTCTCCAGCTACTACAAAGAGAACCACCTGAAGCCGAACCCTTCCAAGACACAAGTGTGTGCTTTCCACCTACGTAACTGTGAAGCCAACAGGAAACTGAAAGCTACTTGGGAAGGCCAAGAGCTCGAACACTGTTTCCATCCTAAATATCTTGGTGTCACCTTAGATCGAACACTAACATAGGAAACACAAAGTAGCTGCACGCAACAACATCCTGCAGAAACTGACTGGCAGCGCATGGGGTGCAGACCCACAAGTAATAAGAACATCAGCCCTGGCCTTGTCTTTCTCGACTGCTGAGTACGCCTGTCCTGTCTGGCACAAGTCTGTCCATGCGAAGCAGGTGGACATAGCACTGAACGAAACATGTAGAATAATCACAGGATGCCTTAAACCTGCACCTGTTGATAAATTCTACATTGCTCCTCCTGATGTGCGATGGGAAGATGCTGCTAACGGTGAGAGAAATAAGGTCGAACATTGTGAAAGCCACCCACTGCATGACTATCACTCTCCTCCCAGTAGACTCAAATCAAGGAAAAGCTTCATGAGAACCACCACTCCTCTTGATGTTCCTCCAGCAGCAGCAAGAGTGTCCCTCTGGGCAGCTAGACCAGGCAATCCCAACTGGATGGCCCCCCATGAAGGTCTTCCTTCCTCCAGGGGCAAACCAAGAATGAGCAACTTGAAAGTCCCTAAATAGACTGAGAAGCAGAGTGGGCAGATCAAAAGACAACCTGGCAAGATGGCATTACCTGGAGGAATCCTCCACCTTGTGTGACTGTGGAGCAGAACAAACAACTCCGCATATGTCTGCTTGCCCACAATGCCCTGCCTCATGTACGGAGGAGGAGTTGTTCAAAGCTACGGACAATGCGGTTGCTGTTGCCCGCTTTTGATCTAAAACTATTTAGCTGTTTGTGATTCCTTTATTGTATCGCTTTTAAACTTATTTATTATGCAATGCTTTTGACACGAAATAAAATCAATAAATCTATGGGCTCCCCTTTGAAGCCCCTGGGCACAGGCTGCAGGGGGGAGATGGCACATAGGAATTGGGCTCCCTCTGAATGTCAGGGTTCAGAAGGAAACAAAACAACAGGACGTTTTATGGGGATGGAAATAAGGTTGCATCCCCATAGAGGCAGGAAGCATGGGGGTGCATGTGTGTGTGGGAAGGAAGGAAGGGGGTCAGTGGAGAACCGCACTGAGCAGCCTTTGGGGGTCCACCTGCAGAAGAATCAGCTCAAACAGAAGCACTGGGTCCCATGTCCCACTCGGCTCCTCCAAAATGGGTGGGGGGCTAGTACCTTTGGGTTCCAGGTCTTGGCCTTGGCCTTGATCTTCTCCTGGTATTTCTCCCCAGCGGATTCTCCCTGCGGGTTCTCCTTCCCCTCCTTCCGCTTCTTCCCGGCCGCACTCTCCCGCTGCTGCTCTTTCTTCTGCCGGATTTCTTCCAGCTGTTGCCTGGCAGAGGAGGGGGAGGCTGCAGTGCATTGCAAGGGTCACCTGGGGCTCCCCAAAACAAGGGAGACAGGCTCTTCATCCGGAAATAATGTCTTTCCCTCCCGCTCCCAGGGCGGGTACCTGGCGCACTCCTCTCTAGCCTTTGAGGCCACCGTCTCGTGAAACAGGGACCCCCTGTGATTGAAGAAGTGTGCATACTTGTCGGTGTTGCCAGTGGGGAAGATGTGGCGGTACCCACCCAGGTGGCTCCTCTCGTGCATGTCTGCCTGGGCCAGCCAGGCCGCCTGGTTGCTCTCCATCTGCTCCCGCCTGCAAAGCAAGAAGGGTCTGGTTGTCCTCCCCCCGATTTGAGAGCACTTGATAATTCCCATTGCTTTAAGAAAGTTCAAAATATGCTTAAGGATCAATCTCACCATGGATATTCTTCTTTTTTAAAATTACAGTAGAGTCTCACTTATCCAACACTCGCTTATCCAACGCATTTTTGTAGTCAATGTTTTCAATACATCGTGATATTTTGGTGATAAATTCGTAAATACAGTAATTACTACATAGCATTACTGCGTATTGAACTATGTTTTCTGTCAAATTTGTTGTATAACATGACGTTTTGGGTCTTAACTTGTAAAATCATAACCTAATTTGATGTTTAATAGGCTTCTTCTTAATCTCTCCTTATTATCCAACATATTCGCTTATCCAATGTTCAGCCGGCCCGTTTACGTTGGATAAGTGAAACTCTACTGTATCTACCATCTGGCAGGTGATATAAGTTGATAAAATCAATGACAAATAGGCTGAGAGATAACTTTATCCCAGAGCTGTGACTATATTATTTTAGCCATGAAACTACCTCTCCCATGTGATGTCTTTCTGCACTTTGGCCCAGATCTGTTTTTAGCCTCCCGTTTTTAATATTTTATGCAGTATATTGATTTTTATGACTGTTTTACTGATGTTGATGTCTTACTGATGTGTAAAATTGTTTTTACTGTTTTATCGCTGTAATTGTATTGTTGTGTTGGGCATGGCCCCATGGAAGCCGCTCCGAGTCCCTCCGGGGAGATGGGACAGGGTATAAAAATAAAGTTGTTGTTATTATTATTATTATTATTATTATTATTATTATTATTATTATTATATGGAACTCTATGGTTTTACACTGATGTGGCTTTAGGGGCATTGCAACAATGATAAGAATGTGGAAGGATTGGTGTTTTGTTTTGTAATTCTACATATATAATGTGTAATGGAATAGCATTTAATTTTGTTGTACAATGTACCCCTGGGCTGCAGGGGGGGGGGCAGGAAGGCACGGCTCTGCCCACCCCTCCTTTGGTTTGCGGGCAGTGAGCCCCCTTGCCCTCGGAAACCAACTTCCCAGTCTGGCCCTCGGATGTTGCCGAGAGGAAACAAGAAAACGGGGGCGGTGGAAGACTCTTACTTTCTGCTCACTCCATTGTCTCTTCTCTCTTAAGGGGGGCAATGCAATGGTATAAGGGAGAGGAACTAGGCCACTCAGAGGTGCCAGAAGCAGAGGGCAGCTCCAAGGCTGGAAGAGGCGCCTCCTGTGCCCAGTCTCCTGAGCTCAGGTTGCGCTTCCCCACATCCGCAATCCCTCCCTGCCCACCTTCCCATGTACCTGGCCTCCCGGGGTGGCTGGTGGGGCTGGAGCAGGCGCTCCTTCACCCGCCTCTTGTCTTCCTCCAGCACCTTCCTCTTGTCACAAGCCCGTAGGTTGATGAGGTTGAGGGTGTCGCAGAGCAAGGCATCCTTCACTTCCCGGTCCAGCCGGGAGTCCGTGGTGAAACTGGGGGAGTGGTTGACCTGAGGACGGAGATAGGGATGCGGCCTCAGCCCACCATGAGGAGGGAAAGGATGGGAGAACAAACCCTATGAGGAGCGGCTTAAAGAGCTGGGTATGTTTAGCCTGCAGAAGAGAAGGCTGAGAGGAGACATGATAGCCATATACAAATATGTGAGGGGAAGTCATAGGGAGGAGGGAGCAAGCTGCCCTGCAGACTAGGACGCGGAACAATGGCTTCAAACTACAGGAAAGGAGATTTATTTCCAATATTTATATCCCGCCCTTCTCACCCAAAGGGACTCAGGGCGGCTTACAACACTGGCACAATTAGATGCCTATACAAAATCAATCAGCAATACATAAAATCAGTTTAAAAACAATTAAATACAATATAAAATTACAGTATATAAATTTTTAAAAATACTGTACATATACTCAGATCCGTTCATCCGAAAACCTCGTGCCATATCCATAGGTCATTTTAGATATTAAATTTATAATCTTATATTATCTGTTTAGAACTGGATTATATTTAGAACTGATGTTTGGCAGTGGAACTCTCTGCCCCAGACGGTGGTGGAGCCTCCTTCTTTGGAGGCTTTTAAGCAGAGGCTGGATGGCCATCTGTCGGGGGTGCTTTGAATGAAATTTTCCTGCTTCTTGGCATAGGGTTGGACTGGATGGCCCATGAGGTCTCTTCCAATTCTACGATTCTATGATTCTATGGCTGTGGGCGGTCTTTCAAGTCTCCTTCGCCGGACTTCCCAGCCCTTTGGCAAGACTGTTTGCATGTCTCTACACAGCTAAAGGGATGGACAGGGGTGCTTCTCCTTAAAGACAGCACAGCAGGTCCTCCCCTGGGACCCTCCAGGGCTGAATGGACAGCCAAAAACCAAAGGTGGAAGTGGAGAGGGACCACCTGTTTATGGGCTTGAACAAAAGAGGAATTTATTTATTTATTTACTGTATTTATATACCACTTTTCTCACCCCGAGGGGAACTCAAAGCGGTTTACAACATAATATTGGCAAAATTCAATACCTAATATACACGTAAAACCAAATCATAAAATCTAAACAAGAAACATATAACTGTGCATTAAATATCAATAGGACCATTAAACATAAGACATAAACAATATTTAGACATGAAAACATAGAATTAAAAACTAGTAATGTAAACATTAAAATCACATGATCCAAAATCGTAGACTGGGGCCATTCCAGTTGTCAATTGCACGTACAGTAGAGTCTCACTTATCCAACATAAACGGGCCAGCAGAACGTTGGATAAGCAAATATGTTGGATAACAAGGAGAGATTAAGGAGAAGCCTATTAAACACCAAATTAAGTTATGATTTTACAAATTAAGCACCAAAACATCATGTTATACAACAAATTTGACAGAAAAAGTAGTTCAATATGCAGTAATGTTATGTTGTAATTTCTGTATTTACGAATTTAACACCAAAATGTCATGATATATTGAAAACATTGACTACAAAAATGGCTTGGATAATCCAGAGGCTTGGATAAGCGAGGCTTGGATAAGTGAGACTCTACTGTATTTCCTATTTATTTCTTGCACTGGATTACTTTACTGTTCAAAAGCTTGGTCCCACAATCATGTCTTTGTTTTCTTTCTGAAGGCCAAGAGGGGGGAGGGCAGTGATCTAATCTCACTGGGGAGAGAGTTCCACAGCCAAGGGGCCACCACTGAGAAAGCCCTGTCTCTCATCCCTATTAACCGTACTTGTGAAGCAGGTGGGACTGAGAGCAGGGCCTCCCCAAAAGATCTTAACCTCTGAGATGGTTCACAGAGGGAGATATGTTCAGACACATAAGCTGTTAGAACTTAGAAGAGTTGTTAGAACATTGGAGGGCTTGAAAAACTGAATGGCCACTCCAGGAGATTTCCCAAAGAGACAATTCACTTCTTTATTTCTACAGATAGTAAGGGCTGCAAAGAGCTTGAGAGAGACTGAGAAATCTCAGAAATCTGAGCAAAGAGCTTGAGAGAGACCGAGAAATCTCACTCACCTCCAAGAGCCAAGGTTTGAGCTTCCTGTCCAGGAGGATGTCAAAGCCCAGGATCTCGAAGCAGGCGCAGCCTGAGATGTGGTTGGGGAAGCAGGTGCGGTAGTTATGTTTCAGCACCGGATGGGCAGCAACAAGGGTTTTGATTACGATGTCCTCGATGTTCCTCCACAGCTCGGATGTGTCATAGCTGTGCTCCCGCATCCAGGTGTTCAAAGTGGACAGCTTCCTGTTTGGTCCGAGAGAGGGGAGGGTGGGGGAGGGTCAGTTGGGTGGTGCCAAGGCCTGCCTTGGGAAAGAGCAGCCAGTGGCTTTCTTTGCCCAAAAGCATGATGGGAAGCAGGGCAGCCCCAATCCCCCAATACCTCTTGCTCCCGGAGTAGTCATCACGCACAAAGTTCTCGTTGTGCTTGTTGATGGCATAGTTAGTAAGGTGCATGCAGATGTCCTCCTGGGGAGGGAGGGAGGGAGGGAGGGAAGGAGAGCGGGAGGGTCAGTCTCCAACCACCCAGCCTCTCCTTCCACCTTGGCTGAACATGGGTGGATACTGGGACAGCCAGTTCCAGTCTCTGTCCCAGATGGGCAGAGTCTGAGACCAAACCCGTGCTGACCATGGGTAGGTACATCACAGGCGCTCTGCCCATCCTGCACAAGACTCACAGGAGGAACCCCGCCCGGCAACAAGGGAGAGCGTATTACCCTACAAAGCATATACAAGTTCCTGGGAAATGTCCCTTCTTTACCAGGTTGTTGCTGCTGGGCTCGATGTATCTCATGGTGGCAAAGCGGGCCAGCCCCTCCTCGTATACAAAGATTCTTAGTGGGTCGCAGGAGGTGACCAAAACATAGATGCGCATGTCGAACTTAAAGCCATCAATGAGGAAGGGCTGCAAGGATATGGGCAGAGTGAGATGGATGAGCAAGGAAGGCGGGCTCAGCAGCGGGGCTTTAAGGCCAAGCTTTTTCCACTGGGCACAGACAGCACCACTGTGGCTGAAGACTAAGCAGGAAGGGGAAATGTTGTTTGTCTTTTCCCTTCCCTGGCCCTACCTTGGTGACATACTGTTGGCAAATCATGCGCTCCCCATGCTTGATCTCCTTTGGGTTGCGTGTGATGAAGATGCCTCGCCCTTGGCAGCCGCTGTCTGGCTTGCAGATGTACGTCCGGTTCTTCCGCATGCGGCCATAGGCCTGGAAGTCCCCGTAGCTGCACCGAGAGAGGAGAGAGGTCAATGTTTTGAGTAAGACTTACTCCTCACAATGACTTACTCCTCACAACATATCCTCACAATGTCAGGAGTGTGTGTGTATTGGTGGGGTGTGGGTCATCTGCTTCCAGGCTCCAAAGCGTCCCCTCACTCACTCTGCTGGCAGGCACCAGGTGCGAGGGAAGATGCTGTACTCTTTGGGGAAGAGCTTGAGCATGCGGTTGAGGTTGCGGGCAAGCAGGTCCTTGCGGCAGATCTCCGCCATGCCTGGGAAGTGGTTGATTTTCTGGAAGAATGGAAGAGGGTGGTGAGATCCCTGAACCCTTTCAAGTATTCTCGCTAGTGTCTCCCTAGGTCAATGATGGGCAACCTTTTGCACTTGGTGTGACAAAATTCACCAAAAAACCTAGCATGACTTGGGTGGTGTGTCTCTTCGAGAAAAAAACCCCATAATTTCACAATATATATAATTTAAATAACAAAAATATATAATTGTAATATATAACTGTATTTAATAAATCAAAAACTATTTACTACCATTATTTCCATGTACAACAATCTATGGTACCTCTTGCAGTTTCCACGCTGATTTCTCTCTATTGTAGTTTCAATGTAGTCATGAATAATGAATAATATAATAATAATAATATAATAGTAATAATATAATAATATACTACAATAATAGAATAATCATAGAATGATATTAGATAGATAGATAGATAGATAGATAGATAGATAGATAGATATAGATATAAATGTAATGTGCATAATTCCCATGGAGTAAACAACAAAACCACTGGACCAAATCATACCAAATTTGGCATTAGTCATCCAATCAATCTGCATGCGGCAGCGTGTCAGCAAAAATGGCTAGGCGTGTCAGTGCTGACACGCGTGTCATAGGTTGGCCATCACTGCCCTAGGTCGTCATCTCACACACCTACGACATTGTAATTCCTGAAGTCTTACTTGAAACCTTCCATCTACAAGCAGAAACCATTGCCATTTTTGTCAATAAATGACAATAAAATTATTCTATTCCAGTGATTCCCAAACTCTAGTCCTCCAGGTATTGATTTAAACTCGCTTTCTTGGCCAATGATAAGGGATGCTGGGAGCTGAAGTCCAAAATGGTTGTAAAATCAGACTTTGGGAAACACTGTTCTATTCTGTTCTGTTCACCTGCTGGAGTGCCCTGTTCCGTGGCCATCGCCACTGGCCAGCCAAGCTGTTTCTCCCCACAAAAGCCCAACCTTCCAACTCCTGTGAAAAAGATCTTAAGAGTCCTTGTGGACAACAAGTGAAACATGAGCCTACAATGTGATGCGGCAGCGAAAAAAGCCAATGGGATTCTGGCCTGCATAAATAGGGGTATAGCATCTAGATCCAGGGAAGTCATGTTCCCCTCTATTCTGCCTTGGTCAGACCACACCTGGAATACTGTGTCCACGTAAGTGTGATTTATTGTTATAATTGTATTATTTTACTTTGTTTAATAATGTGTATTATGTTGTTATGTAATGTTTGTGTTTGCTTTTATGACCGTGAGTCCCATCCGGGAGATAGGGCGGTATATAAATAAAGTTTTATTATATTATTATTATTATTAATTCTGGGCACCACAATTGAAGGAAGATGTTGACAAGTTGGAATGTGTCCAGAGGAGGGCAACTAAGATGATCAAGGGTCTGGAGAACAAGCCCTATGAGGAGCGGCTTAAAGAGCTGGGCATGTTTAGCCTGCAGAAGAGAAGGCTGAGAGGAGACATGATAGCCATGTACAAATATGTGGGGGGAAGTCATAGGGAGGAGGGAGCAAGCTTGTTTTCTGCTGCCCTGCAGACTAGGATGCAATGGAGCAAGGGCTTCAAACTACAGGAAAGGAAAGGAGATTCCACCTGAACATCAGGAAGAACTTCCTCACTGTGAGAAGGGCTGTTCGGCAGTAGAACTCTCTTCCCCGGACTGTGGTGGAGGCTCCTTCTTTGGAGGCTTTTAAACAGAGGCTGGATGGCCATCTGTCTGGGGTGCTTTGAATGAGATTTTCCTGCTTCTTGCAGGCAGTTGGACTGGATGGCCCGTGAGGTCTCTTCCAACTCTACGATTCTATGATTCTATGATTCCTGCTTCCATGGCAGGTACCTGAAACCTTTTCATCTCCATGACGCGCTCCAGGGAGACAGAGCAGTCCGTCCAGTAAAGGGTCCACTCCTCGTCCTCCCCGACTTCTTTCAGGCCACAGCGCCGAGCAGCACGCCTGACTGCAGCACAAGAAGCAGAGGTTCCCAAGGCCAGTCTAACACGACGACTCCCCAAGAGCAGCCCGGGAGCCTCGCCTCCCAGGCCCTGAGAAGGAGCCTTCACTTACCGCTCTCATATTTGCAGTTGGTCAGGTTGATGCAGAGCCTAAGGGGAGGAAGAGGTGACCAAACACAGGAGCTTCAGGCTGGATCTACACTGCCCTGTATCCCAGGATCTGATCTCAGAGTATCTGCTTTGAACTGGATTATATGACTCTACACTGCCAGATTATTTATTTACAGTATTTATATTCCGCCCTTCTCACCCCGAAGGGGACTCAGGGCGGATTATATTATACACATACAGGGCAAACATTCAATGCCCATAAACACATCAAACAGAGACCGAGACAGACAGATGCAGAGGCAATTTAACCTTCTCCTGAGGGGATGTTCGATTCTGGCCACGGGGGAGCAGCTGCTTCATCATCCACTGTGATGGCACTTCCTCACTTCCTCATTCCAATGTTGTAAATTAGTTAAATTTGCCTTCCAACTTTTATAAGTGGTACCTTATTTCCTACTTGATAGATGCAACTATCTTTCAGGTTGCTAGGTCAGCAACGAGCAGGGGCTATATTTTATTTTTAATTGACAGGTGCTCACCCCGCCACGAGCTGGCCTCAAACTCATGACCTCATGGTCAGAGTGATTTATTGCAGCAACTGCTCTCCAGCCTGCGCCACAGTCCGGCCCCTTATCTGGGATAAGCAGAAAATCCGGGATCAGATCCTGGGATACAGGGCAGTGTGTAAGAGGCCTCAAAGAGGCCCCCAGACAGAGCTGATCCTGCAAGTGAAACGGGCAATAGGCAATAGGGGAAAGGTCCCACACCCGATCCAACATCATGGAAGATGACCCACCTGTGCTTCCTCCGCCTCTTTCGTCTTGTCTCCTCCAAGTCACACTCTTCTGCCAACTGCTCCTCCAGATCGATCAGGGAGAGCCCTGGCTGAGCCCCCTTTTCGCCTTTCTGCCCACAGTTCGGGGTCTCCTCCTTGTCCTGGGAGCGGTTCTGCTGGGAGGCTTTCTCTTCTGCCTCCAGGCGCTTCAGGCATTTGTTGGCAGACTCATCAGACAGGCCTCCCTCATCGTCGTCATCGTCTTCCTCTTCTTCCTCCTCATCGTCGTCAGTTTCGTTCTCAGACTCGCTGCTTTCATCTCTGTTGAGCTTCATTCTCTCAGGGACTTTTGCAAAGAGAACAAGGAAGAGTGGGGTCAGCACAGGTGTCCGCTACAACATTTGCTATGATTTAAAGAGCAACAAAACCCTCGGGATTGGTCTCCTTTATCTCCGTGGTCTTTCAGACCATACGTTTTCTACAGAATTATGTGACTGAAACCACAGCTTTTTCACAAGGGACCGAATCAATTTAATGATATAATAATATAGAATAATATTATTCTATACTAATATTATAATATATTGTATATACATGTAATATTAATAATAATGTTATGATGTAATACAATGTAATAATAATTATAATTCACTATTACAATTGTATATTTATATTACATGCAATATTACTAATAATATTGCAATATAGTCATATAATATAATATATTGCATATGTATACAGTAGAGTCTCACTTATTCAACGTTCTGGATTATCCAACGCATTTTTGTAGTCAATGTTTTCAATACATTGTGATATTTTGGTGCTAAATTCATAAATACAGTAATTACTATATAGCATTACTGCGTACTGAACTACCTTTTCTGTCATATTTGCTGTATAACATGATGGTTTGGTGCTTAATTTGTAAAATCATAACCTAATTTGATGTTTAATAGGCTTTTCCTTAATCTCTCCTTATTATCCAACATATTCGCTTATCCAATGTTCTGCTGGCCCGTTTACGTTGGATAAGTGAGACTCTATATTGTATATACATGTAATATTAATAATAATATTATGATGTAATACAATGTAATCATAAAAATAATTCATTATTATAATTTTATATTTATATTACATGCAATATTACTAATAATATAGTAGTCATATAGTCGTATAATATATTGTACAGTAGAGTCTCACTTATCCAAGCTAAACGGGACGGCAGAAGCTTGGATAAGCGAATATCTTGGATAATAAGGAGGGATTAAGAAAAAGCCTGTTAAACATCAAATTAGGTTATGATTTTACAAATTAAGCCCCAAAACATCATGTTATACAAAAAATTTGACAGAAAAAGTAGTTCAATACGCAGTAATGTTATACTGTAATTACTGTATTTATGAATTTAGCACCAAAATATCATGATATATTGAAAACATTGACTACAAAAATGCGTTGGATAAGCGAGGCTCGGATAAGTGAGACTCTACTGTAATTGTAATACACTATTATCTATATATATAAAAGGGTAATAAAATTTTGGCCTAGGACAAAACAACAAAACTACACATTCCAGAAACACTAAACTTGGCAGCACAACCCTTCATCCTTGCCTCTACGTTCATACAACAAAAAGAAAAGAAAAATAAAGTCCTAATTAGAGGGAGAGGAATAATTGTTTTTATCCAATTGCTGCCAGTTAGAAGGCTAAGCTCTGCCCACTTGGTCTCCTAGCAACCCACTCAGTCCAGGGGACAGGTAGAGTTAGGCCTAACTTAGGCCTCTTCCACACTGCCTATAAAATACAGATTATCAGATTTTAACTGGATTACAGTATATGGCAGTGTAGACTCAAGGCCCTTCCACACAGCTATATAACCCATTTATAATCTTATATTATCTGCTTTGCACTGCATTATCTTGACTCCACACTGCCATATAATCCACTTCAGTGTGCATTTTATATAATCCAGTTCTAAGCAGATAATATAAGATTATAAATATAATATGTAATAATTACTGTGATATAATAATACAGAGCAATATAATCTCTAAAATCAGGACAGTAAATTGAGAGCAACACTCTGAAAGCATAAGCCACAGCAACGCGTGGCCGGGCAAAGCTAGTACTGTAGAGTCTCACTTATCCAACATAAACGGGCTGGCAGAAGCTTGGATAAGCGAATATCTTGGATAATAAGGAGGGATTAAGGAAAAGCCTATTAAACATCAAATTAGGTTATGATTTTACAAATTAAGCACCAAAACATCATGTTATACAACAAATTTGACAGAAAAAGTAGTTTAATACGCAGTAATGTTATATTGTAAATACTGTATTTACGAATTTAGGACCAAAATATCATTATATTTTGAAAACATTGACTACAAAAATGGCTTGGATAATCCAGAAGCTTGGATAAGCGAGGCTTGGATAAGTGAGACTCTACTGTAATTGTAATTCACTATTATAATTGTATATTTATATTACATGCAATATTACTAATAATATTGCAATGTAGTCGTATAATATAATATATTGTATATGTACAGTAGAGTCTCACTTATCCAACATAAACGGGCCGGCAAAATGTTGGATAAGCGAATATGTTGGATAATAAGGAGGGATTAAGGAAATGCCTATTGAACATCAACTTAGGTTATGATTTTACAAATTGAGTACAACAAATTTGATAGAAAAAGTAGTTCAATATGCAGTAATGTTATATTGTAATTACTGTATTTATGAATTTAGCACCAAAATATCACGATATATTGAAAACATTGACTACAGAAATGGCTTGGATAATCCAGAAGCTTGGATAAGCGAGACTCTACTGTAATTGTAATTCACAATTATAATTGTATATTTATATTACATGCAATATTACTAATAATATTGCAATATAGTTGTATAATACAATATATTGTATATGTATATATACTTGTAAACTGCCCTGAGTCCCCTTCGGGGTGAGAAGGGCGGGATATAAATGTCGCAAATAAATAAATAGATAATCCAGATTATCAAAGCAGGCAGTGTGGATCAGGCCTGGGCAAGCTTCGGCCCTCCAGGTGTTTTGGACTTCAACTCCCACAATTCCTAACAGCCTTCGGCTGTTAGGAATTGTGGGAGTTGAAGTCCAAAACACCTGGAGGGCCGAAGCTTGCCCAGGCCTGATTTACATTGCCTGCTTTGATAATCTGGAGTATATAAATCTGCACTGCCATATAATCCAGGTCTGGATTTTATGGGGCCTATGTCCTAGGATTTGACCCCAGATTATCTGCTTGAGGAGTCTACACTGGGATAAGCGGATCCTGGGATTATAGGCCCAGTGTTGAGCCAGACTGTGAACTGGGCGAAGAGGGCACGTCTGGCCGGCAAAAGGCCCCTCACCGGTCGCCAAGGCTGCTTCTTCCCCTGAGGCGGCCGCGGCGATGGCGCCTGGGCCTAGAGGCCTCCTTGAGGCCCGACGCGGTCTCCATGGCGACAGCGCGGCCCCGCCCCCTCCCGAGTACTGTGACGCCATTGGCCTCCTTATGAGGCGCGAGAGCGAACGTGCGTGCGTGCGTGCGTTACGTTGGTGGAATCTGCTCTGTTGACATTCAGGCCAGGGATCCAGTTGAGAAGCCAAAGGAAAGATGTTCAGGTTGAAGAGACCCCCAGGGGCCATCTAGACTAACCCCTTCCTGCCTCGATTTAGGCCCGGGCTGTGGCGCAGGCTGGAGAGCAAGCCAGCTGCAATGAATCACTCTGACCAGGAGGTCATGAGTTCGAGGCCCGCTCGGAGCCTATGTTTGTCTTGTCTTTGTTCTATGTTAAAAGGCATTGAATGTTTGCCTATATGTGTAACTAGCTGCGCCCGGCCACGCGTTGCTGTGGCAAAGTGGTGGTGGTATTGGTTAAAAATTGTTGTGTAATTTTTATTTGACGTTATTTGCATTTTTTAATTAATTTTTTGTTGTAAGTTATATTTTTATTTATTATATTTTATTATTTTCTTGTATTATTTTAGTTATTTTCTGTTATTATAGTATTTTATTGTATTAATTTTTAGTGTTTTTTATTATTTTTTATTGGGTTGCTAGGAGACCAAGTTGGAGGAGCTTAGCCTTCAAACTGGCAGCAATTGGATAAAAGCAATTATTCCTCTCTCTCAAATTAGGACTTTATTTTTCTTTTCTTTTTGTTGTATCAACCTAGAGGCGTGGATGATGGGTTGTGTTGTCAAATTTCGAGGTTGGGGGGCCTGTAGTTTTGTTGTTTTGTGGGTCGCCGTGATGCCATCACGCTTTTATATATATAGAAGAAGAAGATGTGATCTGCCATGAATATCCTTTGGGGTGAGAAGGGCGGAATATAAATGCTGTAAATAAATAAAAAAATAAAAAATAAAAGCACAATCAAAGCCCTCCCCAGATGGCCACCCAGCATGATAGTAATAATAAGAGTTGTGTTGTCGAAGGCTTTCATGGCTGGGATCACTGGTTGCTGTGAGTTTTCCTGGCTGTATGGCCATGTTCCAGAAGCATTCTCTCCTGACGTTTTGCCTGCATCTATGGCAGGCATCCTCAGAGGTTGTGAGGTCTGTTGGAAACGAGGCAAGTGGGGTTCATATACTGTGGAATGATGCCCAGGGTGGGAGAAAGGGTTCTTTGTCTGTTTGACACAGGTGTGAATGTTGCAGTTGGCCACCTTGATTAGCACTGAATGGCCTTGCATCTTCAAGGTCAGGATGCTTACTGCCTGGGGGCCATTCAATGCTAATTAAGGTGGTTAATTGCAACATTCACTTATCTGTATATTTATTTTTTTATAAATAATTTTTATTGAAATTTTGTTACAGTCATGTGTCTAAAGGGAGGAGTGAGGTAAGTATGGTTAGGTAGGTAGATAAGGTAAGGTTAGGAAGGGTAGGAAAGGGATCTACTCTCTATGGATATCAGGGAAAGGTTTCTAACTATATATATGGGGTAATATGGGTAAGGGGAGGGTATATTTATAAGTATATTTATAAGTGTATTTTTATGAATGTTTGATGTATTTAATTTTAATTGATTCACAATGTATTGTATTATTTTTATATACAGCAGAGTCTCACTTATCCAACATAAATAATATTAATTATATGTTATATTATATTATTCATTATTAAATAATATTAATTATATGTTATATATTAAATGTAATATTAATAATGATATTACCATATAATGATATAGTACAATATAGTAATTTAATGCTTATATTGTACTATGCTAATAATACATTGTATGTACCTTTGATTTGTAAGCCGCTCTGAGTCCCCTCCGGGGTGAGAAGAGCGGGATATAAATGTAGCAAATAAATAAATAAATAAATAAATGGGCCGGCAGAACGTTGGATAAGCAAATATGTTGGATA
The DNA here is from genome assembly GCF_035594765.1 of Anolis carolinensis. Lineage (NCBI taxonomy): Eukaryota > Metazoa > Chordata > Lepidosauria > Squamata > Anolidae > Anolis > Anolis carolinensis. Next base: position 2,221,182 of record NW_026943822.1, on the reverse strand, counting down.
ATAAGGAGGGATCAAGGAAAAGTCTATTAAACATCAAATTTGGTTATGATTTTACAAATTAAGCACCAAAACATCATGTTATACAACAAATTTGAGAGAAAAAGTAGTTCAATATGCAGTAATGCTATGTAGTAATTACTGTATTTACGAATTTAACACCAAAATATCACTATGTATTGAAAACATTGACTACAGAAATGCGTTGGATAATCCAGAATGTTGGATAAGCGAATGTTGGAGACCCTACTGTATGTGCTTTTATTGTAAGCTGCCCCGAGTCCCTTATTGGGTGAGAAGGGCGGGATATAAATACTGTAATAAATAAATAAATATTTCACAGGTTACTGAGCAGCATTACATAAATAAATGTGTGAACCACGCTGCCCCAGAACTCCTGAATATTGAACTATCTGGCAAAAGGGGTTTCTGGGTTCATGTTCGTTTTACTCTTTTGAATGATGTCCTATCTGACCGCATGGGATTTCTCTTATTTTATTTCACCACAAGACAGAAGGAAATCCCATTTTACTCCTCACTTTATTGGACTTATAACTTCAACCTGGATTTGATTTACCAAAACTACTTTTGAGCCTGTTTTTGTAAGCAGATTTCTTTTTTAAATCTCATCATTTTGGTTGGTTTTTTTTTTTGGTCTTTGATACATTTATTAGTGTGTGTTATTTTCTGTCGTTTTATCAATGCTGGAACCTTTCAAAACACGCTCTATACAAAGTCAACCATTTAAACTTTGTGGCTTTCTGCTACTCTGCTCATTGAACAAAGAGGCTGTGCTTTGATTCAAAGGCAATCTTGGTCAAATGGCCAGAAACCTTTGCCCTAGGCATACAATGAACTCCATTAACTCTAACCAAATTTTAACAAAGCAATGCAAGAAGAATCTGCAGCAGAGAGGCTGCAGTGTATTTATAATGTTTAGATGGTTCAATAAATGTCTTTAGCCATGAAAATAACGTCTAATCTCTTTGTCAAAGCAACACAGAATAATTACACTTTGGAAAATCTTTGCCTTCCCAGAATACAGTGTTCCCTCACTTATTGCTGGGGTTAGGTTCCAGGACCACTCGCAATAAGTGAAAATCCACAAAGTAGGGACACTATATTTATTTTAGTATTTATACATTATTTAAGTAGTTATACACTATTTTAAGTCTTTATCAACCAATTGTGTGTTGATAAATCACTTCCTTTTCCTCCTGTTGCCACTTGGGCTCCTTCTCTCTCCCTTTGGCTTCTCCTTCCTCTCTTCCTTAGGCTGTAAATTGTAATTTTTAATGATTTATAATAGTCTTTTAGAGTAATTGAAAAACCGCATAACAGCGAATCCGCAAAAAGTGAACCGCGAAGTAGTGAGGGAACACTGTATATCTCTTATTTCTTTTGTTAAAACATGTTTATGGGCCACCAGCTCTCACTGCAACTGAGCAAACTCAGTGTCTGAGAGGAAACCCTCCCAAATAATTTGGAGGGCCGAGGCCTTGGTCAGAGCCTGGAAGTCTCAGGCAGTTTTGAGTTCATGGCCTTGCGTTCATGTTTGAGTGGGAAGAGCGGAGAAAGAGGCCTGCCAACCTGCAGCACACTTGAGCCCCACAGATGTCACCCCAAGAGGGCCACCAGCTCTCGCTGCAGCTGGGCAAACTCAGCATCTGAGAGGAGACACTCTCGAATTATCTGGAGAGCCGAGGCCTCGGTCAGGGTCTCAAAGTCCTGGGCGGTCTTGATGGGCAGATGCCCTGCCAGTTCACAGAGCGCCACATTGAAGGCAGAGGACTCCTTGGCCCCAAAGCAGGCCCTCCGGGGCCAGACAATGATTCGAAGCCCCGGCCGCGATGCAGCGCAGAAAGATCCCTTATTTGGGTCCGCTCCCCGGGTGACAAAGAGATTGTGGGCCACCCCTTTCTCTGCCAGGAAGCTGGTCAGCTTTGCTACTTGTCTGGCCATCTCCTCCAGCTGCGCCACTTTGGAGAAGAAGAAGAGGAAGCCAGGTGCCGGGGCCCCATCCTGCAGCAAGTAGAGCCCTGCTTTGGGCAGAAGGGCTTGGCAAGGGGCAGTCTCCACCGGCAGCTTCCTGTCCAGGTAATAGCCATGCAGATGGAGGTGGTTGACGGAGGCGCAAGCCCCCAGGCTATTGAAGCCCACGCGGAAGCCCGGCTGGGTGCTGAGCAGGACGGCCTCCAGGCCACAAAGGAGGGCCTCCGGGGTCAGCACCTGCGGCAGTTCACAGCCCGGATCCGGCACCAGGAGCACATGCCCGTTTTCCAAAGGGCTGACGTTGATGACCACCAGAACCTCCTCCGCGGAGCCTTCCCGCCTCAAGGCGAAGAGCACCTCCTCTGGCCGGATGCGGGTAAAGTTGAACCGCTGCGGGTCGAAGGCCTGTTGAAGGCTGTGGATCTCCTGGGGGGCCCTCCGCCGCGCCCCGCGCTCCACGTTCAGCTGTGCCACCAGACCCATCACGCCTGGCAGGACCCGGGTGGGCAACGCCTCCAAGCGGTAGCGGAAGAAGCCCTTCTCCATGCGGTCCCTCCAGCCTTGCAGCAGGGCACGATCAAAGCGGGACAGGCCCTTGGATGGCCACTCTACCCCGCTGAACACCAAGTCCCGTTCCCCATAGGAGAAGGCCTCCGCAGATGGGGTCCCGTTGAGATCCTGGCTGTTGGAGTTCATGCTGGGTGCAGAGAGACGGAAGGAGATCCTTCTGGGAGCCTAAAAAATGATCTGTAGAAAATTATTATTATTATTAATGTTTAATTATACCCCAATTTTTCTCTCCAGGAGGAGACTCAAAATGGTTATGTGCCTATTATTAGTATTAAAATGTATTATTATTCTGTTTATTTATACCACACATTTCTCTCCAAAAAGGAGTCAAAGCAGCTATGTATCTATTATTTGTATTATAATGTATTATTATTATTATTATTATTATTATTATTATTGTCGTTGTTTATTAATACAGTAGAGTCTCACTTATCCAAGCATCGCTTATCCAAGTTTCTGGATTATCCAAGCCATTTTTGTAGTCAATGTTTTCAATATATTGTGATATTTTGGTGCTAAATTTGTAAATACAGTAATTACTATGTAGCCTATTGAACTACTTTTTCTGTCAAATGTGTTGTATAACATGATGTTTGGGTGCTTAATTTGTAAAATCATAACCTAATTTGATGTTTAATTGGCTTCTCCTTAATCCCTCCTTATTATCCAAGATATTTGCTTATCCAAGCTTCTGCCGGCCCGTTTATGTTGGATAAGTGAGACTCTACTGTACCTCTAGAATGGATTACTGAAATGCACTCTACGTGGGGCTGCCTTTGAAGACAGAGTCTTTGCAGTTCGATCTTTAAATCCTCATATTGAGTCTGCCAGTTATTATTTATTTATTTATTTATTTACTACATTTATATGCTGCCCTTCTCACCCCAAAGGGGACTCAAGAGCGGCATACAAATTCCATTCATATACAATACATTACATTATTAGCATAGTACAACACTAGCATTAAATTACTATATTGTACTATATCATTACATTGTAATATTATTAGTAATATTACATTTAATATATAATATATAATTAATATTATTAAATTGTATTATTATCAGTATTATATTGTAATACATTATAATATTATCAATATTATATGTATATACAATATATTATTATATATTATGATTATTAGAGGCAGGAAGTTTGTTTGTCTCAGCCATTAAAAAAAAAGAATGAAATCCTTTAAAATAAGCAGGCCTACAGCTTATAGATCAGGCCTGGGCCAACTTGGGCCTTCCCTTGAGTTGTTTTGGACTGCAACTCCCAGCATTCCTCACAGCCTCAGGCCCCTTCCTTTTCCCCCTCAGCCGCTTAAGGAAGGGGCCTGAGGCTGTGAGGAATGCTGGGAGTTGCAGTCCAAAACAACTCAAGGGAAGGCCCAAGTTGGCCCAGGCCTGAGATAGATGTATAGAACTCACGCAAGCGGAAGCTGCTCGGAGATGCCTTTCCTTCCGGCTCTTCCTCACCTGCGCGTCCCCTTTAAGGGGCGGGGCCTCGTTGCCATGGGAGCGTTGCCCAGTGACGTATGAGAAGGGGCCGGACTCGGAAGAGCTCGCACTGGCTTCGTCGCCCCTTCGGCTGTTTCCGTCTGGCCGCCATGGGGGTCTCCGGCAGCCGCCGACTCCCGCGGGACCTTTTGAGCGAGTACCAGGCAAGGCGGCGGCGGAAGTGAACCGCGGGGAGGGGGGGGAGGCTGCTCTTCCTTCTTCCGGGACCTTTTCCTCTTCCGGGATAATTAACTAGCATCTCCTTCTTCCGCAGGAATTGACCTTCCTGACCGCGCAGGAGATCCTGCTGTGAGTAGGCCGGGAAGTGGGAATTGTTAGGCTGCATCTTTTCTTCTCTCCCTCCTTCCTTGCAGTCCTTCCTTCCTTATATTTCCTGCCTTGGGTTATTATTATTATTGTATGACACAGCAAACAAGATAGATAAGTTCCAATGAATCCTTTGGGCCACATAGTTGTGCCTCTGTTTGTAGTCTGTCTGTGCGATTTTCTTACAGCAGCTGAGGATAGGATCAATGGTTTCGTCAGTTTCCTTGCACAGTCTGTATTTTGGGTCATCAGCTGATTTTTCGATCTTGGCCTGAATGGCCTTTGTCCTGATGTCTTGCTCCTGGGCTGCAAGGATCAGGCCTTCGGTCTCCTTCTTCAGGGTCCATTCGTGAGCCAGAGCCAGGTCTTCTCCTTATCAGCTTTTCCTTCAATTTTGTCAAGGAACTTTCCATGCAGTGTTTTGTTGTGCCAGCTGTCAGCTCTAGTTTGTAGTGTGGCTTTCTTGTACTGGTTTTTTGTCTGCTGTGCTTTGAGGAGTTTCTGATTTTTGACTTCAATCAAAGCAGGTTCTTCACTTTGCTTCACATATTCTGCCAGGGCATGTTCTTCTTCTTTGACTGCTTGTTTGACTTGTAAGAGTCCTCTGCCCCCAGATAGATATGCTGGATTTCGTATATTATTATTATTATTATATTTTGCACCTTGGAATGCCATTGTAAGCCGCCCTGAATCTCTTCCGGGAGATGGTGGCGGGATATAAATAAAGGTTATTATTATTATTATTCCAACGCTATTATCTCTTCCCAAGTGCCGGAGACAGGGTTGAGCACCTGAGGCACCTGTTAGGACACAGGGGGCGGAGCTAGAGGAGTGGGCGTGGCTTCTTCCCAAGAGCCCGAGACAGGGCTGAGGATCTATACCTCTCCTCAGGCGCTTGTGGGGACACAGAGGGCGGGGCTAGGGATGGGGGCGGGGCCTCCTTCCAAGAGCCCGAGACAGGGCTGAGCCTCTATACCTCCCCTGAGAGGCCTTTTAGGACTAAAGGGCGGGGCTAGGGGTAGAGGCGGGGCCTCTTCCCAAGAGCACGAGACAGGGCTGAGCCTCTATACCTCCCCTGAGAGGCCTTTTATGACTAAAGGGCGGGGCTAGGGGTGGAGGCGGGGCCTCTTCCCAAGAGCACGAGACAGGGCTGAGCCTCTATACCTCCCCTGAGAGGCCTTTTAGGACTGAAGGGCAGGGCTAGGGGTGGGGGCGGGGCCTCTTCCCAAGAGCACGAGACAGGGCTGAGCCTCTATACCTCCCCTGAGAGGCCTTTTATGACTAAAGGGCGGGGCTAGGGGTAGAGGCGGGGCCTCTTCCCAAGAGCACGAGACAGGGCTGAGCCTCTATACCTCCCCTGAGAGGCCTTTTATGACTAAAGGGCGGGGCTAGGGGTGGGGGCGGGGCCTCTTCCCAAGAGCACGAGACAGGGCTGAGCCTCTATACCTCCCCTGAGAGGCCTTTTATGACTAAAGGGCGGGGCTAGGGGTAGAGGCGGGGCCTCTTCCCAAGAGCACGAGACAGGGCTGAGCCTCTATACCTCCCCTGAGAGGCCTTTTAGGACTAAAGGGCGGGGCTAGGGGTGGAGGCGGGGCCTCTTCCCAAGAGCACGAGACAGGGCTGAGCCTCTATACCTCCCCTGAGAGGCCTTTTATGACTAAAGGGCGGGGCTAGGGGTAGAGGCGGGGCCTCTTCCCAAGAGCACGAGACAGGGCTGAGCCTCTATACCTCCCCTGAGAGGCCTTTTAGGACTAAAGGGCGGGGCTAGGGGTGGAGGCGGGGCCTCTTCCCAAGAGCACGAGACAGGGCTGAGCCTCTATACCTCCCCTGAGGCGCTTGTTAGAACACGGGGGCGGGGCATAGAGGTCCAGCCTGGTCAGGCACTCGGGAAGAGGCCCCGCCCCCTGTGTCCAGGACAGGGATAGAAGCTCAGCCCTGCCTCAGAGCTTGTAACTCTGCCCATCCCAGTCCTGGCCGCCCATTTGTGGCCCCACCCACCTCCCCCTCCCAGCCCTAGGGGAGAGGCTCAGCCCTGCCCTCTTGAGCAGGAGCCACGCCCACCCCTCTAAGCCACGCCCCCTTTCCAGGGGGCGCTGAATAATATTTTTTCTGGAAAGGGAGCAGTAGGCCAAATAATTTTGGGAACCACTGCTGTAGGCCTTTAAAGGTCCAAACCAACACTTTGTACTTTGTCCGGAAACTAATTGGCAGTTGGTGGAGTGACTTTAGGGTAGGTGAGATATGCTCACTCCTTCCTCCCTTTCCTTCCTTCCTTCCTTTTCAGGGCCCACCGGCGCTTCTGCGACCTTCTGCCCAAGGAGGATCGGGACCAGGCCTTCGCCATCCGGGCGCCCAAGGGAAAGGTCCTGGCGCTGCCCGAACTCAGGGTAAGGGAGCCGAAGGAGGACAACCCTGTGGTCACAGAATCATAAAATCATAGAGATGGAAGGGGCCCCCAAAGGCTATCCAGTCCAACCCTAACCCTAACCCTTTGGCCATGCAGGAAAAAACACAATCACCCCCCCCCCCCCCAATCAGTTTTTCCCAATATTCAGACGGAAATCTCCTCCCCCTGTCATTTGAACCCATTGTTCCATTGAGTCCTCGTCTCCAGGGCAGCAGAAAACATGCCTGCTCCTTTCTTAGGACATCTTTTCAAATATGTAAACATGGCTCTCATGCCTCCTCTCAAACTTCTCTTCTGAGGCTGAACAGACCCAGCTCTTTAAGACGCTCCTCCAAGGGATTAGTCATGGTCTCCGGGGCTTTGACCCTTTTAGTCGCCCTCGTCCTCTGGACCCCTTCCAGCTTACAGTCAATATCCCTCTTGAATTGCGGTGCCCAGAATTGTACAAAGGGTTGTTATTCCAGGATGGAATACTGGCCTCAGATCTCTCTCTCTCTCTGAACTAGAAATCCCAGATCCACAGAACAGAGCTGTGATCAATAAAGCGGCATATAGTGATCTAGACACGTGAAGCAAGTGCAAACCCCACAGAAGAAGCTCAAGCAGCAGATACAGAGCAGGGGAGGGTGGGGTGGCACTTCCTGGAAGGGGGGGGGGGGCTCTGGTCTGGTTCTCAGTGGCCTGGGCCTTGCTTCGGGCAGCTCTTTGACCTCACGGACCTCCTTCCTTTCCTTTCTTCCTCTCTTTCCTTCATCTCTTCCTTTCTTTCCTCTCTTTTTTTCCTCTCTTCCTTTCCTTTCTTTCCTCTCTTCCCGTCCTCTTTCCTTCCTTCCTTCCCTTCCTTTCTTTCCTCTCTTCCCTTCATCTTTTCATTTCTTTCCTGTCTTCCCTTCCTCTCTTCCCTTCCTTTCTTTCCCCTTTCTTCCTTCCTTCCTTCCTTCCTTCCTTTCTTTCCTCTCTTCCCGTCCTTTCTTCTCTTTCTTCCTTCCTTTCCTTCCTTCCTTTCCTCTTGCCTTCCTTTCTTTCCTTTCTTTCTTCCTTCCCTTCCTTTTTTCCTCTCTTCTCTTCCTCTCTTCTCTTCCTCTCTTCCCTTCCTTTCTTCCTTCCTTCCCTTCCTTTGTTCCTCTTCTCTTCCTCTCTTCCCTTCCTTTCTTCTCTTTCTTCCTTTCCTTCCTTCCTTTCCTCTCTTCCTTTCCTTCATTTCCTCTCTTCCCTTCCTTTCTTTCCTCTCTTCCTTCCTTCCCTTCCCTTCCTTCCTTTCCTATCTTCCCTTCCTCTCTTCCACTCCTTTATTTCCTCTCTTCCCTTCCTTCCTTTCCTCTTTTTCTTTCCTTCCTTCCCTTCCCTTCCTCCCTTCGCTTCCCTTTCCTCCCTCCCTCCCTCCCTCTCTTCCTCCCTTCCTTCCTTCTTCCCAGGCCAACCCCTTCCGGCACCGCATCCTCCGCGTCTTCTCCACGGCGGAGGACGGGGAGGGCAGCCTCTCCTTTGAGGACTTCCTGGACATGCTGAGCGCCTTCAGCGACGCGGCCACTCCAGAAGTCAAGTCCCACTATGCTTTCCGCATCTTTGGTGAGTGTCCAAAACCTGTCCACAGAATCTCTGTTAACGTAGCCACTGCTCACCGTCTCATAGTCAAAGGCAGTCCAAAGTCTTACTCAGCAATGAGTCCACCTGGGGCAAAACATACAGAGAGTCCAGAGTTCTTTCCAAGGGTCAAAGCCAAGCAATCTCATCAACTCAAGCCAAAGTTCAGGTCCAATCCAAGAGTTCACCGACAGAGATTTGGGCTGTAGCAGTTCCATAACGTTGCTCGCTGCAACTACTAAGTCCAGCCTCCGACCAGGCTGTGGCACAGCTGGTTAGTAGCCAGCTGTAATAAATCACTACAGACCGAGAGGTCATGAGTTCGAAGCCAGCCCAGGTCAAAGTAAGCTCCCGACTATAAATAGTCCAGCTTGCCGTTAACCCATGCAGTCGAAAGACAGTTGCATCTGTCAAGTAGGAATTTAGGTACCGCTATGCGGGGAGGTTAATTTACAATGCCATAAAAATCTCCAGCAGTGTGCAGAAGAGGAAGAAGTTCCATCAAGGATTGTTGTATGTCTTTCGGGCTGTGTGGCCATGTTCCAGAAGCATTCTGGAACATGGCCACACAGCCCGAAAGACATACAACAACCCTGTGATCCCGGCCATGAAAGCCTTCGACAACACATTCCATCAAGGACTCGGTGTCGCAGTGGGTGATGAAGCAGCAGCTCCCCCTGTGGCCGGAATCGAGCATATCCTCACAAAGCAAAAAAGCTGGAGTATTAAATTGCCTCTGTGTCTCTGCCTATATGTGGTTGTCTATATATGTTGTTTGTCCAATGGCATTGAATGTTTGCCATGGAGATGGGCATTGCGATCCGCCCTGAGTCCCCTTCGGGGTGAGAAGGACGGAATATAAAATGCTGTAAATAAGTACAGTAGAGTCTCACTTATCCAAGCTAAATGGGTCAGCAGAAGCTTGGATAAGCGAATATCTTGGATAATAAGGAGGGATTAAGGAAAAGCCTATTAAACATGAAATTAGGTTATCATTTTACAAATTAAGCACCAAAACATCATGTTTTACAACAAATTTGACAGAAAAAGCAGTTCAATACGCAGTAATGTTATGTTGTAATTGCTGTATTTACGAATTTAGCACCAAAATATCACGATATATTGAAAACATTGACTACAAAAATGGCTTGGATAATCCAAGTGAGGCTTGGATAAGTGAGACTCTACTGTAAGTAAATAAATAAATCTATGTCATTTTCACAAGTGCTCTCACCCGGGGGCCCTCCTTCTGTGATTGGTATACATTTTCATAGATATGTGTGTGTGTTTATTTATTTATCTATGTAATTGAGTACTTTATTGTTATTTTTATGTTCATTTGTTTTTGAACTTGTTGTACCCCTGCCTCAAGCCATCAGGATGTATTACAGTAGAGTCTCACTTATCCAACATAAACGGGCCGGCAGAATGTTGGATAAGCGAATATGTTGGATAATAAGGAGGCATTAAAGAAAAGCCTATTAAACATCAAATTAGGTTATGATTTTACAAATTAAGCACCAAAACATCATGTTAGAGAACAAATTTGGCAGAAAAAGTAGTTCAATACGCAGTAATGCTATGTAGTAATTACTGTATTTATGAATTTAGTACCAAAATATCACAATATATTGAAAACATTGACTACAAAAATGCGTTGGATAATCCAGAACGTTGGATAAGCAAGTGTTGAATAAGTGAGACTCTACTGGCATTGAATGTTTGCCATGTATACGTGCATTGCGATCCACCCTGAGTCTCCTTTGGGATGAGAAGGGTGGAATATAAAATGCTGTAAATAAGTAAGTAAATAAATCTATGCCACTTTCACAAGTGCTCTCACCCGTGGGCCCTCCTTCTGTGATTGGTATACATTTTCATATATATGTGTGTGTTTTTATTTATCTATGTAATTGAGTACTTTATTTTTATTTTTACGTTCATTTGTTTTTGAACTTCTTGCACCCCTGCTTTGAGCCACCAGGATGCATTATTATTAAAAATGTATTATTATTATTCTTCCTTAGATTTTGATGATGACGGGACTCTGGACAAGAAGGACTTGGAGCAGCTGGTCAACTGCCTGACCGGGGAGGGAGAGGACAGCCGGCTGAGCCCCGTGGAAATGGAGCAGCTCATCCAGAACGTGAGTGGGGCGGAAGGGAAGGCCCGGGCTGCCCCCTCCATCCTGTGGGGCCCTCGGCCCTTCTGAGTCTCTGCCGCTTCTGCAGATTTTAGAGGAGTCCGATATCGACAAAGACGGGACCATCAACCTCTCCGAGTTCCAGCACATCATCTCCCGATCCCCAGACTTCACCAGGTATGCCTCCTTCCCCCCGTTTGCATGGGGCAGGGGGTCAATCCCCCTTTCCTGTTCTCTCCCTAAAGAGTCCCTTCCAGAAACAGCCCCTCTGGCTTCTTGCTACAATAGTTTCCAAATTACACTATGTAACAAAAGTTTTGTTCCTGGGTCATAAATGTCATTTTCTAATTGATTCTATCATTAAAAACACAGGTAACATACTAAACTGCAAAAAACTTCGCTTTGCAAGACATCCTGCAGCATACTTTGCTCTAGTTTTTCAGTGAATCTCCGATAGTCCTAACCCGTTCAACCTAGTTTGCAGCAGCCACAAAAACAAAACTTTTGCAGTACAGTGTTCCCTCACTACTTCGCGGTTCGCTTTTTGTGCCCTTGCTGTTCTGTAATAAACACTAAAATAATAGTATAAATCTTACAATAATAGTATAAATCCCTCTTTCTACTTCCTTCCTAAGGAGAAGCCTAAGGAAGGAAGGAAGGAAGGAAGGAAGGAGAAGCCGAAGGGAGAGAAAAAGAGGCCGAAGCAGCTTTGTTTTCTGCGGTTTAGTTTTTTGCTGTTCTGCGGTTTTACAATAAACATTAAAATAATAGTATAAATCTTAAAATAATAGTATAAATCCTTCTTTCTACTTCCTTCCTAAGGAGAAGCATAAGGAAGGAAGGAAAGAAAGGGAAGGAAGGAATAAAAAAGGAAGGAAGGAAAGAAGGAAGGAAGGAGCCGAAGGGAGAGAAAAGGAGGCCAAAGCAGCTTTGTTTTCGCCTCAGAAGACATGCGCGTGCTTGAGAGGCGAGGAGGGAAGAGAGACGCTACTTATTTATTACTTATTTATTTACTACATTTATATCCCACCCTTCTCACCCTGAAGGGGACTCAGAGCGGCTTACAAATTAAATTTACATACAAAATTATATAATTAGCATAGTACAATACTGGTAATAAATTACTATATTGTACTGTATCAATATGTTGTAATATTATTAGTAATATTACATGTAAAATATAATATATAATTGATATTATTATATCGTATTACAATATAATATTATATAATATTAGGAATACTTGCCAGTGAGATTGTAAACAACACAAATATAGTGTCCCTACTTTGCAGATTTTCACTTTTCGCAGCTGGTCCTGGAACGTAACCCCCATGTGTCAATAATAATATTATACTATACCAGGGGTCCCCAAACTTTTTAAACATGTGGCCAGTTCACGATCCTTTGGACCGTTGGAGGGCCGGACCGTTGGAGCAACAACAATAACAACAACAACAATAATAATAAAAAGAGGGTTGGAAGAGACCCCTTGGGCCATTGAGGCCAATCCTCTTCTGCCTTTGTGCACCGAAAGCACAAGCAAAGCACCCCTGACAGATGGCCACCTAGCCTCAATGTTAATAATAATAATAATAATAATAATAAGAAGAAGAAGAAGAAGATTGTAAGAGAAGAAGAGACCGCTTGGGTCATTTAGTCCAACCCCCTTCTGCCCTTGTGCCATGGGGGCCGGATAAATAGCTTTGATGGGCCGCATCTGGCCCCCGGGCCTTAGTTTGGGCACCCCTGTACTATACTATACTAATATTATAATATATTGTATATACATGTAATATTAATAATAATATTATGATGTAATACAATGTAATAATAATTATAATTCACTATTATAATAGTATATTTATATTACATGCAATATTACTAATAATATTGCAATATAGTTGTATAATATATCGTATGTATATATACTTGTAAACCACCCAGAGTCCCCTTCGGGGTGAGAAGGGCGGGATATAAATGTCGCTAATAAATAATAAATGAGGGAACACTGTATAACAACTACTTGCAAAGTCAGTACTGCACAATTAAACAGAAAATAACACTTTCAAACCAGGAACATTTTTTTTCAAATTTTGTAACATAATATTATTCTCAGGATCTTAAGAGTTGGAAGAGGACATCTAGTCATGCCTAATTTTGGCACGCGAAAGAGATGCTCCTCCACCCTTGGCCTAAATGGCTCTAAAATACGGGTGTCCACCACCCCTGGGGCAGACTAGGAATCAAGTCAAGGAATTCTTCCTAATGTTTAGGTGGGACCTCCTTTTTGGTCATCTGACTGCACTGTCCTTTCTCTCCCTCAGTTCCTTCAAAATTGTGCTCTGATTCTTCACCGTTTCGCCTCGCTCCTGCTTCTGTTTTTCTCGCCAACGTGGATGACTGACATCGAGTCAAGGGACCCAAAGCGATGACTTATATGCTCTGGGCAGTGAGGTCTTCTGACACTATGGCCTTTAAATATCTTCCATGATTGATGCTGATCAATCGCGGCCTCCCTGGGAGCCACACCATCTGTGCCTATCATCCGGCATTGCTGTAACTCAAACCTTGGTGCCTTTGCAGGGAATTCTTTGGATCACAGTTTGTTTCTTCCTCGTTTCTCTCTCCTTGCCTGGTCTCAGTCTGGAGGCTTGGGCTACTTCTGTAGCTGAGTTGTGGCATCAGAGCGACGACCTTTTCTCAAAGCCTTACTGACGTAACTTGTTTTTGGCACAGTCTCCATGGCCGCGCCTACGTTTTCTACACCTGTCCTAATAAAGTGTGGAAGTTGGACATTGTCCCCTCCGGTGTTTATTTCTCCCAGCGGAGGTGACGCCGCGTAGTCTGGCTGAGCGGCTGCAGAACAAAACAAAAGGTAGCACTTCCTCCTCCTCCTTTGTCAATGCACCTGAGCCAGGTGGGTGAGACACCCCACTTGGTCCTCCTGGCAGAGAGACTGAGATTTTGGAGAATGGGTTAAAGAGAGAGGAGGAGGAAGGGAAAAGAGGCAAAGTGTGCAAAAAGTGAAGAAAGATTGGAATGACCTGGAAGACGGGGAAGCACAGGAGGATTGTTTTGGAAAACAGGATTGTTTTGGAACAGGGAGAGGCCAAATTGAAGGACGGAGCAGGGAGAGTTTGCACATGTGCGTGCATGTTTACTCTAGTCAACTATAAAACCCATGCAAAGATCAGTCTTTCTATTGCACACACCCCACTCAGTGTTATTCTGCAGATGGAACGATTGTACAGTAGAGTCTCACTTATCCAACATTCTGGATTATCCAATGCATTCTGCCTCCCGCTCAGATCCACAGCTGTTTCTCTAGATTTAATTTTCTGTAAAATGTTGTTACTTGTAAGTTCATTTTATGCCATTCTATCTTTATTTGTCTTCTGCCAACCTAGCACTTAGAAAACATGCAAATGTGAGTAGATCAATAGATACCGCTCTGGCGGGAAGGTAAGGGCGCTCCATGCAGTCATGCCTATGGCCACGTGACCTTGGAGGTGTCTATGGACAACGCCGGCTCTTCGGCTTAGAAATTGAGATGAGCACAAACCCCCAGACATAGACATGACTGGACTTAACGTCAGGGGAAAACCTTTACCTTTACCTATCTTTATTTGTTGTTAATTCGTTAGTAGCCAATGTTTTATAGACAATGTTTTCAATACATTGCAATGTTTTGGTGCTAAATTAGTAAATACAGTAATTACTACATAACGTTACCATGTATTGAACTGCTTTTTCTGGCAATTTCTTTGTAAAATAGGATGATTTGGTGCTTAATTTATAAAACAATGAGCCCCTGAAGGGTGAAGTGTGTTAAAGTGCTGAGCTGCTGAACTTGCAGACTGAAAGGTCCCAGGTTCGAATCCGGAGAGCGGAGTGAGCACCCGCTGTTAGCTCCAGCTTCTGCCAACCTAGCAGTTCGAAAACATGCCAATGTGAGTAGATCAATAGGTACCGCACTGGCGGGAAGGTAACGGTGCTCCAGACAGTCATGCCAGTGGCCACATGACCTTGGAGGTGTCTATGGACAACGCTGGCTCTTCGGCTCAGAAATGGAGATGAGCACCAACCCTCAGAGTCAGTCACGACTGGACTTAACGTCAGGGAAAATCTTTACCTTTTACCTTGTAAAATCATAACATAATTTGACATCTAATAGGCTTTTCCTTAATCCCTCCTTATTATCCAACATTTTCACTTACCCAACGTTCTGCCGGCCCATTTATGTTGGATAAGTGAGACTCTACCGTATTTTAAATCTCATTTTTGTGTCTGGTTGGAAATAGATACTAGAGATTTTTGGGCACTGAGCCTCAACCTTGGAGACAGGGAAGGAGTGATGGAGGCTGCAAAGTAAACAAGCCTAAGGGCAGCCTGAGTCCAGATTCAGCAGCAGGAAGCCAAAGGAGACGGGTCAACTTTTATGCAAAACCACACAAATAAACACAGCCACCACTTGTGCAGATGCACCGAGGGAAGGGGGATATGGTTGTGAGGGCACTCCATGCTGGTGAAGGATTGGGGAGGGGGTTCACAGTGGCCTGGCCTTGGAAAGGCTTCCTCCGTCTCCTGGCCCCGCTTTCCCACTCCTGCACAGACAATACAAAGACAAGGACACCCACATGTCTGGCTCCTGCCCCATCGGAGCACGACCGGAGCCGATCCTGCTCTCCTTGTCCCAAAGGAAGACCTCTTGGAGTCCAGTTCCTTGGGTGGGCCAAGAAAGGGGCGTTGGTCCCACAGGGGCAGCTTCCGAGACCTCAAATCCCCCCCTTTGAACTGTGAGTCGGTCAAGTTGGCCGTCAAAACGTCATCCAAATTGTGCGTTTCATCTCATAGTGCTGCCTTCCAAGAAGCCTCGCCTTCTGCTGAAAGCGCTGTCATGCCCTTCTCCTGACAGGCCCAGCGCTCCAAAAGACATGCAGGCTCCCCCGGCACCACAGCGGCTCCACTGCCCGTTCTGATGCCCGGGGCCAGTTCTGCAGAAGGCTCAGCACAGGAAGGTCTGTCTGTCTCGTTCTTTGCCATCCGGCCTCATACCACCGAGTCCCGGATCTCGGAGCCCAGGCGCACGCGGGGCCGCTGGGAAGGCGGCGACACTTCCACAAGGCTCGCGTGCATGCTTAGCGGGCGGCGGCTGGACTCTAGGAAGGCCACGGTCGGGAGGCCTGGGGCGCCGTGGGCCGGGCTGCTGTCGTCGAGCGCGTGGTAGCCCTTGTGGTCGGGCAGCAGGGCGCTGGGGGCGGCCGTGGCGCCGTTGAGGGGCAGGCTCTCCGGGGGCGCCTTGGCCTTGGGGTGGGTGCGGGTGCAGGTGCCCTGCTTCAGGAAGGCCTTCATGGCGCCGTGGTGCCGGCGCAGCGCAAAGAGCGTGAGCAGCGTCACGACGAGGCCGAAGAGGGCGCACATCACCAGGAACTCGGTCCAGTAAGTCTTGTCGTCCGAGAGGCCGGCCGCCTCCGCCGAGGTGCTCCTGGAGGTGCCGACGGTGTCCGGCGGGCTGCGGAAGACCCACGGCCGCCCGGCCTCCACGCAGTAGCTGGCCGTCCGCTGCCGGAAGCCCCCCTCCGAGGACCAGCACTCGTAGCGCCCCGCTTGCTCCGGGCCGCCCGCCAGCACCAGCTCCCCGTCCGGCAGCACCAGCCAGGAAGCGTTGAGGGGGGTCCCGTCCCGCTCCCAGCGCCACGAAGCCAGGTTGGAGAGCGGCGGGCAGCGCAGCGGCGTCACGGCGTTGGGGCGCAGGAGCACCCGCTGGCACTGGGGCTCCTCCCCTGCGGGAAAGGCAACGGGGTCAGGCCACAGGGAAGCACAAGGAACCCCCAGACCACCCCCTCCCCTCCTGGGGCAGTGAACTAGCACTGGGACCCCCAGACATGCCAAGGCCACGGTCCTGCCTCAAGGAGAGGAAAGGGGTGCAACTGGGTGGTGATGGAGTTCGTGTTGGGATTCAACTCTGCTCTACGTTTTTGTTTTGTTTTTTCATGTCAGGAGCAACCGGAGTTGCTTCTGGAATGAGAGAATTGGCCGTCTGCAAGGACGTTGCCCAGGGGACATTGCCCGGATGTTTTGATGTTTTACCATCTTTGTGGGAGGCTTCTCTCATGTCCCCACATGGAGCTGGAGCTGATAGAGGGAGCTCATCCGCACTCTCCCCAGGTGGGATTCAAACCTGGCAGCTTTCAGGTCAGCAACCCAACCTTCAAGTCACGAGGCTTTTATCCCCTAGGCCACCGGAGGCTCCTTGCTCTACGTAAGAAAGCAGATGATAAATGGATAAGGCCAAGAAAGTTAGGGAAACCCATCCCTCAACTTGCCCTCTATCTCAGGCATGGGCCAACTTCGGCCCTCCCTCCAGCTGTTTTGGACTTCCCACAATTCCTGGCTGTTAGTTGAAGTCTAAAATACCTGGAGGGAGGGCCAAAGTTGGCCCATGCCTGCTGTCTCTCACTCTCTTTGAATTGTATCAAATTGCTTTTAATGTAAGCCACTTCGAGTCTCCTTGTGGAAAGTGAGGTATAAACATAGTAACAGTAATAATAATAATAATAATAATAATAATAATAATAATAATAAGAAGAAGAAGAAGAAGAAGAAGAAGAAGAAGAAGAAGACGACTCTGGCAGAAACCAGTGCAGGTGGTCCCGGTGGTGATGGGCACACTGGGTGCCGTGCCAAAAGATCTCAGCCAGCATTTGGAAACAATAGACATTGACAAAATTACGATCTGCCAACTGCAAAAGGCCACCCTGCTGGGATCTGCACGCATCATCCGAAAATACATCACACAGTCCTAGACACTTGGGAAGTGTTTGACTTGTGGTTTTGTGAAACAAAATCCAGCATGTCTATCTTGTTTGCTGTGTCATACAACGTCGTTGTGTCAATAATAATAATAATATAATTAATTATTATTATTTTGGATCTGCGCGCATCATCCGAAAATACATCACACAGTCCTAGACACTTGGGAAGTGTTTGACTTGTGATATCTATCTTGTTTGCTGTGTCATACAATAAAATAATAAAAATAATCTCTGTCTGTCTTGCTCCTACCTGGCCACTCCAATGCTCAATCCTGGCCACTGCATGTGGATTTATTGAGTCCTGTTATTAGGTTTGTAAATGTTCGATTATGTATTGTATGATTATCTGTTTTATGCACTTCTGTTTATGTTTACAATGTTTTAATTGCTGTATGTTTTAACTGACTGTATATTTCCTGATATGCTGGAAACCACTCTGAGTCTCCTGAGTTGATAGGGCAGTATATAAATAAAGTTTTTATTATTATTTGACATGTGGACTGATATTCTCAGAGCAACTCCCCACTCAGGTTTCCAGCCTTCCATTCCTTTGTCCTGAGAAGACTGAGCCAAGACCAGCTAGAGGTAGGACCTCAGCGGTTTCCTTTCCTATTGGTTATACAGTTCTTTTGAATAAAGCTTTTGTAACTTTAACTGCTGGCCTAGCTCCCTAAGTGTGATATATCTAATGCTTCCTTGGACACCTTGCCTTTGCTGCTATGCTCTTGTTAACCATGCTACCTGTTTAGGAGACGCCGGTGGCGCAGTGGGTTAAACCCACTGGATGGATGGATGACTTGAAGGTTGGGTTGCTGACCTGAAGGTTGCTGGTTCGAATCCGGGGAGAGCACGGATGAGCTGCCAGCTCTAGCTCCATGCAGAGACATGAGAGAAGCCTCCTACAAGGATGGTAAAAATATCAAAACATCTGGGCAACGTCCTTGCAGACGGCCAACTCTCACACACCAGATGCGACTTGCAGTTTCTCAAGTCGCTCCTGACACGAAAAGAAAAGTAGCCCACTGCAGAAACACAACCACGTACAATGTTCAAAGAGTGCCACTGCAACACAGTGTGTTTCCGTGATGCAGAACTGAAAACAGTCCTTGGCATCAGACACAATGTCCACAGTCCCCGCATCCCTTTACCTGCCGAGTTGCCAAGCTCCCTGCCGGTCTCAGGGCAGAGCCGCACGGCATCCACACCTTCAATATCCTGGACCCAGGAGCTGTGGGGAGAAAGAGGATCCGTCACAGCGGAGGAGCAAAGGGAAGCCCCCTCCCCGTCCACCACACTGGTGGGAGAAGCACTTACGCCGCTGAGCGGGGGTCCCGGGCAAAGGGGCGGCAGGCGCTTCCGCTCCAGGCGCAGAAGGGGTCCTGGGCCAGGACGCACTCCCCGCAGGTGCGGTGCATGCTGCAGTTGGCGAGAGGGACCTGCACCAGGGCGGCAAAGGAGGCGGCGTAGAGCAGGCCCTGCAGGAAGGAGGCGAGAGGAACACGTGGACCATCATCCCCAGCTCCATGGCCTTGGGATTGAGACCCACGGCCAAGG
This sequence comes from Anolis carolinensis, assembly GCF_035594765.1. NCBI lineage: Eukaryota > Metazoa > Chordata > Lepidosauria > Squamata > Anolidae > Anolis > Anolis carolinensis. The sequence goes on along the minus strand of NW_026943822.1, from coordinate 2,202,294 downwards.
AGGGGTGGCTGGGTGCGGGTGCAGAGGAAGGGTCTCCCACAACGGTCCTGGGCCTTGCCTGCGTGGCGTCCAGCAGCAGCTCCAGGACGGGCTGCCCGGCGGGGAAGAGCTGGATCTCCTCAATCAGGTGCACCTGGTTCTGCCCTGCGACCACAGCCTTGTGCAGCTGGCCGTCCTCTGAAAGGCAGAAGAAGCGGGAATCTGAGGACGGAGCCCCTGGGAACCTGGCCTGCCCCACGGAAATAAGACTCTCCAACTGTACCCGCTCTTTGTCCGCCAGAACCCAGACCAGAACCAGAACCAAATCCAGAATCACAACCAGGACTGAGCCAGAAGCCAGACCAGAATCAGAACCAAATCCAGAATTACAACCAGGACTGAGCCAGAATCCAGACCAGAACCAGAACCAAATCCAGAATCACAACCAGGACCAGGACTGAGCCAGAACCCAGACCAGAACCAGAACAAAATCCAGAATTTCAACCAGGACCAGAACCGAGCCAGGACTCAGACCAGAACCAGAACCAAATCCAGAATTACAACCAGGAGCAGGACTGATCCAGAACCCAGACCAGAACCAATTCCAGAATTACAACCAGGTCCAGAACCAAGCCAGGGCCAGCCTGCTTCAGGAGTTCCTTTGGGGCACCAAACAACGACAGCCCACTGATCCCTGGAGCCCAGTCCCTGCCTCCCCTGAAGAACGGGAGTTTCCCAGATTCCCACCTGGAACCTGCTCCCACTCGTCTTTGGAGAACGTAGGAGAGGTGAGCTCTCACCCACCCGCCCTGCTCAATCCGCCTGAAGGCCCCGGCGCTGGCCCACCTGTGCCCAAGAAGAGGACGTCGTAGGCCCGGTGCAGACCCTGCACCCTCTGGACGGACACCTGCCGGTAGCGTGAGTGTCCCTGCAGGAGGAGGGGCTGGCTCCGGACGGCGCTGTCCATCAGGAAGTGGTCCTTGAGGTAGTTGAGCACCCGGTCGGGCATCTGGAGGGAGGAGGCGATCTTCATTTGGCGGCTGATGCACTGCGGAAGGAAGGAAGGAAGGAAGGAAGGAAGGAAGGAAGGAAGGAAGGAAGGAAGGGGCTCTTAGAGGGCCTGGCCAGTAGTCCTGGGCCCAGGGGCTTCGGGGAGGACTCCACTTGCTGCCTTCCCTGGGAATCCAGGGACAAAGGAGGTAAGAACCCAGTAGGTTTGGTCCCAAGCCCATTGAAGCATAGAAGGGACCCCCAAAGGCCATCCAGTCCCAACACCCTCCTTTTTGCCACGCAGGAAAAGCACCACCAAAGTACCCCTGACAGTTCCAGCCTCTGTTTCAAAGCCTCCAAAGAAGGAGCCTCTACTACAGGAGGCATCGCCCAGTCAGTGTTTTGACTGTGATGTGACACAATAATAATCATCATCATCATCATTGTCATCATCATCACCACCATCTATTAATTATTAATTAATAGCCATCTGTCGGGGGTGCTTTGAATGCGATTTCCTGCTTCTTGGTAGGGGGTTGGACTGGATGGCCTGTGAGGTCTCTTCCAACTCTACTATTCTATGGTTCTATCATAATAATAATAATTGGACTTCCGAATCCAGACTGACAAAGTTCTGGAACACAACACACCAGACATCACAGTTGTGGAAAAGAAAAAGGTTTGGATCATTGATGTTGCCATCCCAACAGGAAAAACAACAGGAAAAACTCAGCCGCTATCAGGACCTCAAGATTGAACTGCAAAGACTCTGGCAGAAACCAGTGCAGGTGGTCCCGGTGGTGATGGGCACACTGGGTGCCGTGCCAAAAGATCTCAGCCGGCATTTGGAAACAATAGGCATTGACAAAATTACAATCTGCCAACTGCAAAAGGCCACCCTACTGGGATCTGCGCGCATCATCCGAAAATACATCACACAGTCCTAGACACTTGGGAAGTGTTCGACTTGTGATTTTGTGATACGAAATCCAGCATATCTATCTTGTTTGCTGTGTCATAATAAAATAATAATAATAATAATAATAATAATAATAATAATAATAATAATACATCACACAGTCCTAGACACTTGGGAAGTGTTCGACTTGTGATTTTGTGATACGAAATCCAGCATATCTATCTTGTTTGCTGTGTCATAATAGAATAAAATAATAATAATAATAGTCACCATCAATTAATTATTAATTAATGGCCATCTGTTGGGGGTGCTTTGAATACGATTTCCTGCTGGATGGCCCGTGAGGTCTCTTCCAATTCTACTATTCTATGATTCTATGATAATAATAATAATAATAATAATAATAATAATAATAATAATAATAATTTATTGTATTGATACGTACTGCTCCAGGCCGGGGCTCTGGCACAGGGCGGGTATCGGTATACCACTGCTGTGTCTCCCGGTTGACCTCCTTGTAGAGTCCATTGAAGGCTTCTTCCACGTCCTGAATGGAGAAGGCGCACACGGCCGCCCCCCCGGCCCCCTTCCTGTCCCTGGGGAGACATTGGAGGGAGGGAAGGGGAGGTCAGTTCTTCCAGCTGAGAGGCTGGTCTGTACGTTGCGGTGGGCACGGCCCCCTGCCCCTTGTGTGCCCCCCAGAGCTTTGTCCCCAGATGCTCACCACTGGGAGGTGAAGACCCCATAGAAGACCGTCTCCCTCCAGTCCTGTCCGGGGGTCAAGACAAACATGTCCTGCAGCACGTTGAAGGGGAAGCCGTCCTCGGGGTGCGAGCAGAGCAGCGGAGCCTTCAGGAAGGTGGTCCACCGCCGCTGCAGCACCCGCTCGCCCCCCACGTCGCCCTACAACGAGGAAGAAGAGGAAGAAAAAGGGGGGAATGAGCCTTCCCTGGCGTCTGCGGCGGGAGAGCAAGTGTCGCACCTCAGGTTAGTTTCACCTTGCTAAAGACACCAGAATGTACACCAGATGAAGTCTTTTGTAGTTTATTAGGAAATAGGGAAAAGATAGTTCATAAAAGGCAAAAGTTCAATTCCAAAAGGTAGTTACAAAAACAAGGCTGTAAGAACAAATCCATAGAAACATTAGGCATGAAACAAGGTCCTTAAAGCGAAGCCAAAGTCCCAGAAACGAGGAAACAAACAGGCTATAAGATAATGGGCTCGGGCTGTGGCACAGGCTGGAGAGCAGCTGCAATGAATCACTGCAATGAATCACTCTGACCAGGAGGTCATGAGTTCGAGGCCCGCTCGGAGCCTATGTTTGTCTGTCTTTGTTCTATGTTAAAAGGCATTGAATGTTTGCCTCTATTTTTTTTTTTTATTTGCGACATTTATATACCGCCCTTCTCACCCCGAAGGGGACTCAGGGCGGTTTACAAGTACATACAATATATTATATTACACAACTATATCGCAATATTATTAGTAATATGTTTAATGTGTAATGTGATCCGCCGAGTCCCCTTTGGGGTGAGAAGGGCGGAATATAAATGCTGTAAATAAATAAATAAATAAATAATATAGGAAAGCAGACTTAGTTCTTGACTCAAGCAAGGAAATTGCTTTGACGAAGATTTCCCTCTCAGCAGACTGTTTTAATAGCATAACATGAAGGCATTTCTTTGCCCTTTGACCTCCCTCTTATTTGCTATTCTGATAATTCCAAACGACTAGCCCGATCTAGAGAAGTGGCCTTGTTGCTTTCAAGGCCATAGGGCTCGTTAGCGTTATCAGGCTGAGGCTGAGAGCTGCTCTCCCTTTCTGCTTCTTGCACCTGAGTACCATCATCAGTAACAACATCATTTCTTCCCATGGGAAAGCCTCCTTGCTCCTCATCTCCCACAGCAGGGACATTCTGCACCTGAATCCCATAATCCCCATCAGAGCCCCTCAAAGGCCTTTTCCCCGGGTCTTATTGATACCAACAACAACTACACAGGGTGCTAACAAAACACCACGAAGATGGTGCTGCGTCAGGAGGGGACCCTGATTGCCCACAAATGCCAAAAAGCTTGTGTGTGTCAAGGATGCGCCCAAGCTCACCTTGCACACGCGTGCAATGCGTGACACGATGGTGTCTTCAAAGAAGTCGAACTCCTTCCCGCTCTCGCTGAAGAAGAAGTAGATCTTGTCGTCGTCGTCATTGTTGTCGAGGCTCTGGCGCAGGAAGGCGGAGCCCACAAAGAAGGGGTCTGCAAAGCGGAGCCAGAGAGTGGGACCCCACCAAGGCCCAGACACACACGAGCCCCCACCTCTTGCCCCGAGCCCCCGACACCACCGCAGCCCCACTGCCCACCTTGTAGCCAGTTGAGAGAGTTCTCCGTCTTGATGGCCGGCCGGCTGCCGTGGCTCCGGAGGATGGAGGGCTCGTTGCCTTGGAAGTTGCTGACGGTCCCCGTGTAGAGCTCTCCCTCTGCAAGGAAGCGGCATTCAGGGAGGGGGCAGGAAGGAGAGATGGGGAGGAGGGCAACCTCCCAAGCCCCACACTATTTGTTTATCAATATATATATTTGCTAACCTATATTCTATGTGTATGTTGATTTGCCAGTTTGACTGTACCTCTTTGGTGTGGGTTGTAGACATGCTGAGCATGTCAGACACAGAACTCCATTTTGTATTCAGTGTAGTTTTGCATCAGACCTCAGTGGAGGTGGATGCATGTTGCTGCTTGGTCTTCAATTTAGTAAGTTTGCTTTAGACCTCAGAGGAGGTGGATGTGTGTATGTTTATGGACATAAACAACTATACTTAAAGACTATGGACTATTGATTAAGAAGGATACCCTGTATTCCCAACACAGAGAGAAGCTACATCCTATCCATAACTGAACTTTAGTAAGAAATGTGCCTGTATGGTAAATTAATATTATAAAATTATTAATAATATTACAATATATAGATATAGTACAATATGGTAATTTATTGCCAGTATTGTGCTATGCTAATAATTTAATATTGTATGTAAATTCAATTTGTAAGCCACTCTGAGTCCCCTTTGGGGTGAGAAGGGCGGGATATAAATGTATTAAATAAATAAATAATTTAATGTGAAGATAACTAATTTTAGTGTTTATGTATATTTATGTTTTATTTTATGTTCCGGCACTGAATGTTTGCCGTATATATGTTGTGCTCCGCCCTGAGTCCCTTTCAGGGCGAGAAGAGCGGAACATACATAAACAAATAAGTAAATACATAATGCAAGATGTTTATGAGTAAACAAGATATGTTATTTTTCAAAGAAGACATTGTTTTTTATCTCTGAGTGCATATTTTAAACTAAGTGGTTTGAAGGGCGTGTACATCTTATAACTACAATTGCAATTTCAACTTCAAAGAAACAACCGTCCTCTGCTAACCAAATACAGGGTGTTTGAAAAACGACTCCCTATTCACCATTCAATTTAAATGGTGAATAGGGAGTTCTTTTTCCAAACACCCTGTATATATTTTTGTAGTGGCATGTCTTTGTCCTTGGCGGTTCAAAGGCACGGCTCTTCAGTTTAACAACCGAGTAACCTGGGTGCCATTACATAAATGCTTATGAATATCACTCCGAACATGTCTTTGTCCTTGGCAGTTCAAACACATGGTTCTTCAGTTTAACAACTGAGTAACCTGGGTGCCATTACATAAATGCTTATGAATATCACTCCGAACATGTCTTTGTCCTTGGCAGTTCAAACACATGGTTCTTCAGTTTAACAACTGAGTAACCTGGGTGCCATTACATAAATGCTTATGAATATCACTCCGAACATGTCTTTGTCCTTGGCAGTTCAAACACATGGTTCTTCAGTTTAACAACTGAGTAACCTGGGTGCCATTACATAAATGCTTATGAATATCACTCCGAACAAGGTCATGCTTTTCCTGACTGGTGGTTTTCAAAAATGTTCATGGAGATTCACATTTGCCAAACGGATGCGACATCATTTTTCCTTTTCGATAAGGTTACGATTGCCATTTATTTCCAAAAGAATATGCCCCTAGAGAGTAAGTACAGTTATTTTTCACAGCCCAGGGAGCTCCTTACCGACCATGATGGCGGTGGACTTGTACTCGGGGTCAAACGGGCAGCGCCCCTTCCCGTCCTCCAGAACCAGCCGCCCAGATGTTTCCCGGACCAAGGTGAAATCCGGGATTTTCTGCAGGGAAGACGAAAAAAAAAAGCCTTGAGGAAGGAGACGGAAAGGCGGAGGATTGCTTTCTCAAAGTAAGAGAAGCGGGACCACAAACTTAAGTCAATGACAGGTTTGTTGTATGTGTTTCCGGGCTGTATGTTCCAGAAGCAGCATTCTCTCCTGACGTTTCGCCCACATCTATGGCAGGCATCCTCAGGCCCCTTCCTTTTCCCCCTCAGCCGCTTAAGCGGCTGAGGGGGGAAAAGGAAAGGGCCTGAGGATGCCTGCCATAGATGTGGGCGAAACGTCAGGAGAGAATGCTGCTAGAACATGGCCAAACAGCCCGGAAACACATACAACAACCTTGTGATCCCGGCCATGAAAGCCTTCGACAACACATTAAGTCAATGACACCCAAGAGACCCCCGACTTCCCCAACGTCCCCTCACAATGTAGGCGCAGGCGGGGCTGAAGGCGCTGGTCCCGCAGGTGTACAGGTGGGTCTCGTTCAGCTGCAGGAGGATCTTGATGTAGTTGTGGCAGTCCCTCTGCAAAGCGAAGAAGAGGAGAAAGGGGACGTTATGGCTTGACCGTTGGCTTGTGGTCGCCCCGCTCTCCCCGGATGACTGACAGGTGACCGATCCAAGGGGTCCGTCACTCACCTGGGGGTCTTTACCCTTGAAGACACACTGGCGCTTCTTCTCTTCCTCGGCCTCCCACGACAGCTGCAGGGCACAAAAGGGACACTCGATTTACCCAGTTTTAATGACGCGTTCTAAATTTCCACTCTCTAACCTTTCTGTGTATTTTATAGAAATACTAGCTGTGCCCAGCCACGCGTTGCGGTGGCAAAGTGGTGGTGATATGGGTTAAAAATGGTTGTGTAATTTTTATTTGACTTTATTTGCATTTTTTAATTAATTTTATTGTAAGTTATATTTTTATTTATTATATTTTATTATTTTCTTGTATTATTTTTAGTTATTTTCTGTTATTATAGTATTTTATTGTATTAATGTTTTAGTGTTTTTTATTATTTTTTATTGGGTTGCTAGGAGACCAAGTTGGAGGAGCTTAGCCTTCTAACTGGCAGCAATTGGATAAAAGCAACTATTCCTCTCTCACTAATTGGGACTTTATTTTTCTTTTCTTTTTGTTGTATCAACCTAGAGGCGTGGATGATGGGTTGTGTTGTCAAATTTCGAGGTTGGAGGGCCTGTAGTTTTGTTGTTTTGTGGGTCGCCATGATGTCATCACTCTTTTATATATATAGATGTTTTAATACTTAAGACCCAACTGAGAGAGGGAGATGAGCACTCAGTCATCTGCATGCATCTGTTCCTGATTACTGGAGAAGGAGAGTCAATTGTATTTATTTATTCATTTATTTACTACATTTATATCCCGTCCTTCTCACCCCGAAGGGGACTCAGAGCGGCTTATAAATAATATTTACATACAGTGTATTATATCACTAGCACAGCACAACACTAGCACTATACACCAGCATATTGCACCACACCACTATACTGTAATATCACTAGTAATATTACATGTAATAAGGTAAAGGTAAAGGTTTCCCCTGACGTTAAGTCCAGTCGTGTCCGACGGTGATCATCTCCATTTCTAAGCATGATGTATTGTATGTGTTTTTATAACTTGTTTTATTGTTGTTTGATTTGATTTGTTTTACTGCTTGTTTTTATATTGTCGTGACCGGGCTTGGCCCCATGTAAGCCGCCTCGAGTCCCTTCGGGGAGATGGGGCGGGATATAAGAATAAAATTATTATTATATTATTATTAAGCCGAAGAGCCGGCATTGTCCATAGACACCTCCAAGGTCATGTGGCCAGCATGATTGCATGGAACGCCGTTACCTTCCCGCCGGAGCGGTACCTATAGATCTACTCACATTGGCATGTTTTCGAACTGCTAGGTTGGCAGGAGCTGGGGCTAACAGCGGGCGCTCATTCCGCTCCCGGGATTTGAACCTGGGACCTTTCGGTCAGCAAGTTCAGCAGCTCAGCGCTTTAACACACTGAACCACACCACTATACTGTAATATTACCAGTAATATTACATGTAATAAATAATATATAATATTATTATATTGTATTATTATTAGTATTATATTGCATTACATTATAATCTTAGTATCAATATTACATGTATATACAATATATTAATTATTATTTACCACACCACTATACTGTAATATTACCAGTAATATTACATGTAATAAATAATATATAATATTATTATATTGTATTATTATTAGTATTATATTGCATTACATTATAATATTATTATCAATATTACATGTATATACAATATATTAATTATTATTTAACACACCACTATACTGTAATATTACCAATAATAATAATAATAATAATAATAATAATAAACTTTATTTTTATATCCCGCTCCATCTCCCCGAAGGGACTCGGGGCGGCTCACAACAGGGACAAGCCCGAAACAACGACACAACGTATTTGACAAAAACTTAAAACATTTCAACGATACACAAAATAAAATAATGGACAATACATTAAAATCCAAGCAGATAAAATCAGAGTAATTAAAAGCAAACCAGCGGGGACAGGTTTCATAAAGTATCATGGAAATGAGTAACAGTGATAAAGTAATATTACATGTAATAAACAATATATAATATTATTATATAGTATTATTATTAGTATTATATTGCATTACATTATAATATTAGTATCAATATTACATGCATATACAATATATTAATTATTATTTATTATTGTAAATAATAAACTAAATCATTCATCTAGATCAGGGGTCCCCAAACTTTTTAAACTGGGGGCCAGTTCACGATCCTTCGGACAGTTGGAGGGCCGGTTGGTCACCAAGCAATAATATAGTTGGCCACCAAGCAATAATAATAATAATAATAATAATAATAATAATAAAAAATAGGGTTGGAAGAGACCCTTTGGGCCATTGAGTCCAATCCCCTTCTGTCTTTGGGCACCAAAAGCACAAGCAAAGCACCCCTGACAAATGGCCTCCCAGCCTCAATGTTAATAATAATAATAATAATAATAATAATAATAATAATAATAATAATTGTGCTGTTTTCTGGCATTGTATATTTCTGTGACTGTTCATTTTGGGTCCTAGACACTTGGGAAGTGTTTGACTTGTGATTTTGTGATATGAAATCCAGCATATCTATCTTGTTTGCTGTGTCATAATAAAATAGTAATAATAATAATAATAATAGTTGGAAGAGAAGAAGAGAACCCTTGGGTCATTTAGCCCAACCCCCTTCTGCCTTTGTGCCGTGGGGGCCGGATAAATGGCTTTGATGGGCCGCATGTGGCCCCCGGGCCTTAGTTTGGGGACCCCTGATCTAGATGTTACAAAGAGTGGGGGCCAGTAAGCATCCCTGTCTTACTCCCCATGTTGTTGGAAAAGCTCCTGCCAGAGAACCATTTCTGCTAGCCCTGACCCTCACTTCTTGTCTGTTTTAGGCACTGAATGTTTGCTATTTTTGTTAGTCATTAGAAACCACTCTAACCCTAACCCACCCACTCCCCTTAAGCCACAGCAGAGCCCTGCCTGCGTCAAGACCAATGTTTGTGAGCGGCTCCCAGATTCTGGGCGTGGAACCAAATGCGCCTGTTGCACAAGGAGATGGCAAGAGATACGGGCCACCCACCCACCCGCCACCCACCTGCCTCCTTGCCAGCTGCTTGCGCTGTCTCTGGGAGACGGAGGGACTCTTTTCCTTCCCACCCAGACCAGCCAAGGGCAAGCGGGTGCCCACCCCTCACCTTCCGGTGCTGTGGCCCCGGGGCAAAAGCGCTGGTGTCGAGGGCCAGGAGCGCCTCGCGGGCTCCGACGTAGAGCAGGCCTCCATCCGGACTCAGCATCAGGGCCGTGAAGTTGGTGGTCCCCGGCATCGCAAAGCGGCCCAGTCGCCTCTGCGGGGAGTCTGTGGGCAAAAGAAGGGGGTGCAAACCATGAATGATAGAGTTGAAGACCAAAACACACAGGTTAGGAACCACTGCTCTAAGCTGTAAGGGGTCCCGAAGAGTGTGACTAAAATGCCCATGAATAATCCCTGTGAGGAGCGTCTTAAAGAGCTGGGTCTGTTTAGTCTGCAGAAAGAGAAGTTTGAGAGGAGACATGTATAAATACAGTAGAGTCTCAATTATCCAACATAAACGGGCCAGCAGAACGTTGGATAAGTGAATATGTTGGATAATAAGGAGAGATTAAGGAAAAGCCTATTAAAAATCAAAATAGGTTATGATAAGCACCAAAACATCTTGTTTAACAACAAATTTGACAGAAAAAGTAGTTCAATACGCAGTAATGCTATGTAGTAATTACTGTATTTACGAATTTAGCACCAAAATATCACGATGTATTGAAAACACTGACTACAAAAATGCGTTGGATAATCCAGAATGTTGGATAAGCGAGTGTTGGATAAGTGAGACTCTACTGTATCTGAAAGAATGTCATAAGGAAGAGGGAACAGGCTTGTTTTCTGCTACCCTTGAAACTAGGACTCAGTGGAGCAATGGGTTCAAATGACAGGAAAGGAAATTCCACCTGAACATTAGGAAGAACTTCCCGACTGTACAAGCTGTTCAACAGTGGAACTCTCTGCCTCAGTGGAACCCATGGCTCCATTGAGTTCTAGCCTCCAGGATTCCTTTTTGCTGCCCTGGAGGCTAGGACTCAATGGAGCCATGGGTTCAAATGACAGGAAAGGAAATTCCACCTAAACTTTAGGAAGAACTTTCTGACTTTATGGAGTGGAACTTATTACGGATTGGTAATGATAAATGGAAGCTCTTACGTGTGCCCACAATCCAGAGTCACTTGCAGAACAATAACATGCCACTCAGGTTTGCAGAACAAAATACAGAAACTTTACTGATTCCAAGAGATCAAAAACAGTCGTATTTACAATGGTCCGTGTGATCTCTTACAGAAGTCTACAGTCATAAACAGTCCTTTCTCAGTCCACAAATCTGCTTCAGAGAAGAATACAGTCCTAGTTCTTCACCCTCTTTTCTCAGCAGCAAACAGGCCTCAAAATAGCAAGGCCTCTCTGAGTACACTGCTCTCTTCACTAGCAGTACTCAGTCAGCAATGAAAACCTTGTCCAAAATGGTTCTGCAGCAGCAGAACAGAAACAGTATCAAACCAATGCCCAGGTCTATAGTCCTAGTTCTTCACCCTCTTTTCTCAGAAGCAAACATGCCTCAAAATAGCAAGGCCTCTCTGAGTACACTGCTCTCTTCACCATTAGTACTCAGTCAGCATTGAAAACCTTGTCCAAAATGGTTCTGCAGCAGCAGAACAGAAACAGTATCAAACCAATGCCCAGGTCTATAGTCCTAGTTCTTCACCCTCTTTTCTCAGAAGCAAACATGCCTCAAAATAGCAAGGCCTCTCTGAGTACATTGCTCTCTTCACCATTAGTACTCAGTCAGCAATGAAAACCTTGTCCAAAATGGTTCTGCAGCAGCAGAACAGAAACAGTATCAAACCAAGCCCCAGGTCTTTGCAGGCCCAGCCAATCGGCTTCATACACTTCATCTTCTAGCACAGCGCCTTTGCAAACCATGACAGAACTCTCTGCCTTGGAGTGTGGAGGAAGCTCCTTTCTTGGAGGCTTTTAAACAGAGGCTGGATGGCTATCTGTTGGGGCTGCTTTGTGTTTTTCCTGCCTGGCAGAATTGGGGTTGGACTGGATGGCCCATGGGGTCTCTATGGTTGTAGGGGTTTCCACTGCGCAAGTCAGGAGGTGCATGGCAGCCAGCTGGGTCCGTACGTGGCAGCAGCCACTCAGTCAGCCCATCGTCCTCCGAATAGGAGGCTTAGAGGGGCAATTTCTGCCTCTCTTGTGAACACAGGCCACAAGAAGACCTCCCGGCACATTCCAGCCTGTCAAGCCTTTCAGTGTGACTGACGACTGGCAGGTGCTGTTCTAAGTCCGTATGTGTTACATTTCCACTCTTACTGAGGACATGAACATAAAATATTAACTCGGGAAACGAAACTGTCCCTGACCCAGAAAGGCCCTTCGGGGTGAGATGGGCGGGATATAAATGTCATTAATTAATTAAAAAAATAAATACATGGTTTTTGGGGGTCTCCAGAAGTTTCAAAGCCCCCCACGATCGCGGCTTGGGGTCGGACCAGGAGGCCAAGGGAGAGGGTTTCCAGCCTGTGGTCAGACACGGAGACCCACTGGGCGGCCTTGGGGAGGTCACACTCTCTCAGCCTCTGAAGAGAGAAATGGGAAGAGAAACATGTCTGGCTTGGGGGCAACTCCAGGAAGGAGTCCCAGCCGGTGCCTCCGATCAACGTGGCTCTTGCTCACACACAGGAAATGAGCCAGACGCCGCAAAGAGGGAGGCTCGTGTCTCTCTGCCAACACCTTGGTGACTCAGAGCGAGGCGAGGGAGCGAGTTGGGAGAGCCCCGAGCCACAGGCGGATCAATGGCAACAGGAGCCCATCCGGACTGGCACACACACGGCTAGTGCTCGGGGCACTCGATATTCTAGGAAAAGCTGCAATAGAGAACGGTCAAGACACGTCTGCTGGACATTTTGTCCCAACGCCCCTTCCGCTCGGCGCCAGGGCAGCTTTCCACCTCGGCGCTCCCATGCCTTTCTGTCCATGCGCTTGGGAAGGAGGGTGGCACTGCCACAATGGGCCGCTGGCAACCCAGGTGACCTCGAATGACCCTCCTCCGATCCCGTCCCGTTCTCCCAGGGAGCCGGTCCTGTTTGTTCAGAACAAGCCTGAGCCTGAGCGAGGCAGCCACTGGACCGGTTCCAGGCCGCCATGGCTGCCACCACCGCCGGGGTTGTTGTTGTTGCTGCTGCTTCTGCTCCGGCAAGGCCTGGCACGCTGGGACTGGCAAGCGCAGGCAGTGGCCCTGATCCAGCACACGCACACACACGCACACACACACGGAAAGGGCACCAAGAGGGAGGATGGCCCCCTCAGAGGGTCACTTGAGTGCCAGCCAAGCTCTCCTTGCAGGGAAGCTCTCCAGCCCGGAGTTATAAACTTCTGACTTACAAATGACTCCTGGGGAATTGGGAGAAGTTTTCCCCTCGGAAGGAAAATGAATCCACTCCTGGAAGAGTTATTATCATGGGGAAAAGAGGTCTCCAGTGAGGCTTTGGCACCAATCCTTGTTTCCACAGCAAGACAATTTTTGCAAAGTGAGGTGGAATTTTCTGAACAAGGGTACAGAGAGCAAAGGAAACACCGCAGGGGTGTTCACCCTTCCCTATGCGAGCCAAAGCTATATATATATATATATATATATACACACACACACACACACAGTAGAGTCTCACTTATCCAAGCCTCGCTTATCCAAGCTTCTGGATAATTCAAGCCATTTTTGTAGTCAATGTTTTCAATACATCGTGATATTTTGGTGCTAAATTCATAAATGCAGTAATTACAACATAACATTACTGCGTATTGAACTACCTTTTCTGTCAAATTTGTTGTGTAACATGATGTTTTGGTGCTTAATTTGTAAAATCATAACCTAATTTGATGTTTAATAGGCTTTTCCTTAATCCCTCCTTATTATCCAAAATATTCGCTCATCCGAGCTTCTGCTGGCCCGTTTAGCTTGGATAAGTGAGACTTTACTGTATATATACTGGTATAAGCCTCCGGTGGCTCAGTGTGTTAAAGCGCTGAGCTGCTGAACTTGCAGACCGAAAGGTCCCAGGTTCGAATCCTGGGAGCGGCTTGAGTGCCCGCTGTTTGCTCCAGCTCCTGCCAACCTAGCAGTTCGAAAACATGCAAATGTGAGTAGATCAATAGGTACTGCTCCGGCGGGAAGGTAACGGCGTTCCATTACCTTATGCCAATGGCCACATGACCTTGGAGGCCACATGACAGTTATGCCAATGGCCACATGACCTTGGAGGTGTCTACGGACAACGCCAGCTCTTCGGCTTAGAAATGGAGATGAGCACCAACCCCCAGAGTCAGACATGACTGGACTTAATGTCAGGGGAAACCTTTATCTTTAAGACCCAAAGCTTGTATATATACCAGTATATATATGCTATGATACTATATCTATTCCATTCATATATATATATACCCCCAGAGTTGGACACCACTGGACTTAACGTCAGGGGAAAAGCTTTACCTTTACTATATCTATCTAATTCGTGATACTCTATAATACACTATATATATATATATATATATATATATATATATATATATATAGTGTATTATAGAGTATCACGAATTAGATAGATATAGTAAAGGTAAAGCTTTTCCCCTGACGTTAAGTCCAGTGGTGTCCAACTCTGGGGGTTGGTGCTCATCTCCATTTCTAAGCTGAAGAGTCGGCGTTGTCCGTAGACACCTCCAAGGCCATGGAACACCATTACCTTCCCGCCGGAGTGGAACCTATTGATCTACTCACATTTGCATGCTTTCAAACTGCCAGGTTGGCCGAAGCTGGGGCTAACAGCGGGAGCTCACTCTGCTCCCCGGATTCGAACCGCCGACCTTTCGGTCAGCAAGTTCAGCAGCTCAGTGGTTTAATCTGCTACATCACCAGGTGCTCTCCATGGAGAGATAAAGTGGGATATATATAAATAAAAAATAAAACCTCCACTATTTAATTTAATAATAATAATACTATCAATAGTATATCCTAGACCAGGGGTCCTCAAACTTTTTAAGTGGCGGGCCGGTTCACAGTCCCTCAGACTGTTTGGGGGCCAGACTATGATGAAATCGTCCAAAATTAGGATTGTTGTTGTTGTGTGCCTTCAAGTCTAAAGTTTAGGACAGGGGCCAGGTAAAGGACCCTGGAGGGCCTTAGTTTGGGGACCCCTGTTCTAGATGATGTCATAAGACCACAGGTAAGCAAAGAGACCTCCAAAGACCATCTAGATGGTCTCCATAGATAAGGAAAGGGACCTCAAAAACCATCTAGATGGTTTCATAAGACCATAGGTAAGGAAAGGGGCACCCAAAGGCCATCTAGACAATCTCATAAAACCATTGGTAATGAAAGGGACCCTCAAAGGCCATCTAGACGGTCTCATAGAACCATAGCCAAGGAAAATGACCTCCAAAAGCCATCTAGATGGTCTCATAAGGCCATAGTTAAGCAAAGAGACCTTCAAAGACCATCTAGACGATCTCATAAGACCATAAGTAAGCAAAGACACCTCCAAAGACCAGGTAGACTTAGGTCAACCCTAAGTCTAAAGTTTAGGACAGGGGCTGCATCCAGCCCCTGGGTTTTAGTTTGGGGACCCCTGTCCTAGACCCTTGGGAAGGGCCTGATATTCAGACACGAATCTGAGGTAGGAAGCAGCCAGGCTTTGAAGCTGCAAGGCCATTCAATGCTAATCAAGGTGGCTAATTGCAACATCCACACCTGCCTCCAGCAGATAAGAGTTTTCTCCCATCCTGGACACAAGTCCACAGATATATAAACCCCATTTGCATAGTTTTCCAACAGATCTCACAACCTTGATTAGCACTGAATGGCCCATACGTGCCCAAGAGCATGGCATCAAATGGCTTCAAAAGGCTCAAAAGGGGCCCAGTGAGGAGGAAGGCAGGCAAAAAGGAGGGCCCCGCTCCTGTGGCCCTCTCTGCCCCCAAGCAAGGAGGGAGCTGGGTTTGGCCGGGCAAAGCCTTTTTTCTTTCTCGCTCAGCAAGGAGCCTGTTGGGACAGGCCCAGCGAAACCGGTCCAAAGAAGAAAGCGAGGAAGGGAGGGAGAGAGGGAAGGAGGTGCGGATCCGGGCCCCTGGGAGGGGAGGGAAGGGCCTCAGACCCAGAAGCATGGGGCGCAGTGGGGCAGAGGGGAGAGGGAAGGGCCCCAATCCCTCCACCGATCTGGATGGGCATCTGTCGGGAGGGCTTGCATTGCATCCTCCTGCTTTCCTAGGCAGAAGTGGGTTGGGCTGGATGGCCTTTGGGGGACCCTTCCCACTCGACTCTATAAAGCCTTTCTATGAATTTGGATGGCCATCTGGAGGGTTCTGATGGTGCCTTCCTGGGCAGAAGAGGGGTGGGCTGGATGGCCTTTGGGGACCCCTTCCAACGAGGATTCCATGGCTTTTCCATAAACCTAAAATCCCATATACAACCATATGTCTGCTATTTATGAGACTTATGATCATCTATCTGGAGGGCTTTGATTGTGCTTAAAATCCCATATACGACCATATGTCTACTATTTATGAGACTGGATGATCATCTATCTGGAGGGCTTTGATTGTGCCTAAAATCCCATATACGACCATATATCTACTATTTATGAGACTGGATGATCATCTATCTGGAGGGCTTTGATTATGCCTAAAATCCCATATATGACCATATATCTACTATTTATGAGACTGGATGATCATCTATCTGGAGGGCTTTGATTGTGCCTAAAATCCCATATATGACCATATGTCTACTATTTATGAGACTGGACATTCATCTATCTGGAGGGCTTTGATTGTGCCTAAAATCCCATATACGACCATATGTCTACTATTTATGAGACTGGATGATCATCTATCTGGAGGGCTTTGATTGTGCCTAAAATCCCATATATGACCATATGTTTACTATTTATGAGACTGGACATTCATCTATCTGGAGGGCTTTGATTGTGCCTAAAATCCCATATACGACCATATGTCTACTATTTATGAGACTGGATGATCATCTATCTGGAGGGCTTTGATTGTGCCTAAAATCCCATATACGACCATATATCTACTATTTATGAGACTGGATGATCATCTATCGGGAGGGCTTTGATTGTGCCTTCCTGGGCAGAACATGGGTGAACTGGATGGCCTTTGGGAGACCCTTCCCACTCTAATATCCTACAGCTTGGCTTCTCCATAAACTTACTATTTATGGGATTGAGTGGCCATCTGAAGGTCTCCCATGGTGCTTTCCTGGGCAGGAGAGGGGTCGGCTGCATGGCCTTTGGAGGACCCTTCAAGCTTGAGGATTCCATGACTTACAGCCTGGCTCTATTCTACGGCCATATGTCTACAGCCTGACTGCTCCATAAAGCCTACTTACTATGAGACTTGATGGTCATCTACCTGGAGGGCTTTGATGGGGTCTTCCTGGGCAGAAGAGGGGTGGGCTGGATGGCCTTTGGGGGACCTTTCCAACTTTAGGATTTTACAACCTGACTTCTCCATAAACCTACTATCTACGGGACTGGACGGATATCTACCTGGAGGGCTTTGATGGTGCCCTCCAGGGCAGAAGAGGGGTGGGCTGGATGGCCTTTGGGGAACCATTCCAACTCAAGGATTAACTTCCCCATAAAGCTTATCTATGAGATTGGGTGGCCATCTGTCTGGAGGGCTTTGATGGTGCCTTCCTGGGCAGAAGAGGGGTGGGCTGGATGGCCTTTGGGGACCCCTTCCAACTAGGATTCCATGACTCTACAGCCTGGTTTTTCCATAAACCTACAATCTCAAATACAACCATATATCTACAGCCTGACAGCTCCATAAAGCCTACTTTCTAAGAGACCAGACAGCCATCTATCTGGAGGGCTTTGATGGTGCCTTCCTGAGCAGAAGAGGGGTGGGCTGGATGGCCTTTGGGGCTCCCTTCCAACTCCAGGATACTACAGCTTGACTTCTCCATAAAACCTAAGCATGAGATTGAGTGGCCATCTGTCTGGAGGGCTTTGATGGTGCCTTCCTGGGCAGAAGAGGGGTGGGCTGGATGGCCTTTGGGGAACCATTCCAAATTAAGGATTCTATAGCCTGACTACTCCATAAAACCTAAGCATGAGATTGAGTGGCCATCTGTCTGGAGGGCTTTGATGGTGCCTTCCTGAGCAGGAGAGGGATGGGATGGATGGCCTTTGGGGACCCCTTCCAACTTAAGGATTCTACAGCCTGGCTATTCCATATGAGATTGAGTGGCCATCTGTCTGGAGGGCTTTGATGGTGGGATGGATGGCCTTTGGGGCTTCGAAGACCCCCCCCCCCCTCCCAGGCAGCCCCTCCCTCCCCTCCTGAGGCTTCTTGGGGGGGGGGGGGTCTCCATGGGCGTGTCTCCTGCAGGCCCCGCCCCCTTTTGGGTGGGTGGGGGGAGAGAAAGGAGTGAGGGCGAGAGGGAGGGGTCTCCTTGCTCTGGGCGCCCCCTCCCTCCCTCCCTCCCCACGAAAGCGAGGCTCACTCACCGAAGCGGAGGCTCAGCCTTGGCACCGACGCCCCTCCCGGGGCCAGAAGCAGGAGGGCGGCGCCCAGGAGGGACCCCAGACCCGCAGCCATGGCCAGGACCACCACCACCAGCCTCCTCTTCCTCCTCCTCCTCTTCCTCTCTCTCTCTCTCTCTCGACGGGGCGGGCGGGGCACTGGCCCCTCCCTCCCTCCTCCGACTCTTTCTTTCTTTCTTTCTCTCTCGTGAGCGACAGGTCCGGACCTGCGGAGGGAGGGGCCGGAGGGGGCGGGGCTACAGCCCAAAGGGGGCGTGGCCTCCCCCTCCTTTTCAGAGCCCAGGACTTTGGACTCTGCTCGGATTGGTTCAAGCCAGACGCCCCTTTTCCCTCCCAAGCCCCCGCCCTCCGTGCCTAGGCCTTCTTTCCAGAGCCCATTAGGAAGCATTGAAGGGACTGTGTGTTTTCAGGGCTGTGTGGCCATGTTCCAGAAGCATTCTCTCCTGACGTTTCGCCCACATCTATGGCAAACATCCTCAGAGATTATAAGGTCTATTGGAAACTAGGCAAGTGGGGTTTACATATATATATATATATATAGTACAATATAATAATATGTAATACTAATAATATAATTTATTGTATGTACATATTACAGTAAAGTCTCACTTATCCAACACTCGCTTATCCAACGTTCTGGATTATCCAATGCATTTTTGTAGTCAATGTTTTCAATACATCGTGATATTTTGGTGCTAAATTCGTAAATACAGTAATTACATCATAGCATTACTGCATATTGAACTACTTTTTCTGTCAAATTTGTTGTATAACATGATGTTTTGGTGCTTCATTTGTAAAATCATAACCTAATTTGATGTTTAATAGGCTTTTCCTTAATGTCTCATTATCCAAGATATTCGCTTATCCAAGCTTCTGCCGGCCCGTTTAGCTTGGATAAGTGAGACTCTACTGTATTATTATTAAGCAGGGACTAGATGGCCATCTGTCGGGAGGGCTTGAATTGTGCTTTTCCTGCCTGGCAGAAATAAGGAGGTTGGGCTGGATGGCCTTTAGGGGGTCACTTCTAACTAGAATTCTATGATTCTATTATTATTATTATTATTATTAAGCAGGGACTAATGGCCATCTGTGGGGAGGGCTTGAATTGTGCTTTTCCTGCCTGGCAGAAATAAGGAGGTTGGGCTGGATAGCCTTTAGAAGTCCCTTCGAACTAGAATTCTATGATTCTATTATTATTATTAAGCAGGGACTAGATGGCCATGTATTTATTTATTTACAGTATTTATATTCCGCCCTTCTTTCTCACCCCGAAGGGGACTCAGGGCGGATCACATTACACATATAAGGCAAACATTCAATGCCTTAACATAGAACAAAGACGGAAGACAAACGCAGGCTCCGAGCTGGCCTCGAACTCATGACCTCTTGGTCAGAGTGATTTGTTGCAGCTGGCTGCTCAACAGCCTGCGCCACAGCCCAGGCCATCTGTTGTGAGTGCTTGAATTGTGCTTTTCTTGCGTGGCAGAAAGAAGAGGGTTGGGCTGGATGGCCTTTAGAAGTCCCTTCAAACTAGAATTCTATGATTCTATTATTATTATTATTAATAATAATAATAATAATCATAACTTTATATTTATACCCCGCCCCATCTCCCCGAAGGGACTCAGGGCGGCTTACATGGGGCCTTGCCCGATACAACAATATAATAACAATAACAATAACACAATTATCCCAACAATAAAAACATCAGCATCAATAAAACAGTCATTAAAATCAACATGCAGCATAAAGTGTTAAAAACAGGAGACTAATTCATAGATCTAGGCCAAAGTGCAGAATATTCCGAAATGGGGAGAGGTAGTTTCACAGCTAAAATGGACAATAAAGTGCAATGTAATAATGGCAACGCATCAACAATGGAGCTATTTTAGAATATTAAGCAGGAGTTGGATGGCCATCTGTTGGGAGGGATCGGATGGTGCCTCTCTTCATGGCAGAAAGAAGGGCCTTGGACTTGATGGCCTTTGGGATCCAAAGGGAGGGGCACTCAGGTGGTCAGAGAGGTGGGGGGGGGGGGAGAGATGAGAGATCTTGACACACTTACACCCAAACAAGTCCCACCACAGAACCTCCCCCCCCCCAAATAAAGGTGGCTGGGGTCTTCTTCAAGCTGGCCACCCTGCCCTCCCCATCTCTGCCCCTCCCCCACGCCATGCGCGCTGACCCACACCTTGACCCCCGGCCAGTCCTTTGCATGTGCCACAAAGAAGGGCCCGTTGCCATGGCAAAGGAAAGAGGAAGAGAAGGGGAGGGGAAATTGAGGAGGGGGCTCTCCCTGTCTTCCTGCTCCCGCCCTCCATGCTCTGAGTCCCCCAGTGCCCCCCACTCCACTGCAGGGGTCTTGCAGGAGGAGGGAGAGCCCACCCAAGGGACGACAATGCACAACTTGGCGGGAGAATCCACAAACACAACCTGGGTGCCGTGGATCGAGCGCATTTGGTGCAGTGCTGATGGGTGGGTGCGCCACTCTATGCGAGGGGGGGGGGGGTCCTTTAATAAATCCTAAGGAGCCGCCACTCACTACTTACCAGTGTTGTAGCTGTGGGAATTTCATGTCTGTGTTTGGTTGGAGGGTATGGTTATGAAAACATACAAAATATCTATCTATCAGAAGGTGTTCGGGACTTGTGTACTGACCCGGTAACGACAACGTTGCGCCCTGAGGCCCCTTCCTTTCTCTGGCCGATTGTACAGATTGAAAAGATGTGTTCTCGAAGGCTTTCATAGCCAGAATCACTGGGTTGTTGTACATTCTCCGGGCTGTATGGCCATGTTCCAGAAGCATTCTCTCCTGACGTGTGCCGCTTTCCAACAGACCTCCCAATCTCGGAGGATGCCTGCCATAGATGTGGGTGACGCGTCAGGAGAGAATGCTTCTGGAACATGACCATACATCCCGAAAAACTCACAGCAACCCAGTAAAATCCTAGATTTGGAAGGGACCTCTAAAGGCCATTGAGTCCAACTTTTCTCCTTTCTACCAGATGGGAGGGCACCATCCAATCCCTCTTGACAGATGACCATCCAGCCTCTGCTTAAAATCCCCAAGAGAAGCAAGGAGACACCTCAGTTTCCCCAAAAAAAGCATATCCTGCTGCTGACCTGACTGCGAAGACGTTCTTGCTAATGTTTAGGTGGCATCTCTCTTCCTTCCTGAGATTTGAATCCATGGCTCTGTGTCATGGATTAGCCTGAGGGGCACCATAATTCACATAACGACCGGAAAACAGCAACCAGCCCTGCAAGTGCCTCTGGGCTTCGCTCCCTGAGAGACAGAAGAACGTGCCTGCTTCCGTCTGGCCGAAGAGACCCAAGCCCGACCTCAGGGCCAAAGCAGGCTCTGGTCAAGAGGTCAAGGCCCCATCATGGATTGTTGTGCAGCGCTTTGAAGCTCAGCCCAGACTCGGAGCTGTCTGGGCTGCACTTCCTTTCCAAAATAATAATAATAATAATAATTTATTTATTTACATCACTTTTACCCCGCCTTTCTCCCCGAGGGGACTCAAGGCAGCTTACAATAAATAGGCAAAAATTCAATGCCTAATAATAATAATAATAATTACATCACACAGTCCTAAATGCTTAGGAAGTGTTTGATTTGTGATTTTGTAATACAAAAAACATATCTATCTCATTTGCCGTGCCATACTATCTTTGTGTCAATAATAATAATAATAATAATTATTATGTCTTTGTGTCAATAATGGTGATGGGCACACTGGGTGCCATGCCAAAAGATCTCAGCCGGCATTTGGAAACAATAGACATTGACAAAATCACAATCTGCCAACTGCAAAAGGCCACCCTACTGGGATCTGCATGCATCATCCGAAAATACATCACACAGTCCTAGACACTTGGGAAGTGTTTGACTTGTGATTTTGTGATATGAAATCCAGCATATCTATCTTGTTTGCTGTGTCATAATAAAATAATAATAATAATAATAATAATAATAATAATAATAATAATGTATTAGTAAGATCTCTCCCAAAAGAAAAAAGGCAGCGATGAAAAGGAAGGGCCAGCAATGGAAGCAGGGGTCTTGTGGGGCCATCTCTGCCAATGGAGAGAGGGGCACCTCAGTGGCCAGGGGTCAGTGCAGGGGGGTGAGGCTGCTGGAGACCCCCAGAGTGCTAACACTATGCAGATGATACCCAGCTACTCTTGCATCTCGAACCTGGGACAACCACGATTCCTGAGAACTTTAAGCTGTGTTTGGAAGCAGTGATGAGTTGGCTGCGAGCAAGTAGACTAAAAGAGAATTAGACGTCGATCCAGGAGCAAGTTCTGACCTATTTTAAGAATGACTGTAACTCATTTCCCTAAAGCAAAGACGGGAGTCAAACTTTACATCTCCATTTTCTGATTGAGAAGCGTGTTTTATTCAGAGCAGATGGGCAGGCAGCAGAGGTGTTTTCAGGGAAGAGAAAGGAAGGCGTTGCAGTCAACAGGCAACAAGTGCAATGCTTGCTGTGACATGTTGAGTTTGTTTGTGTTGACGGTGGCAATTGTTGAAATCGAGCCATTTAGAGCGGCCACGGATAGTGAGATCCGGGCCGCGGATAGCGAAACCTGAAGCGTGGATACCGAGTCCTGTTAAGCTGATACCGGTACTAGCTTCAGGCTGCCTGTGGATCTATGAGCCTGGCGAGACGAAGAAGCTAACCCAGTGTTCCCAAATGAAAATCTCACCAAGTTGAAGAAGAAGCCACCGAGGTATTTATTTCAAGTCAGCTCACGGTAATCTGCCAAAATAAGCTGAGATGCCATAAAATTGAAAAACAGACATTTTTATACAGTACAATCCTTTGAAATTCCTGCTCGTGCCCCAGCTCTGCCATGATTGTCTGAGCTCCACTGATGTCAAAGAGGATTCCTCAAATGAATGGATCCAGCGTCTGTGGCATTGCTGTCCGTTGAGTTCCAACAATAGAATATTGTCCATATTGATAGGATTAAGTAGTCTGGTCCTGGGAAAGGGGAAATGTCATTATGGGATAACGGGCATGATCTCCCAGTGAACGGATGGTCATGTCAGGTGATGATTGGCATTGTAATGTCCAGGTGACGGGGACAAAGGGCGGATCCTTTTGTTCTCTGCCCCGTTGGGGTCTATGGGGCCTGTAGAGATGGACTGGCTTGAAGATGATGGGTGCTTGGATCCTTTTTGATTAAGATGATGCCCAGGAAAAGGACTGGAGGGCATTTCCTGAGTCATGAGGTGCTGGCAATGTTCTCCAAGTCTTATGGGTAAAGGTAAAGGTTTCCTCCTGATGTTAAGTCTGGTCATGTCCGATTCTAGGGGTTGGTGCTAAGCCAAAGAGCCGGCGTTGTCCGTAGACACCTCCAAGGTCAACGCAAAGGTGAGGTTAATATAGGGAAAATGGGAAGAGCCCCGCTCCGAGGGCCAGGAAAGCCATGATGTCCATGTGGCCTGTGTGTAAGTGAAAGAGAAAGGAGATACAAAGTAGGCAAAAGTAGAGGATAACACACCAAGGTGCAATTTTGTTGAAGGTTTAGAGGACAATATAACTAAA
The DNA here is from genome assembly GCF_035594765.1 of Anolis carolinensis. Taxonomy (NCBI): domain Eukaryota; kingdom Metazoa; phylum Chordata; class Lepidosauria; order Squamata; family Anolidae; genus Anolis; species Anolis carolinensis. Next base: position 2,178,394 of record NW_026943822.1, on the reverse strand, counting down.
AAGGGAAAGATTGTTTCAAAAAGTCTACCGGTAGTTGCTGCTGGGCTCCTCCGTTCGGACGTTTGCAAAATAAATATTCAAAACAATAAAAGGTCATCGCTGGTCTTGGCTTGTCCCCATCGCAGTCCTTGCGGGACAACTTAATATAATTTGACCTGGGGGGAGTGGGAGTTCGTGCACAACAACACTGTCATCAAAACAACCATCCTAGATTATTATTATTATTATTATTATTATTATTATTATTATTATTATTATTATTGTATGACACAGCAAACAAGATAGATATGCTGGATTTCGTATCACAAAATCCCAAGTCGAACACTTCCCAACTGGAAGGAAGGATGGATGGGAGGCTCCAAGGGTCGAGGGGCCTTCAAGCCCAACCGAGGAGGGTCAGAAAGGCGCCCCATTTTAAGCCCAAACCCAATCCAGTCCAGACTACAATCCGCTTCTCTGTTTGTCTGAGGATCCCTTCGGAGCCCTGGGGCCAATTCCCTTATTGACAGTTCAAAGGCTGGCCATAAAAAGCTGACCGCTATAGATAACAGTGTCCGGAGGGGAAGGAGAGCAGCTGTGACAAACACCATTGAGCAGAATTAATAGACTGAGATATGTCTTTTCTTTGGTCTGTGAGATTGGGGCATTTGATGGAGCTACAACATCTAATTGGTGAAATGAATTCTGTCAACTATAAAATTAGAATATTGCAAAATACAGTAGAGTCTCACTTATCCAAGACTCGCTTATCCAAGGTTCTAGATTATCCAAGGCATTTTTGTAGCCAATGTTTTCAATATATTGTGATATTTTGGTGCTAAATTCGTAAATAAAGTAATTACAACATAACATTACTGCGTACTGAACTACTTTTTCTGTCAAATTTGTTGCATAACATGATGTTTTGGTGCTTAATTTGTAAAATCATAACCTAATTTGATGTTTAATAGGCTTTTCCTTAATGTCTCCTTATTATCCAAAATATTCGCTTATCCAAGGTTCTGCCGGCCCGTTTAGCTTGGATAAGTGAGACTCTACTGTATATGCTTTTTAAAATGGTAAATGCCTTATTTAGACCCAACATATGTATCTGTGTTTAAGAAAACTATGAGTCGACAATGAAGATGATGGGAAGTGAGAAGACTACACTGAAGGCGGTTGGTGTGCTTATAGTGATAGCGTATGGAGTGTTTACTCATAGATTTGTTTATAGTTTTACAGTAGAGTCTCACTTTTCCTTAATCCCTCCTTATTATCCAAGATATTTGCTTATCCAAGGTTCTGCCGGCTTGTTTAGCGTGGATAAGTGAGATTCTAATGTATATGGTTTTTTAAGAACCAATGTATGTATCTATGAGTCGATAATGAAGATGATGGGAAGTGAGAAGACTACGCTGAAGGCGGTTGGTGTGCTTATAGCGATAGCGTATGGAGTGTTTACTCATAGATTTGAATATAGTATTACCAATAAAAATGATTTTTTAAAAAACACAAGAAGTCAGATGCGATATGTACCTGGTCCCATGAGGATTTAAAACAAGGCCTGGCTGGCCATCTGTCCGGGGTGCTTTGGTTGTGCCTTCCTACTTGGCAGAATGGAGGCCTTTGGTGATCTTTTCCATCTCTCTCAAAGCCCTCCCCAGGCAGCAAGGCTGGCAGTGGAGCCTGGCTTTGGGGATGCTGAGGAGAACACTCCTTCGGTTGCTGAAGCGGCTGAGGAGGAAAAGGAAAGGGCCTGAGGCCAGGAATTGTGGGAATTGAAGTCCAAAACACTTGGAGGGCCAAAGTTTGACTATGTCTGATAAATACCTCATGTGAAACCTCAATCGGTGTGCCACTCCTTTTCATGATGGTCACTGGCAGCTCTATTTGCAAATAAATCTGTGTATTTCTATCTCCTCTGCCTTCTAGTTCCTTCATTTGGAGTGTGGTTGGTTGGTGTGCTTATAGTGATACCGTATGTAGTGTTTACTCATAGATTTGTTTATAGTATCATCAATAAAAACGATGTTTAAGAAACACAAGAAGTTAGATGCCATGTGTCCCCGGCCCCTTGAGGTTTTGAAACAAGGCCTGGCTGGCTGACTACGTTTGGAGGTTGGTTGGTGGGTGTGCTTATAGTGATACCGTATGGAGTGTTTACTCATAGATTTGTTTATAGTATCATCAATAAAAACAATTTTTAAGAAACACAAGAAGTCAGATGCCCCTTGGGATCTCCATTTTCTGGTCAAAATAATAGAATCATAGAGTTGGACGAGACCTCACGGGCCATCCAGCCAAGGTTAAAACTTGGTTGTGGGGCCAGGCTTTCAAATAAGAATCAGCAGCGCCAATTATTATTATGTACTCCAGAACCCAATTGACAGACCCAGTCTTTTGAACCTGAACATGCCCATTTGTATTTTAGAATGTTTTTATGAATGTTGATGTAAATTAATATTTTTTAATCTGATTTATGTGTACTGTACAATTTTTATATGTGTGTTTATTGTAAGCCGCCCTGAGTCCCCTTTCGGGTGAGAAGGGCGGGATATAAATGTTGTAATAAATATGTACCTGGCCCCATGAAGATTTGAAACAAGGCCTGGCTGGCCATCTGTCTGGGGTGCTTTGGTTGTGTCTTCCTACCTGGCAGAATGGGGGCCTTTGGGGATCTTTTCCATCTCTCTCAAAGCCCTCCCCAGGCAGCAAGGCTGGAAGTCGAGCCTGGCTTTGGGGATGCTGAGGAGAACGCTCCTTCGGTTGCTGAAGCGGCTGAGGGGGGAAAAGAAAGAACCTGAGGCCAGGAATTGTGGGAGTTGGAAGTCCAAAACACCTGGAGGGCCGAAGTTTGACTATGTCTGATGTGCCACTCCTTTTCATGATGGTCACCCACAGCTCTATTTACAAATAAATCTGTGTATCTGACTACGTTTGGAGGTTGGTTGGTGTGCTTATAGTGATACCATATGGCGTGTTTACTCATAGATTTGTTTATAGTACTGTATTACCAATAAAAATGATTTTTAATAAACACAAGAAATCAGATGCCATGTGTACCTGGTCCCATGAAGATTTGAAATAAGGCCTGGCTGGCCATCTGTTGCTGAAGCGGCTGAGGGGGGGGGGGGGGGGGAGAAAGGCCCGAGGCCGTGAGGGACGGTGGGCGTCGGAGTCCAAAACACCTCGAGGGACGGCCACTAGCAGAACGCCAATTCTCCTCAGCCCCGGTTCTCTCAGAGTCCCGCTCAGGCAGCAAGGCTGGCAGTCGAGCCTGGCTTTGGCGATGCTGACGAGAACCATCTTTCAGTTGCTGAAGCGGCTGAGGAGGGAAAATAAAGGCCTGAGGCTTTGAGGGACGGTGGGCGTCGGAGTCCAAAACACCTCGAGGGACGGCCACTAGCAGAACGCCAACTCTCCTCAGCCCCGGTTCTCTCAGAGTCCCGCTCAGGCAGCAAGGCTGGCAGTCGAGCCTGGCTTTGGGGATGCTGACGAGAACCATATTTCGGTTGCTGAAGCGGCTGAGGAGGGAAAATAAAGGCCTGAGGCTATGAGGGACGGTGGGCGTCGGAGTCCAAAACACCTCGAGGGAACGCGAACTTTGCCTCAGCGGTGTCCGGGAGGGAGGGGGGTCCCCAAAAGGGCAGGACAAAGGGTCACGTGACACACGGGGAGGGGCGTGGCCTCCGCCGAGGCTCCTCCCCCTCCTCCTCTGGTCCCGCGCCGGCTCCTCTTCTCCTCCGTCTCCTCCACCGCCATGGCCCTCCGCTTCCTCCGGGCTTCCTCCTCCGCTTCCTGGGCTTCCCTCAGCCGCTGCCCGCCCGCCTTCCTCCCGGCCTCGTCTTCTGCTCCGCGGAGACACTGTGAGTGCGTGTGTGTGTGTGTGTGTGTGTGTGTGTTCCACCTCACAGCAGACGCCTCGCTCCCCAAAGGGAGTGCCACGTGACCTCCATGGGGGGAGGGGGGAGGGGGAAGGCCCCGTCGTCGGCGTCCTCTGGGGGTGACCTTGTCCCTTGACCGCCTCTGGCCGAAAGGGAGCCGGACAGACGGAGGGAGGGAGGGAGGGAGGGAAGGCCTGCTGCCCAATGGAGAGACAGGGAGGAGGAGGAGGAGGAGGAGGAGGAGATGGGACAGCGCCAGCCGGGCTGAGCCCAGGATGAGCCGGATTAAGGCCGGCAGATTTAATGGATGCACTTTCCCTTTTTCATCTTCTTGGCCCTGGGATTGGCCAAGGCCTCCCCCCATTGCTTCCTCTTCATCCTGGAAAGAAGTGACCATCGGCAGGGTTCTCTCCTGGGCTCAGTTCTGTTCAGGATCTTCATTCATGACTACCATCGGCAGGGTTCTCTCCTGGGCTCAGTTCTGTTCAGGATCTTCATTCATGACTACCATCGGCAGGGTTCTCTCCTGGGCTCAGTTCTGTTCAGGATCTTCATTCATGACTACCATCGGCAGGGTTCTCTCCTGGGCTCAGTTCTGTTCAGGATCTTCATTCATGACTACCATCGGCAGGGTTCTCTCCTGGGCTCAGTTCTGTTCAGGATCTTCTTTCATGACTACCATCGGCAGGGTTCTCTCCTGGGCTCAGTTCTGTTCAGGATCTTCATTCATGACTACCATCGGCAGGGTTCTCTCCTGGGCTCAGTTCTGTTCAGGATCTTCATTCATGACTACCATCGGCAGGGTTCTCTCCTGGGCTCAGTTCTGTTCAGGATCTTCATTCATGACTACCATCGGCAGGGTTCTCTCCTGGGCTCAGTTCTGTTCAGGATCTTCATTCATGACTACCATCGGCAGGGTTCTCTCCTGGGCTCAGTTCTGTTCAGGATCTTCTTTCATGACTACCATCGGCAGGGTTCTCTCCTGGGCTCAGTTCTGTTCAGGATCTTCATTCATGACTACCATCGGCAGGGTTCTCTCCTGGGCTCAGTTCTGTTCAGGATCTTCATTCATGACTACCATCGGCAGGGTTCTCTCCTGGGCTCAGTTCTGTTCAGGATCTCCATTCATGACTTAGACCCAACCTGTGGCCCACAACTCCCAGAAATCCCAGCCAGTGGTGCAGTGGGTTAAACCACCGAGCTGTTGAACTTGCTCACCGGAAGGTTGTTGGTTCGAATCCAGGGAGCGGAGTGAGCTACGCTGTTAGCCCCAGTTTCTGCCAACCTAGCATTCCAAAAACATGCAAATGTGAGTAGATCAATAGGTACTGCTCCAGCAAGAAGGTAATGCCAGTGGCCACATGACCTTGGAGGTGTCTACGGACAACGCTGGCTCTTCAGGTTAGCAATGGAGATCAGCACCAACTCCCAGAGCGTGAGTAGATCGATAGGTACTGCTCTGGTGGGAAGGTAACGGCGCTCCATGCAGTCATGCCAGTGGCCACATGACCTTGGAGGTGTCTACGGACAACGCAGGCTCTTTGGCTTAGAAATGGAGATCAGCACTAACCCCCAGAGTGTGAGTAGATCAATAGGTACTGCTCTGGTGGGAAGATAACAGCGCTCCATGCAGTCATGCCAGTGACCACATGACCTTGGAGGTGTCTGTGGACAACACCAGCTCTTCAGCTTAGAAATGGAGATGAGCACCAACCCCCAGAGTGTGAGTAGATCAATAGGTACTGCTCTGGCGGGAAGGTAATGTGCTCCATGCAGTCATGACCTTGAAGGTGTCTACGGACAACGCCGGCTCTTTGGCTTAGAAATGGAGATGAGCACCAACCCCCAGAGTGTGAGTAGATCAATAGGTACTGCTCTGGTGGAAAGATAACAGCGCTCCATGCAGTCATGCCAGTGGCCACATGACCTTGGAGGCATCTGTGGACAATACCAGCTCTTCAGCTTAGAAATGGAGATGAGCACCAACCCCCAGAGTGTGAGTAGATCAATAGATACTGCTCCGCCAGGAAGGTAATGGTGCTCCATGCAGTCATGCCAGTGGCCACATGACCTTGGAGGTGTCTACGGACAACGCCGGCTCTTTGGCTTAGAAATGGAGATGAGCACCAACCCACAGAGTCAGACATGACTGGACTTAATGTCAGGGGAAAACTTTTCCCTTTAACTTTACTAGAATTTCTGGGAGTTGAAGGCCAAAACATCTGGGAGCCACAGGTTGAGAACTACTGATGATGTATCAGTGAATAATGCATGCAGATCCGACTAGGGTGGCCTCTTGCAGCTGACAGATGAAGGGTCAGAAGGCACGGTCATCAAGTTTGCATCAAGACGATTGGGGAGGGAGAGCCAGTACTCCAGGAGACAGGAGCAGAATTCCACTTGTCACTTCTTTCCAGGATGAAGAGGAACTACTGGGGAGAATCACCCATTGGGTTGGTCGACTTAGCCAATTACAGATCCACCTAACCATAGTTTTGCCTAGCCCACATGGGAACAAACTGGACTTATTTTGGGAAATGCAACCCAAAATAAGTAAAGAAGTAGCCCAGGAATACCTGGCTACTCTAAATGAGTTCAAGTCCCCAGGGCCAGATGAAATACATCCAAGAGTATTGAAAGAACCAGCAGAAGTCATTTCAGAACCATTGGCAATAAGATTTGAGAATTCTTGGAAAACAGGAGAAATCCCAGCAGACTGGAGGAGGGCGAATGTGGTCCCGAACTTCAAGAAGAGAACAAAAGAGGACCCAAACAATGACCGCCCTGTCAGCCTGACATCGATACCAGGAAAGATCCTGGAGTAGATCATGAAGGAGGCAGCCTGCAATCACTTAAAAAGGAAGGCTGGGATTACTAAAAGTCAACATGGGATTCTCAAAAACAAGTCATGCCAGACTAATCTGATCTCAGAATGAGGGACGCCTGACTCAACAATAGTCCGTGTGAGAAAGAGCTTGGGGTCTTCTTGGAGAACAAGTTGAACATGAGCCAACAGTGTGATGCAGCAGCTCAAAAAGCCAATGGGATTTTGGGCTGCATCCAAAGGAGTGTAGTGTCTAGATCAGGGGTCCCCAAACTAAGGCCCAGGGGCCGGATGCGGCCCTCCAAGGTCATTTACCAGGCCCCTGCCCTCAGTTTTATAACATAATGTTTTATATCATTTTTAATAATATAATATATTGTATATACCTATAATATTGATAATAATATAATGTTATACAATATAATACTAATAATAATACCATATAATAATATTAATTATACATTATATCTATATATATAAAAGAGTGATGGAATCCTGGCGACCGCCAAAACAACAAAACTAAACACCCCACAACCTCGAAAATTAACAACACAACCCATCATCCACGCCTCTAGGTTGATACAACAAAAAGAAAAGAAAAATAAATTCCTAATTGGAGGGAGAGGAATAATTGTTTTTATCCAATTGCTGCCAGTTAGAAGGCTAATCTCCGCCCACTTGGTCTCCTAGCAACCCACTCAGCCCAGGGGACAGGCAGAGTTAGGCCTCACTTAGGCCTCTTCCCCACTGCCTATAAAATACAGATTATCAGATTTTAACTGGATTATATGGCAGTGTATACTCAAGGCCCTTCCACATAGCTATATAACCCATATAATCTTATATTATCTGCTCTAACTGGATTATCTGGACTCCATACCTTTACCTTAACTACCACCAATTCCTTAATGGTTTATTTCCCATACCACCATACTTCGCCAAAGCAACGCGTGGCCGGGCACAGCTAGTATTAAATATAATATTACATTATAGTGGTATAGTTCAATATAGTAATATATATTGCTAATATTGTGCTATGCTAATAATATAACATATTGTATGTACATACAGCTGCTCTGAGTCCCCTTTGGGGTGAGAAGGGCAGAATATAAATGTAGTAAATGAATAAATAAATAATTTTAGACTTAGGCTCGCCCAAAGTCTGAAATGACTTGAAGGCACAACAACAACAATCCTAATTAACTTGGTTATCTCATTGGCCAGAAACAGGCCCACACTTCCCATTGAAATCCTGATAGGTTTATGTTGGTTACAATTATTTTCATTTTAAAATATCGTATTGTTCTTTCATTGTTGTTGTTGTTGTTTTGCACTACAAATAAGACATGTGCAGTGTGCACAGGAATTTGTTCATATTTTTTTTTCAAATGATAATTCGGCCCCTCCGCAGTCTCAAGGATTGTGGACCGGCCCTCTGCTTTAAAAGTTTGGGGACCCCTGGTCTAGATTGAGGGAAGTCATGGTGCCTTTGTATTCTGCTTTGGTCAGACCTCACCTGGAATACTGTGTCCAATTCTGGGCCTCACCATTCAAAAGAGATTGATCCTAACCTAGAAAGAGGAAGAGGGCGACTAAAATGATCAAATGTTCAAATGTCTGGAGAACAAGCTCCTTGAAGAACTGCGTCTGCTTAGCCTGCAGAAGAGAAGGTAGAAAAGAGACATGCGAGCCATGTATAAATATATGAAAGGATATCATAAGGAAGAAGGAGCAGGCCTGTTTTCTGCAGCTCTTGAAACTAGGACTCGGAGCAATGGGTTCAAATGGGTTCAAACTAGGGCACGCTCCAACACACTGGCAAGACTGCTAACCCATAGATATCCTGGCTCTTTAACTCCAATAATCAAAGTTTATAAAGCAAAAATCCTCCCCATGATACTATATGGAGCAGAAATCTGGGGCCTAAGCAAACTACCAATACTAGAACAAACACAATCAAAAATTTTAAGACAGATACTTGGTGTTGACGCTAAGACCACCGCTGCCGCAGTTAGAGCAGAGTTAGAAATACATTCTATTGAAGGTCTCGCCAAAATCAGGGCCTTTAACTATTGGGCTAAAATAAAAAATCTTGAAAATAACAGACTGCCAAAATTGTGCTTCTTAGAACAATCTAATGGCTTTAACCAAGACTCCTGGGCTGAACAACTATCAAGGTTTCTTTGCTCCTGTGGATTACAATTTACTTCATCAGACCACAATAGGGATGCTGAAAAAAGAACAGTAATCCAAAGAATTCTAGATATTGAAGCCCAAAAAGACATAGCCACCCTGTCTAATACAGGATCTCTGAAGTGGTTAGGATGCTTTAAACGTAATTTCCAGAGGGCTCTGTACCTAAAAGCAGATAGGCCAAGACACCTAAGAATCACTTTCACTAGGGCAAGATTCGAACAAATGGAGTCCATGGAGAGACACGGCAGATTCAATCATATCCCGTATGAAGAAAGATTATGTATTTGTGGCAGCCCTGAAGTTGAAAATTTGAACCACATTTTGCACAACTGTAACCTATATAAAAAAGAAAGGAAACAATATTTATGGCCTTTTATTGGTAATAAAACAAGCTGGATTATTGAGGCCAAAACTTCATTTTTGTTGGCCAGTTATAACCCCACTCTGACAACAAAAGTGGCCCTGTATTTGTTTAAAGCTGCTAAAAGGAGATCAGAGTACATAGATTAGATTGGGGTGCAGTGCAGGGGAGATGAGGATAGTTGATGCATAGATCTTTAGCTAAACTACATTGGCACCAAGCAGGCAGACACCTGTATATCTGTATTTTATTTTAAGTATGTTGTATGTTGTTTTTGTATTGTCTGTCTTTGATAAGGCCAACTGGCTAATCAATAAATTGTTGTTGTTGGGTTCAAATTACAGAAAAGGAGATTCCACTTGAACATTAGGAAGAACTTCCTGACCATAAGTCAACTTCAACAATTCCTAACAGCTTGCTGGATGTTAGGAATTGTGGGAGTTGAGGTCCAAAACACCTGGAGGGAAGGCTGAAGTTGGCCCATGCCTGATATTCGAGAACTGGCACCACTTCCTGTCCACTCATTGCTTTTGATGTTTTTGGGGGCTGCAAAGGGGGTTTGGCTTTCCATGGAAAGTATCCGTCCAGTCTTTGGCCTCCCTCTCAGGCCCTTGAAGGTCATCTCCCCTCTCCCGCAGATGCCGACCGGAGAATCAAGGTGGCCAACCCGGTGGTGGAGATGGACGGGGACGAGATGACCCGCATCATCTGGGCCTTCATCAAGGAGAAGGTATTTTTATTTTATTTTATTTTTATACCCCGCCACCATCTCCCCAGAGGGACTTGGGGCGGCTTACAGATATAAAACAAGCATGCAATGGTATCAAATACAAAAAACACACAAATAAAATTAAAAGGCATAAAATAAAATCACAATCATTGTAAGACACATGTTAAAACACAGCAATGAAATCATAAAATGAACTGGGCAAAGTGCACAGAGTGAAACTTGTAAACATGAAGGAAGTTAAGGTGCTATAAGGTCATGGGGAGAACCTTAAACTGGGGTGAACCCTGTGGCTATGTCGAGGAGTTAACCAACAGGTACAACTGGTCAGAAGTAACCGCTAGTATAAGGCTTAATATAATAATAATAATAATAATAATAATAATAATAATAATAATAATAATAATAATAATATGCTGTATATAATAATATAATATATATATATAATAAGTGTTATGATTGAGCCTCATGGCTCTGCTACTGGGAGATATATATATATATATATATATATATATATATATATATATATTAATATAATAATATACAGTAGAGTCTCACTTATCCAACATAAATGGGCCGACAGAATGTTGGATAAATGAATATGTTGGATAATAAGGAGGCATTAAGGAAAAGCCTATTAAACATCAAATTAGGTTATGATTTTACAAATGAAGCACCAAAACATCAAGTTAGACAACAAATTTGGCAGAAAAAGTAGTTCAATACGCAGTACTGTTATATTGTAATTACTGTATTTATGAATTTAGCACCAAAATAACACTATATATTGAAAACATTGACTACAAAAATGTGTTGGATAATCCAGAACGTTGGATAAGCGAGTGTTGGATAAGTGAGACTCTACTGCATGTAATATATTAATATATATATTAAAAAGGTAAAGGTTTCCCCTGACGTTAAGTCCAGTCATGTGTGACTGGGGGTTGGGGCTCATCTCCATTTCTAAGCCTAAGAGCTGGCATTGTCCGTAGACACCTCCAAGATCATGTGGCCGGCATGACTGCATGGAACGCCGTTACCTTCCTGCTGGAGCGGTACCTATTGATCTACTCATATTTGCATGTTTTCGAACTGCTAGATTGGCAGAAGCTGGAGCTAACAGTGGGCACTCACTCCGCTCCCCGGGTTTGAACGTGGGACCTTTCGGTCTGCAAGTTCAGCAGCTCAGCACTTTAACTCACTGAGCCACCGGATGCTCCAATATATATATTAATAATATAATGATGATGATGATGTGGGCTGGGACCAAAGGTGCAGAGCCTGACCATGGGCAACCCATCCTTGGCGTTGCTGTGCCTGCAATAAGAGGAGAGATGAAGCCAAGGGAGAAGTGTGGCCAGACATTTGATTGGGGAGGGGTCTCGGCGGGTGGCAGCTGCCATTCCCACCAGCTTCCTCTTCTCTCCCTGCAGCTTATCCTGCCCAATGTTGACGTCCAGCTGAAGTATTTTGACCTGGGGCTGCCCCACCGCGACCAGACGGACGACCAGGTCACCATCGACTCGGCCCTGGCCACCCAGAAGTACAGTGTGGCCGTCAAGTGTGCCACCATCACCCCGGACGAGGCCAGGGTCGAAGGTGGGGGGCCGCCAAGGCACTTAAGGGTGGGGGGTCTCCGTCTTTCCTTGGGTCGGAGTGGGAAGTCCCGTTATGGAAGCTTTTCCTCGAGGGTCCCCTCTCTGCCTTTCCAGAATTCAAGCTGAAGAAGATGTGGAAGAGCCCCAACGGCACCATCAGGAACATCCTGGGCGGGACGGTCTTCCGAGAGCCCATCATCTGCAAGAACATCCCTCGCCTGGTCCCCGGGTGGACAAAGCCCATCACCATCGGCAGGCACGCCCACGGCGACCAGGTGGGCCTGACGTGAGAGACATTTTTGGGGTGGGGGGAGGATACAAGTTTTAAAGGCCATTTTAGGGCATTTGTTGTATTTTAATTCTGTTTTTCCACATTGTTACTATTTAATTGTTTTGCAATAATAATAATTTATTTTTTATAATATAATAATAATAATTGATTTAAAGATCGAACTGCAAAGTCTGGCACAAGCCAGTCAAGGTGGTCCCAGTGGTGATCGGCATACTGAGTCCAGTGCTTAAAGACTTCGGCTTGCACTTAAACACAATTTCCGCTGACAAAGTTACCATCATGTTGTTGTATATTTTCTGGGCTGTATGGCCATGTTCCAGAAGTATTCTCTCCTGACGTTTCATCAGGAGAGAATGCTTCTGGAACATGGCCATACAGCCTGGAAAACATACAACAACCCTGTGATCCCAGCCATGAAAGCTTTTGACAACATAAAGTTACCATCAGTCAGCTGCAGAAGGCCATCCTACTTGGATCTGCATGCAGTATTCACAGATACATCACATAGTCCAGTGCTACACATCCTTTGCGTCCCCAGATATTTTGGCCTTCAACTCCCAGGAATTCTAACAGTTGGCAAACTGGCTGGGATTTCTGGGAATTTTTGGCCAGGTTGAGAATCCAGGCATCGGCACGATTGATGAGAAGCAACTGGAAAAGCTGAAATGATGCAAGGATTTAAAGATCAAAATGCAAAGAGTCTGGCACAAGCCAGTCAAGGTGGTCCCAGTGGTGACTGGCACACTGGGTGCAGTGCCTAAAGACCTTGGACTGCACTTGAAAATCACCAGCGCTGAGAAAATTACCACCTGTCAGCTGCAAAAGGCCACCCTATTCGGATCTTCACTCATTATTCACCGATACATCACACAGTCCTAGACACTTGGGAAATGTTCGACGTGTGATCCAGTACAACAGCCAGCATAGTGATCTTGTTTGCTGTGGACTCATCTTGTTGTGTATCTAATAATGATAATAATAATAATAATTTTATTTCTCACCCGCCTTTCCTTGTGACTTGAGGCGGTTACAGAATAATGAAAACACATAAACATTGTAAAAATACTACTTTTGAAACTCGCCTAGTGTGGATTGTTAGCTGCCTTGAGTCCCCACGGGGAGACAGGCGGGGTATAAATAAAGATACTACTACTACTACTAGAAAGGTAAAGTCCAGTCGTGTCCGACTCTGGGGGTTGGTGCTCATCTCCATTTCAGAGCCGAAGAGCCGGCGTTGTCCGTAAACACTTGTTTACTGATGTTATGTTTTTATTGATGCGACATAGTTTTATTGTCGATCTTTGTTTTATTGTTTTATTGCTGCTATTGTATTGTTGTTGGGCATGGCCCCATGTAAGCCGCTCCGAGTCCCTCCGGGGAGATGGGGCAGGATATAAAAATAAAGTTGTTGTTGTTATTATTATTATTATTATAAGGTCATGTGGCCACTGGCATGACTGCATGGAACGCCATTACCTTCCTGCCGGAGTGGTACCTATTGATCTACTCACATTTGCATGTTTTCAAACTGCTAGGTTGGCAGAAGCTGGAGCTAATAGCGGGCGCTCACTCCGCTCCTCAGATTCGAACCTGGGACCTTTCGGTCTGCAAGTTCAGCAGCTCAGCGCTTTAACACATTGCGCCACTGGGGGCTCCACACTCTACTACTACTACTACTACTACTACTACTACTACAATAATAATAATAATAATAATAATAATAATAATAATAATAATAATGCACAGAGTTACAGGCCTCACAAACCAGGGGTGGGGGTGGGAGAGACAACAATAGTAGGAGTGATGTTGTGTAGCCGAGGTGCTGGAGCAGCCTCAAAACCGTGCGGGTCTTGTTTTCCAGTACAAAGCCACCGACTTCGTGGTGGACAAGTCCGGGACCTTCAAGATGGTCTTCACCCCGAAGGACGGCAGCGGCGCCAAGGAGTGGGAGGTCTACAACTTCCCCGGTGGAGGAGTCGGCATGGGCATGTACAACACGGACGAGGTGGGGGCCTGCGTGGGGTGGAGTTGGGGGGCTGGCTTAAGAGGGAGGGGGTCCCCTTCTTCCTCTCTCCTCCCCAAAGTGACCATAGGGACTGGGATAGATAAAGGAAAGTGGAAAAATCACAAGCCAGCAAAAGGTTTTAGACAGGAAACGGCCTGATCGAGAGATAGAAAACACAACCAAGGAGAAAGTTCAACTGGCTTAATTTATGTACAGTAGAGTCTGACTTATCCAACATAAATGGGCCGGCAGAACATTGAATAAGTGAATATCTTGGATAATAAGGAGGGATTAAGGAAAAGCCTATTAAACATCAAATTAGGTTATGATTTTACAAATTAAGCTCCAAAACATCATGTTATACAACAAATTTGACAGAAGAAATAGTTCAATACGCAATAATGCTATGTAGTAATTACTGTATAGTAGAGTCTCACTTATCCAGGCCTCGCTTATCCAAGTTTCTGGATTATCCAAGTCATTTTTGCAGTCAATGTTTTCAATATATCATGATATTTTGGTGCTAAATGCATAAATACAGTAATTACAACATAACATTAGTGCATATTGAACTACTTTTTCTGTCAAATTTGTTGTATAACATGATGTTTTGGTGCTTAATTTTTAAAATCATAACCTAATTTGATGTTTAATAGGCTTTTCCTTAATCTCTCCTTATTATCCAAGTTATTTGCTTATCCAAGGTTCTGCCGGCCTGTTTAGCTTGGATAAGTCAGACTCTACTGTATTTATGAATTCAGCACCAAAATATCATGATGTATTGAAAACATTGACTACAAAAATGCATTGGATAATCCAGAATGTTGGATAAGCGAATGTGGGATGAGACTCTACTGTATTTATTTAATTTAATGGCCTGAAAGAGAGAATCATAGAATCATAGAATAGTAGAGTTGGAAGAGACCACATGGGCCATCTAGTCCAACCCCCTGCTAAGAAGCAGGAAATCGCATTCAAAGCACCCCCGACAGATGGCCATCCAGCCTCTGCTTAAAAGCCTCCAAGGAAGGAGCCTCCACCACGGCCCCGGGGAGAGAGTTACACTGTCGAACAGCTCTCACAGTGAGGAAGTTCTTCCTGATGTTCAAGTGGAATCTCCTTTCCTGTAGTTTGAAGCCATTGTTCCGTGTCCTAGTCTGCAGGGCAGCAGAAAACAAGCTTGCTCCCTCTTCCCTATGACTTCCCTTCACGTATTTGTACATGGCTATCATGTCTCCTCTCAGCCTTCTCTTCTGCAGGCCTTGAAAAGATACTGCTAAGAGAGAACAAAGGGAAAAATCCACTGAACTTTGCTCAAAAAGTTCTGACTTATAAAACCGAATCGCACATCAATTCAGTAAGGCACTTTCCTTTTGTTCACCTAGCAAGGTGACTTGATCAATTAAACCTGTTGTAAATGGGTCTCCTGCTTGGGGGAAAAGATGCTCTGAAGGTTTTGTAGCCCAATTAATGAATAAGGGGACGTCAGCAAGCCCCAACATGACCCCAACCCGTCTCCTTGCCTCTTGCAGTCCATCTCGGGCTTTGCCCACAGCTGCTTCCAGTACGCCATCCAGAAGAAGTGGCCTCTCTACTTGAGCACCAAGAACACCATCCTCAAGGCCTACGACGGGCGCTTCAAGGACGTCTTCCAGGAGATCTTTGAGAAGTGAGCCCTGGGGACGGGAGGTGGGCTGGGATGAGACTTAGCCCCTGCTCGCACCGTCACTCCACTGGCCTCTCCGCTTCTTGGTAGCGCCTTCTTGGTCTCGCCATTGGGGTGGGAGATTCCCAAGACAGAACGGGTGACGCCAGGCTCGACAACAGTCCATGTGAAAAAGGTCTTGGAGTCTTCATGGACAACAAGTTGAACATGAGCCAAGTGTGATGCAGTAGCTAAAAGAGCCAATGGGATTCTGGCCTGTATCCAAAGGAGTGTAGTGTCGATAAGGGTTAAATCGTAACTCCTCAACAGATGGCAGTCCTGGCTTGTTCAGTAGACTCCTCTAAAGTTCCATTTGGAGGAAAGCCTTAGCATTGAACAGTTGTGTTGTTAAAGTGCCAAGTATGGAACCCTGCGCAGATGGGGAAGCCTTAGCATTGAACGGTTGTGTTGTTAAAGTGCAAAGTATGGAACCCAGTACAGACGAGGAAGCCTTAGCATTGGACGGTTGTGTTGTTACAAGTGCGAAGTATGGAACCCTGCGCAGACGGGGAAGCCTTAGCATTGAACGGTTGTGTTGTTAAAGTGCGAAGTATGGAACCCTGCGCAGATGGGGAAGCCTTAGCATTGAACGGTTGTGTTGTTAAAGTGCCAAGTATGGAACCCGGCGCAGATGGGGAAGCCTTATCATTGAACGGTTGTGTTGTTAAAGTGCCAAGTATGGAACCTTGCGCAGACGGGGAAGCCTTAGCATTGAACAGTTGTGTTGTTAAAGTGCCAAGTATGGAACCCTGCGCAGACGGGGAAGCCTTAGCATTGAACAGTTGTGTTGTTAAAGTGCCAAGTATGGAACCCTGCGCAGATGGGGAAGCCTTAGCATTGAACGGTTGTGTTGTTAAAGTGCAAAGTATGGAACCCAGTACAGACGAGGAAGCCTTAGCATTGGACGGTTGTGTTGTTACAAGTGCGAAGTATGGAACCCTGTGCAGATGGTTCCATTTGGCTGGAAGCCTTAGCATTGAACGGTTGTGTTGTTAAAGTGCAAAGTATGGAACCCTGCGCAGACGGGGAAGCCTTAGCATTGGACGGTTGTGTTGTTAAAGTGCAAAGTATGGAACCCTGGGCAAATGGGGAAGCCTTAGCATTGAACAGTTGTGTTGTTAAAGTGTAAAGTATGGAACCCTGAGCAGACGGAGAAGCCTTAGCATTGAACGGTTGTGTTGTTAAAGTGCAAAGTATGGAACCCTGCAGACGGTTGGTCAATGCGACTTAAGTAACGTGCAGTCAGAAGGTGTCACCCCAAAGGAGATTCATCAGAGAATGCAAGCTGTTTGTGGTGATTGTGTTGATGCGAGTCCTGTGCGTTGTTGGACGAGTAAGTTTAAAGATGTTGAGGTGGGAACATCTGACTTGCGTGACAAACAAAGAGTTGGACGTCCTGCGACAGCAACCACCGAGTTTCACAAGCAAAAGGTTGACTGATTCAGGATGATCGTGGTTTCAATTTCAAGCATAATCGGCATTTTACAAGAACGTGTGGGTCACATGATTGCTTTGCTTGGCTATCAGAAGATGGGGACTGTGAGACGCCGGTTCCGGAAACAGAGTGTCAACTTCTTCCGTGGCAGCTTCAGAAAACGTATTCATCGTTGGCAGAAATGTATCCAATTGTCTGGTGATGATGTCGAAAAGTGAATTGCGGTCGTTAAAGAGAACATCTTAAGGATTATTTCTGTGTTTATTAAAATATTCCCATCCAAACCAAAGTACCGAAGGTGGAGGATTTCGTTTTCGTTCAACCCTCGTAGATCAGGTATGGGTAAACTTTGGACTTCAACTCCCACAAGTCCTAACAGTTAGGACAAGCATAATCTCAAGATCTTTTTCACATGTTATCACCCTGAGTCTCTGTGGCCTGAGTCTGGGAATTTTTCCCCTGGTTCCCGGTCACCCTCTGCTCTGCCCTCTCCCAACAGGCATTACAAGACCAATTTTGACAAGCTCAAGATCTGGTACGAGCACCGCCTCATCGACGACATGGTGGCCCAGGTGTTGAAGTCCACGGGGGGCTTCGTGTGGGCCTGCAAGAACTACGACGGGGACGTCCAGTCCGACATCCTGGCCCAAGGTACTGTTTTGGGGATCCGGAGTGGAGCTGCAGGTTATCCACCAGCATGAAAACTGGTGATTCTGAACATGCATATCTGTTACTCTCAAATCTGTCATTCTTTCTCTTCTCCAGGTAGATTTTTGCCCTTCTTAAATGGAAACTCTGCAGGGATTCTAATCCAGATCCATAATAGCATAACCATGCCTTGGGTTTTGCAATGTAACCATCTTTGCTTTCAATATCTGTAACGCTCACCACAGTTAGTGCTTTTTTTCTCCTTATGTAGGTAGTGGAGATGATGATGATGATGATAATAATAAGTAAAACTAAAGGTTTCCCCTGACGTTAAGTCCAGTCGTGTCAGATTCTGGGGGTTGGTGCACATCTCCATTTTTAAGCCGAAGAGCTGGCGTTGTCCGTAGACACCTCCAAGGTCATGTGGGTAGCATGACTGCATAGCCACCTACCTATTGGAGCGCCGTTACCTTTCCCGCCGGAGCGGTACCTATTGATCTACTCACATTTGCATGTTTTTAAACTTCTAGGTTGGCAGAAGCTGGAGCTAACAGCGGGGGCTCACTCCGCTCCTCGGATTCGAACCTGGGACCTTTCGGTCTGCAAGTTCAGCAGCTCAGTGCTTTAAAACACTGTGCCACCGGGGGCTCCACAATAATAATAATAATAATAAACTTTATTTCTAGACCGCCCTCTCTCCCCAGAGGGAGACAATCTAGATATATAAAAGAGTGATGGCATCACGGCGACCCACAAAACAACCAAACTACAGGCCCCCCCACCTCGAAATTTGACAACACAACCCATCATCCACGCCTCTAGGTTGATACAACAAAAAGAAAAGAAAAATAAAGTCCTAATTAGAGAGAGAGGAATAATTGCTTTTATCCAATTGCTGCCAGTTAGAAGGCTAAGCTCCTCCAACTTGGTCTCCTAGCAACCCAATAAAAAATAATAAAAACACTAAAAATTAATACAATAAAATACTATAATAACAGAAAATAACTAAAAATAATACAAGAAAATAATAAAATATAATAAATAAAAATATAACTTGCAATAAAATTAATTAAAAATGCAAATAATGTCAAATAAAAATTACACAACAATTTTTAACCAATACCACCACCACTTTGCCACAACGCGTGGCCGGGCACAGCTAGTATATATATATATATTTTCAAGGTTTTCAGTGAATTTGTCTGTTAATTGTGCTATGTTTTGTTTTGTTTCCACCGTCTCTTTTTTCTTTCTGGTGTTATGTATTATTGTTATAAGACACCTTGAGGGCACTTATGGAGAAGGTGCTCAAAGGCAGTATGTAAAACAATTTAGACAAACACTTAAAACACTCGAATTCATTAAAAAATAATAATTAAATAAGTGGGGGCCGCAGAAGCAAAGCGAGGATCCTTTGTATGCCCTTCTCTCCCCACCATTTAGAAGAGGCTTTCAAGCTGCAGTGCTTCTATTGCTAAGCAGGATGGAGATGGGTATCATCCTGGCATCTTCGCATAGTGTACATGTAGGACATGTGAGAGATTTTTAAACGTGGGTGTTTCCCGTTCCAAGACAGGCACAAGGTGTTCCTCCATCTGGAGTGCGCTGGACAAGCGGTGCCTTTTTGCTGGCAGTGAGGGCCTTCTAGAGCAGGCCTGGGCAAACTTGGGCCATCCAGGGGTTTTAGAATTCAAATCCCGCCATTCCTAACAGCCTCCGGCCCTTTCCTTTCCCCCCTCAGCCGCTTAAGCATCTTGCTTTTGTTTCCAGGGTTTGGCTCGCTCGGCCTCATGACCTCCGTCCTCGTCTGCCCGGACGGCAAGACCATTGAAGCCGAGGCTGCGCACGGCACCGTCACCCGCCACTACCGGGAGCACCAGAAGGTGGGTGAGCCGGGAGCATGGCACATGTCCATGTACAATTTGCCGCCTCCTACTCCTCCTACTTTGGCTGGCGCTCACTTGTTTCCTTTGCCCTCCCCGCAGGGCAATCCAACCAGCACCAACCCCATCGCCAGCATCTTTGCCTGGACGCGAGGGCTGGAGCACCGAGGCAAGCTGGACAGCAACCCAGACCTCATCAAGTAAGGCCACAGCGGGACCCTCCCAGCGCTGCTTCTGGAGAGTCACTGCAGACCCAATGAGGGAGACGTGGGTTTAAAAAGAATTTTCAAAGATACAGTAGAGCCTCGCTTATCCAACGTAAACGGGCCGACACAACGTTGGATAAGCAAATATGTTGGATAATAAGGAGAGATTAAGGAAAAGCCTATTAAACATCAAATTAGGTAATGTTTTTACAAATTATGCACCAGAGCATCATGTTATACAGCAAATTTTACAGAAAAAGTAGTTCAATACACAGTAATTCTATGTAGTAATTACTGTATTTACTAATTTAGCACCAAAATATCATGATATATTGAAAACATTGACTACAAAAATGTGTTGGATAATCCAGAACGTTGGATAAGCAAGTGTTGGATAAGTGAGACTCTACTGTACTTGTAATGACTATAAGTCCCATATGTTTTGATTGACCTAAGTTGCAAAAGGCCTATGTTTGAGGAAGGCCTGCACGTGAGAGAAAATGCTGATGTTTGGGAAAAGAGTTGTTCCAGAGAAAAGAAGTTACTTTCAAATAATAACAATACATCAAGTCATAACTGGTTCCCATACCGGGAGTCGAACCCGGGCCGCCTGGGTGAAAACCAGGAATCCTAACCGCTAGACAGAGGTCTGGGGAGCCATGGATCAGGATTTGTGGGGAGGGCACGCAGTTCCCTCGAGTATATATGGTACTGCGGCTGCATTGCTTGGGGACTGAGCTGGGGGGCTTCCACTGCAGATGGGTCTCCCTTGCCCCGGCTACTACTTCTCCCTTCCTCTCATACCAGGTTTGCTCAGACTCTGGAGAAGGTCTGCGTTGAGACGGTGGAGAGCGGTGCAATGACAAAGGACCTGGCCGGCTGCATCCACGGACTCAGCAAGTACGTGCTCCTCCTTGTAGGGTCGGGGGGGGGGGGGGGGGCTCTGCTGGGGCTCGGAGATATACCGTATATATTCGAGTATAAGCTGGGTTTTTCAGCCTTTTTTAGGACTGAAAAAGCTCCCCTTGGCTTATACTCGGGTGAGGGTCCTGGTTGGCTTATATTTAGGTCAGCTTATACTCGAGTATAAGTGACCATTTTGTACTGGTTTGCACTTTTTACCTTTGTCAACTTGATATAGACATAGGGTCTACTCCCATCCCAATTTGCACTTCCAAGAATTTGCAGCACTTTTATCAGTCACCTCGTGTTTACAATATTTATATGGTGCACCTTACCCAGTCTACTTTTACAACCTCTCCATTTTAATCCATGTTTTTATTAGTTTTTGTCAGTTGTTTTTATTGGGTAATGTTTAAATTTTTGTAATTGTGCATGTCTCTTGTCTCTGGTTGTGTTTTATATTGCTGTTGTTTTTATTCGGGCTTGGCCCCATGTAAGCCGCCCTGAGTCCCCTTTGGGGAGATAGAGGTGGGGTATAAAAATAAAATTATTATTATTATTATTAGTATTATTATTATTATTACAGTAGAGTCTCACTTATCCAACATAAACGGGCCGGCAGAACGTTGGATAAGTGAATATGTTGGATAATAAGGAGAGATTAAGGAGAATCCTATTAAACATCAAATTAGGTTATGATTTTACAAATGAAGCACCAAAACATCATGTTAGACAACAAATTTGGCAGAAAAAGTAGCTCAATACACAGTAATGCTATGTAGTAATTATTGTATTTATGAATTTAGCACCAAAATATCACGATATATTGAAAACATTGACTACAAAAATGTGTTGGATAATCCAGAACGTTGGATAAACAAATGTTGGATAAGTGAGACTCTACTGTATTACATTTATTATTTTACTATATTTATTATTATTATTATTAGTTATTATTTTACTCTATTATTATTAAAAGGATACATAAGCATATTTACATTGGAGATGAGAATAATGATTTAATCAGAGTTGGGCAGTCTTATGTTAAATTTCAGTTTATGTAAATATTCCAAAACATTTAACCTACTGATGCCTCAACTAATGTAATTTTATTGGTAGCTATTTTTATTTCTGAAATTTACCACTCTCGGCTTATACATGAGTCAACGTTTTCCTAGTTTTTTGTGGTAAAATTAGGTGCCTTGGCTTATATTCGGGTACATACGTTAAGTGCCTCTCCCTCTGCTTCCCTGGCCCACCATCCTTCGTGAGACCATTTTCCTCCCTTTTGCTCCTTTCCAGTGTGAAACTGAACGAGCACTTTGTGAACACGACCGACTTCCTGGACGCCATCAAGAACAACCTGGACAAAGCCCTGGGCAAGCAGTAAGAACAAGGAGCCCTCCGGAAGGCAGGCTGTCATGGGAAGGGGCGGGAGGCCCAGCGTTGCCTCTTTTTAAATGTGAACAAGCTCTGGCCCTTCGCACCCTCAGCCAGGGAAACCAGGGGCCTGGAGCTGTTTTTTTCTATCTAATGGCTGTTTTTAAAGGAAAACCCCACGGACACGGTCCACTTGAAGCTGCTGCGGCCGAGAGGGGAAAGCCCCGGACCCAGGCAGCAGCCACAGTGGGTTTTTGTGCTGTAATTTGTGTACTGTGGTTTGGGCCTCACGGTGCCAAACGTGACGATTAAAATATAGCTTCCATACATCGACCTGCGCTTGGCTTTGCTTCCCTTCCTTCTGAGCGGGAGCAGCCCATCCCTGGGGAAGGAGAGCTCCCTTTCCCTCTCTCCTCCCCCTCCTCTTGCTCCAGGAGCAACCCCCCCAACCACCCACCCACCAAGCAGCCAGCCCTTCTTCTGTCAAAGGATAATTCGTTTATTGCTGAACGCCGTCAGAACAGGAAAATAAAACACAGTAGATCTATGCACAAGTGGTACAATCCTCTGTGGGAGTCCATGTAATAATTTAACAGGGCTGCTCTCTAGCTCTCTGCCAGGAAGGTGGGCAATTAAGTGGCCTGTCTGGTGTCGCTGGGCTCTGGCTTCTCCCACCGACCCGAGGAAACAGGGAAGGGCAGGCCACCCAACCTCCTGCCTGGCTCCGCAATGCGCAGACAGGCGCCTGCTCCATCTCCACCACCATCCCCTTTGCCAGTCTGGTAGGAGGTAGAGTGAGGCGAGGGGCACTTCTATCCCCTCACGGAAGGAGGGATGGCAGGGAACGTGGGACCAGCCCAGCGGAGCAGCGCTGAGCGGAGGGAAAGGGGGCCGAGGCTCCCAGAGGTCAAGAGTAGCCACCAGAGAGAGGTGCGGCCCCTGCTTCCCCACTAGAACCCAGTCGGAGGGGTAAGGAAGATACCTGCCTGTCTCTCTCCTCCTTGGACATTCCTTCCGCTACAACATGTTGTAGTAGGCCATCTCCTTCATGGCTTGTTCTGCCAAGGCAGAGGTGTCCGTGGCGTTCCCCACCCCCCTGTAGTTGTATGCGTTCTCCTCCTCGTAGTCCTCCATCTCCCGCTGCCGGTGGTGGTCCATCTCCGCCTGCTCATTGCCCGCCAGCTCCAGCAGAGGATCTAGGGGACAAGACAGACACTGGGTAACAAAAGCTCCAAAAGCTTCTTTCCCAGCAAGGCCCCCGGCGGGCTGCAGAGGGCGCTGCTGCACAGCGAAGGGAAGACCCCAAAGCGGCCCAAGGCTTACCTTGGTTGTCCAGGTTGATGTCCATCACGCCGTGCTTGACCTTCATGTGGCGGCTGAGGTTCCCCTTCAGGTTGAACTTGCTGGAACAGTAAGGGCACTTGAAGGGCTTGCTGCCTGCGTGGAGGTGCATGTGGCCCAGCAGGTTGTACATGCGGTTGAAGGACTTCCCACAGACCTGGAAGGGAAAGAGGCCGGTCAGCGGGTGGCCTGGGCGCTTGCTTGGGTCTGGCCAAAGGGGCAGCTATTCCACTCCAGCTTTGGGAAGGCCACTTTTGGGCTCTGTCTAAAGCAGGCATGGGCCAACTTTGGCCCTCTCTCCAGGTATTTTGGACTTCAACTTCCACAATTCCTAACAGCCTTCCATCCAGGTGTTTTGGACTTCAACTCCCACAATTCCTAACAGCCCGACCGTTAGGCCCATGCCAGGCCAAAGGGAAATTTCAGGGGTGGATGAAGAGAGAACATGACCAATAACACTATGTAACACTATTTTTGTTCCTAGGTTATAAATGTCATTTCTTAATTGTTTCTAGCAGAAAAACATGGCAAAACTTAATTTAATTGCAAAACTGTTTCTCTTTGCGGGTGGGATATCCTGCAGCACATTAGGCATTCGTTTTTCAATGAATATCTCATTATAGAGTTTCAATCAACTGAACATAGTTTGTAACAAAAACAAAGTTGCTGGAGTAACAATTCTTTTCAAAGCAAGGACCGCACAACAATTCTTTTCAAAGTAAGAACAATTCTTTTCAAAGTAAGGACCGCACAACGAAACAGGAAATAACGCTTTCAAACCAGGAAGACAGAAGGGTTGTTGTGTGTTTTCCGGGCTGTCTGGCCATGTTCCAGAAGCATTCTCTCCTGACGATTCACCCACATCTATGGCA
The DNA here is from genome assembly GCF_035594765.1 of Anolis carolinensis. Classification (NCBI taxonomy): domain Eukaryota; kingdom Metazoa; phylum Chordata; class Lepidosauria; order Squamata; family Anolidae; genus Anolis; species Anolis carolinensis. The sequence continues at coordinate 2,154,155 of NW_026943822.1, read as the reverse complement.
GGCATCCTCAGAGGTTGTGAGGTATATATAGTCTGGAAAACACACAACAACCCTGTGATTCTGGCCATGAAAGCCTTCAACAACACAGGAACAGAGAATTTCTCAAATGTTACATAGCGTAATAATAGCAACCACCACCTCCCAGATTTCCCTTTGAAAGGGGCGGCCTCGAAGGCGTATGTGAGGGCTCTTGGCTCCAGGCAACCCAACTCCTCCCTTGGAGGCCTCTCCACACCTGTACCTTGCACTTGAAGGGCTTGACCGGTGAGTGGACGATCATGTGCGTCTTCAGCGTCTGCTTCTGCACAAAGGTCTTGAAGCAGATGTGGCACTGGTAGGGGCGCACGCTGGTGTGGATCAGCATGTGCCGCTTCATGTTGGCCTGCAGCGTAAATTCCCGCCCGCAGACTTCACACTTGAACTCCTTCACGCCCTGAAAGCGACAGCCGGGGAATAGGAGGTCAGTCATGCCCGTCTCCCTGAACGCTTCCATTCTCAGGAGCATTGGGGCAAAGCCCTCAGAAGCCACTGGCCGGCCGTGGCCCAAAAAGAGGGGCAGAAGCATGTCCAGAAACGCCAATGTGCCTGTAAAGAAGCAGTCCCTGGGCAGGGATGGGCAACATGGGGTTACACCGGCCAGAGATGCCGTCTAAGGGCCTCTGAAGGCTCACCCACCCCACTCTTCACACGCTCTGCTGTTAGGATTGTCAACAAGGGCCCCAGAGAGCCCCACTTTGGGGAGAGGCCCTGGCTGCCCCTCACAGCCTCACTGGAAATGTGACAGGCCTACCTTGTGGGTCAGGGCGTGCTGCTTGAGGTGGTGGATCTGGCTGAACTCCATGCCGCACTCAGTGCAGACGAAGGGCCGGACATTCTGGTGCTTGAGCAGGTGGTTCTGGAGCTGGCTGCGGTAGTGGAAGGCCTTGTTGCACTCGGGGCAGGGGAAGAGCGTGGGGCCCTGGTGGGTGCCCAGGTGGCGCTTGAGCTGGGCCAGGGAGGAGAAGTCCAGGCCACACTCCACACAGACGTGGCATCGCCCACTCTGGTGCTTCCCCTCGTGGGCCCGGAGCTCGCTGGGGTAGGCAAAGCCACGGCCACAGAAGCGGCAGCTGTAGGGCTTGATGTCTGAGTGGAGCAGCATGTGGCGCTTGAGGTGGCTGGTCTGGGTGAAGGCTTTGTGGCAGACCTGGCACTTGTGGGGCCGGGTGCCCTGGTGGGTCAGCAGGTGGGTCTGCAGGTGGCTGGGCTGCTTGAAGAGCTTCCCGCAGTGCGGACACGAGTGGGGCTTGATGCCGTTGTGACCCAGAATGTGCGTCACCAGGTTGTACTTGGAGGTGTAGGACTTCTCGCAGAGGCGGCACTGCCAACGCTTCTCCACCAAGTACGAGTCGTCGATCTGCACATTGATGTCCAGCCGGTCCAGCTGCATCTTCTTGCTCTGCTCCCCGCCGTAGCTCTCCGCCTCAAAGTCCTGCGGCTCCTGCCACACGAAGCCTGCCTCGCGCTTGCCCGGATGCTCCAGAGGAGGAGGGGGAGGCTGCGCAACACGGTGGTGTCTCAAGGGGGGAACGGGCAGCGAGGGCACACACAGGGCGCCCGCCTGGAAGCCACAGTCCCTGGCAAAGGGGGGTTCCTCAGCCCTGGGCTGCATGGGGCTGGGGAGCCTCTCCTCGTAGCCCCCTCCTCCCAAGGACAGCCCTTCCGGCCCATGTCTCCGCAGGTGCCGGAGCCGCCGAGGCCTCCTGCCAAAGGCGCTGAGGTCGATCATCCTGGTGGCGCTGCTCTGGACCGTCTGCTCACAGGTGTGCTGAGTCTCCAGCTGCTCTTGGTGCTCTTCGCCGGGGGCGGGCCCCTCGTAGCCGGCCTCTTCCTCCTCCTCCTGCCCGGCGGCCTCCCCCTTCTCGTGCTTCACCTTGGGCACCAGCCTCACAGGGGGCCGCTTCCTCCTCCGCGCCTGCCTCCCGAAGGAGGAGGCATCGGCCTCCAGACCCTCCTCCTCCTCGGGGCTTCCTGCCACTGCCGGCGGACCGTGACTTCCATTCTCCAGCAACCGGATGCCCTCTGGCTGCCTTGGCGGTACGGCAGCTGTCACTGTGGGGCTGTCGATCTTGTTTGTGAAGCCCGAGAAGAGGCCTCCAGGGCTGACTGTGGTGGCGCCAAAGACTTCATTTTCCGCGACCAGGCCCAGGACGGCCGCCTGGGCCAGAGAGAGCACCACCACGGCCTCCGTCTGTGTCCCAGAGCTGGCAAAGCGGTCCATGCTTCACAGCATCAAGCGTGGCGCCAAGGCCTGCAGGAAGGGGAGAGCGGGAGAGAAGCGGTTCATGATTCTTCCTTTGCCTAAGAATAGACTTTGAACCAAGAGATCCCCAAGAGCTCCAGGGCCTATGACAGCACCAGCAGCAAGTACCAAAGCCATCACTGAGGCAGGCAGAAAGCTCAGCCCCAAGGAAGGAAAGAGAAAGAGAAAGGGAAGGAAAGAAAGAGAAAGATTGGGACTTCCCAGAACACAGAGTTCAATATTCTTTTCAGGACTTGAAAAGGAGGTCCCAGAGTCATTCTAAAAATAAAAAAAAAGAAAGAAAAGGGGGGGGGGCTTTGGACTTTTCAAATAGGGCTGAATGCATATGAGGAAGGCCAAAGTCACGCAATCCTGTTGGTTCTGTGCTGAATAATTTTTTATCCGTGTCAGGAGTGACTTGAGAATCTGCAAGTCGCTTCTGTTGCCCGGGGGATGCCCAAATGTTTTGCCATCCTGTGGGGAGGCTTCTCTCATGTCCCCACAGATGGGAGCTCACCCTGCTCCGCGGATTCGAACTGCCAACCTTCAGCTCAGCAGTCCTGCTGGCACCAAGGTTTAACCCATTGCGCCACCGAGGCTCCTGTGCTGAAAATGAACACTGGTCTCTTTCAGAATCAGAGAATCATAGAATACAATCATAGACTCCTAGAGTTGGAAGAAACCCCAAGGGCTGTGTGAGCAGCTTACACTGGGGAGTCATTGTACAAAACTGATGATCCTTGCGCAAGAAATTAGTGCCCAGAGGAATGCCAAAGAGGAATCCCTAAATGGCTCCGGTCCAATTTATCTATCCGAACGTATCTCCTCCTATGAGCCCATAAGAACTTTAAGATCATCTGGGGAGGCCCTGCTCTCGATCCCACCTGCTTCACAGGCGTGGCTGGTGGGGACGAGAGACGGGGCCTGCTCGGTGGCGGCTCCTCGGCTGTGGAACTCCCTCCCCAGTGACATCCGGCAGGCTCCTTCCCTTCTAGGGTTCAGAAAAAAACTAAAGACATGGCTATGTGCTCAAGCGTTCAATGAATGAACTTTCGAGCTTGGCACGGTCGGTTTTTAAGACTCTGGATTAACAAGGTCTAGTGAATGAAAGGACATTACCTCGGTGCATGGTAATGTTTTATTATTGTATATTGGTTTTTATGATGTTTTAAATGTTTTTAGTTTTTAATGCCTTTTGTATTGTATTGTTGATGTGATAGCATTGTGTTGCCAATTTGTAAGCCGCCCTGAGTCCCCCAGGGGAGAAGGGCGGGGTAGAAATACCGGAAATAAATAAATAAAGTGAGACCCAGGAAACTGAAACGCAACAAGGGAGGGGCGGGATCAAAGAGCAGAGACGCCTTATTTGCCCCCAATAATAAAAAATAAAATGGAGCTGGAGCTGGAGCTGGAGCTGGAAGGAAGGAAGGAAGGAAGGAAGGAAGGAAGGAAGGAAGGAAGGAAGGAAGGAAGGAAGGAAGGAAGGAAAGTGAATGTGCATAAAAGCCAACTCAGGAAGTAGAACTCCCTCTAGGGAGCGGCACAGAAGACATTCTTCCTGGAACAGTTAATAACCTCACTTCTCTCGTCTGGGGGAGGGATATTTCCCACCGGGACCCCAAAAAGCACAAGGAATAAGGCTCCGGCTCTTTTCCTGTGGAAAAGGAGAGCAAAAATAGGGTGCTTTGTCCCTACCGCTTCTCCCATGGGCCTCTTCTGGTCCCTTCGGAGGCAACTGCATGTTGCTTGGAGAGAGCAGAGTCTCCCGTCCCTTGCCAAGGACATGAGTTGGTCTTCTTGTTGGTACCAAGGGGCACACCGCTCAGGACATCTGCCTTGTCACCTCATGTGTCCAGTCACTCACTTTCTCTACCTTGCCTGGGAGACACTGAGGTTATATGGGTGAAAGCGTGTGCGTGGGATCCTGAAAATTGTGCTTTTAAAAAAATCATTGAGAACATACTGCAAGTCACTTCTGGTGTAAGAGAATTGGCCACCTATAGAGACGTTGCCCAGGGGAAACCCGGATGTGTTACCATCCTTCGGGGAGGCTTCTCTCATGTTGCCTCAAGCTAGAGCTGACAGACGGGTGCTCACCCTGTCTCAGGGATTCGAACCAGCAACGTTCTTGTCAGCAATGCAACTTTTAGGTCAACAGTTCAGCCAGCACAAGGGTTTAACCCACTGCACTATCGTGGCTCCTGCAACCTTGGAATAGAGTCAAGCTAGGGCTGTGGTCCCTGCTACCCAGGTGTGGCTCCTCCATCCCTCCATGAAGGAGCAGAGCTTCTCCCTTGCTGGGAATTGGGTGGCAACGCAGGTGAGATTCAGGCCCAGGAAAGCTCTCCTCTCGAAGAAGCCAACCAGAGTGATGACGCCCAACAAAACTGGACCACTGGCATCACGGCGGGAGGGACAGGAAGGAAAATGCCAGCGCATGGAAAGAAGGCACCTGCTATTGGGCAAGAAGCATGCTCTCCTGTGTGTCCCCAGGGTCTCCCTCTGAGCCTTGCTTGCTGCCACGCGCTCCCTTCCTGGCTCTGATCTGTTGGGCACTCACTCATTGCAGCAGCAAGCCCAAGCCCCTGCCCTCTCCATGTCACCTTTGTTCCTGACTGGAAACAGCAGAGAGGCAGGCTCCTTGGATTGGGAGCAAAAGGACAAGCCTAAAAGACTCTGCCTAAAATGGGAACCAAGTCAGGATTTCCTAATTCTGCTTCTATGGGAAGCAACAAGCTCCACCCACTATTGCAGAAGAGCGCAGAAACCTTAGGTTGGTGGGTTGCTGTGTTTTTCCGGGCTGTATGGCCATGCTCCAGAAGCATTATCTCCTGGCGTTTTGCCCACATCTATGGCAGGCATCCTCAGAAGCTGTGAGATCTGAAGGAAACTAGGCAAGTGGGCTTTATATATCTGTGGAATAATGTCCAGGGTGGGAGAAAGAAAGAACTCTTGTCTGTTGGAGGCAGGTGTGAATGTTGCACCTGGAATTAATCACCTTGATTAGCACTGAAAAGCTCTGCAGCTTCAAGGCCTGGCTGATTACTATCCTTTGTTGGGATGTGTTAGCTGGCCCTGATTGTTTCATGCTTGGAATTCCCCTGTTGCTCTTTATTTGCTGTCCTTATTTTAGATTTTTTAAAATACTGATTCCAGAATTTGTTCATTTTTATGGTTTCCTCCTTTCTGTTGAAAAATCTAGTATAAAGACCGTAAATAAAGAACAACATTGAGAAGGCAGGGGAATTCCAGAAAGGAAACAATCAGGGCCAGCTAATACCTCCCAACAAAGGATTCTCCCGGTCAGAAATCAGCCAGGTCTTGAAGATGCAAGGCCTTTCAATGTTAAGCAAAGTGATTAATTGCAACATTCACACTTGCCTCCGTTGGCGTAATATGTGAAACCGTTGTGCTGGCAAATCTGCTGACTTGAAGGTTGGGTTGCTGACCTGAAGGTTGGGTTGCTGACCTGAAGGCTGCCAGTTCGAATCTAGGGAGAGCATGGATGAGCTCCCCATGTGGGGACATGAGAAGCCTCCCACAAGGATGGTAAAACATTAAACATCCGGGCAATGTCCCCTGGGCCACATCCTTGCAGATGGCCAATTCTTTCACACCAGAAGTGACTTGCGGTTTCTCAAGTCACTCCTGTCACGAAAAAACCCCCAAAAACATTGCCTCCAACAGAGAAGAGTACTTTCTCCCACCTTAGACATCAGATATATAAACCGCACTTGCCTAGTTTCCAACAAACCTCACAACCTCTGAGGATGCCTGCCATAGATGCGGGCAAAACTGTTGAAAGTATTGTTTGCAAAATTATATAGTTCATGTTTAGCCAGTAGGTCTGTACCTTTAACTGGTAGTGTGCTTGTACTTTGAGCTTTATCAATCAGATACAGGTGGAGCTATGTTTTTCATTTATATATTCTCTGCATTCTGCCTGTATTCTCTCTCTGAGTTTTTTATTCCTGTATTATGCTTCTGTTACAGCGATAAAGTAAGATGACTTTATGCTACAATGTAGCTTCTTATTTGACCACATTACTTTGGGGCTTTGTTTCTGTGCAGCTTTATTATATTCTTCTTTTGATACTATGCAACCTAAGATTTTTACCTTTGCTGACATCAGGAGAGAATGCTTCGAGAACATGGCCATACAGCCCAGAAAACTCACAGCAACCCAGTGATTCTCACCATGAAAGCCTTCGACAACACCATGGGTTGGTGGGTTGCAGGCAAGAGGGAGACATGAACAAAAAAGGAGAGAAGGAAGGAAGGAAGGAAGGAAGGAAGGAAGGAAGGAAGGAAGGAAGGAAGGAAGGAAGGAAGGAAGGAAGGAAGGAAGGGGGAAATGGAGGGGGTGCTGGAGGAAGGCAGAAGGAGTGGAAGGCAGGGGAAGGAGGGAAGCAGAGCTGTGGAAGGAGACAAAGGGGGTGGGGAGGCAGGAAAGAGGGGAGGGGGCAGGAAGAAGGAGGAGGAGAAGGATGCAAGCGCAAGGAGTCGTGCAGAACTCTGGCCATCCAGGAAAAGGCCGAGGAGAGAAACCCTTTGTGCAAAAAGGGCCCCATTTCCTGAGGAGGGGAGAGCACCAAGGCCTTCCTTTTCCTCTCCCTCCTCGGCATCCATTCACCCCACAAGGGGAAATAATTGGGGGGCAAAGGGCTGAAAACATATCACACCGTTAACAGAAACCAAGTCCTCTGCCTCCTATCCAGGAGAGAGCTGGAGCACAAGGCCCTGATGCTGCTGCTGCCCTCGAGGAGCCCACCCAGGACGGTCCCACGGGTCCCTCCACCCTCCTTCCCCAGCCATTGGGGCCCCTGTCCCTTTAAGACCTCTCCCTCCCTCCTCCCTACATCCCTTTCCTTCCCTCTATTTCTGAGTCTTGCCTCTTCTCTCCTTCTCTCCCTCGCTCTCTCATTCTTTCCGTTTCCCTAGCAACGCTGCTCTCAGCCTGCTGGTTTGGTCCTGCTGCCTCTTCTCTTATCTCTCCCTTTTCTCTTTCATCAATCTCCTGATCTCCTCCTGTATTCCAGCAGCAGCCCCCCACCCCACCCCACTTCCCCATCTCCTCTTTCTCTCTCCTTCCTTTTCTTTCATCTTCTCTAAGATCCCACCACTGTTTCCTGCGCCTCCTTCTGGAGTCTCTTGAAAGCCTCAGTAGACGGACGACCAAAAAACAGAGAAGGATCTGGACCGCCCTTCCAAGACCCCCACAAGTGACAGCCCTGCACCCCAGAAGTCCGCTGGGATGGAAGGGACGTCCCAGTAGAGTCCATCTCCCTCTCTTCCAGGCCAGATTCCCCTTGTGGAGTAAAAAGCATTTATAAATAAACATAATAATAACAATAATAATAATAATAATAACCCAGACTGACAAAGTTCTGGAACACAACACACCAGACATCACAGTTGTGGAAAAGAAAAAGGTTTGGATCATGGATGTCGCCATCCCAGGTGAAAGTCACATTGACGAAAAACAACAGGAAAAACTCAGCCACTCTCAGGACCTCAAGATTGAACTTCAGACTCTGGCAGAAATCAGTACAGGTGGTCCCAGTGGTGATGGGCACACTGGGTGCCGTGCCAAAAGATCTCAGCCGGCATTTGGAAACAATAGACATTGACAAAATCACGATCTGCCAACTGCAAAAGGCCACCTGACTGGGATCTGTGCGCATCATCCGAAAATACATCACACAATCCTAGACACTTTGGGAGTGTTCGACTTGTGATTTTGTGATACGAAATCCAGCATCTCTATCTTGTTTGCTGTGTCATAAAATAAAGTAATAATAATAATAATAATGATGATGATGATGTGTTGTTGAAGGCTTTCATGGCCGCAATCACTGGGTTGCTGGGAGTTTTCCGGGCTGTCTGGTCATATTCCAGAATCATTCTTTTCTGACGTTTCGCCCACATCTATGGCAGGCATCCTCAGAGATTGTGAGGTCCGTTGGAAACTAGGCAAGTGGGGTTTATATAGCTGTGGAAGGTCCAGGGTGGGAGAAAGAACTCTTGTCTGTTTGAAGCAAGTGGGAATGTTGCAATTGATCACTTGCAGTTTCTAGGCCTGGCTGATTCTTGCCTGGGGGTAACTGTAAGAGTTCTTTCTCCCACCCACAAATATATAAACCCCACTTGCCTCATTTCCAACAGACCTCACAATCTCTGAGGATGCCTGCCATAGATGTGGGCGAAACTTCAGGAAATAATGTTTCTGGAACATGGCCAGTCAGCCTGGAAAACTCACAACAACCCAATAATAATATTAATAATCGCTGTATAGTTGATCTCCCTCTCTTCCAGGCCAGGTTCTCCTTGTGGAGATAGAAGTGGAGTATAAATACACATAAACATAGTAATAATAATAACCCTTGCACCTGTCGGCAGGTGTCTAACCACAGTTCAAGGGGCAGAGGTGCATGCATACAAAGGGGCCTCTGAGGCCAAAAGGAGAAATGGCAGCATGAGCTTGTGTAGACTGATCTCCTTCCTGCGGTGTATACTGCGATCCCAGAAGGGGAGCTGGTTCATTCAGAGGCCTGGCTGGTGCTGTTTGTGGGCGAAGAGGCAGTATCCCCAAAGCAAGGGGAAACCAGGCTTCCTGTCCCTTCAAAAAGATTCCTAGCTTTCTTGTTGGGGAAAAAACACAACTTTCTGCAGAAGAAAATGGAGAAAAGACTTTCAAGTTCCTCCTTTCTGAAACGACTTCCCTTCCTACATGTTCCCTGTCCTCTCTGAAAATAGAAACGCTATTTAAGAAGAGCGACAAAGACAAAAAAAAGGGGGAACCGAATAGAGGAAGGAGGAAAGGGAAAAAAGAGCCTCAAGGGGGAGGAGAGAAACAGAATGAAAAGAGATGAAAAAGAAAGGAGGGGGGAAGAGAGAGAGAAAGGCAGGAAGCTTTGAAAGGAGAGAATGGCTTCTAGCCTGAATAGAATGTGTTTGGAAGGGAGAAAAGAAAGAGAGAGAGAGAGAAAGAAAAGAAGGAAGGAAGAAAGAAAGAAAACGTTTGAAAAGAAACAGCTACACAAAATGACCCCGTTCCCTGGTGGTGCCAATCACCACCACAATGTGTTTTTATCTGAAACACACTCACCTCAAAACCCCTTTTTCTTTCCCCCCCATTCTTCCTTTTTCCAGAGGAAGGAAGGCTAATTCCCAATAGTGGGAAATGGGTCTGACCGAACGCTTGAAGCCCCTTTCAACAAACCTCAGTTTCGAAAAATCACATAGACCTCTAACAGAAAACAAACATGTTCTAAGAAGGAAACTCATCATTTCACAAACAAAGCATTCCATGGACTGAAAGAAAACACTTTCTCCCAGAAATGCTTGGGCTGCTGTTCAGACACCCAAGGAAGCCGCTGCAAGGGCCTGATAGGAGCCACATCCATCCCAGGAGCACAGAGTGGGACGCCACCTTTCCAATGCATTCCCCATACCTAAGATACCTAAGCTGGTGTGCATGGGCTTTGGGGAAGAACAGAAAAGTTTAGCAAGTCCTCCAATGGCCCAGATCCTCTGGGACAGCTCCCTGGGGCTTTAGGCTCAATGCCATGGGATGTGCAGTTGCTTCTTTGGCATGGGAGGGCTGTTGTCCCTGCAAGGACACAGCTTACCTGTCACGCAGCACAAGGGCTTCACGACACAGCAGCAGCAGCGGCGTTAGTGGGGTGGTTGGCTGTGCTCTGAGAAGGGAATGTCAACAGTGGCCATCATCACAACTCAAAATGGGGCAGCGCTTGTAGGACAAATGTCAACCGGAGGCTCTTCCACTGTTTAAAAACAAAATCAAAAACATTTTGTTGGCTTAATCTCTTTAGAATTCAACAATGAGGTCTGCTAGCACAAACAGCATCATATACTGTATTTATTTACTTGAATCAAACACTCACCTGTTTGCCTAAATCACCTTGCCAAATTTAGGATGCACATTAGATTTGCACCATAGTCAATCAAACCACAGACCACCATATGCACAATGGAGGACCTTCTTATAGCAACACCAGAGTCACTCCAAGTGGCCAGCTACTGGTCAAAGGACATTTAGTATCATGCCAAGTTTTTAACTTTGTTTGCATTTTTAAATACATTACAACTGTACTCTTGGTTCACTTCTGATTAAATAAATAAATAAATACCATACAGTAATCTTAGTGCTAAGCCAAAGCAAAAGGCGAAGCTGCTTCAGGAGCACCTGGAGCTACTATTTGAGGGATGTCATCTGTAATTTAATTGTATTAGCTCAATGCTATGCCATGTTGGGATTTGTAGTTTGGTGAGGCATCAGCATTCTTGAAAACATAGCCCCCATGACTCCATAGCATTAAACCGAGGCAGTTAAAGTGGATTCATTCCAAGGTTTTCTTTTCAGTCGCTGGAAGCTTTGGTGTTCTAACACTTTTGCTTTTAAAGAAGGAATTCTAAGCAGGCAGCAAATGTAATGGCCATATTATAAAGAGTGCACCTTTATACATTCATCAGCAAATACTTTTTTGGTTTCAGGGTTTTGACCATTGAGGTGCACATTAGATTAAATGGCGCATTAGACTCGAGTCAATACGTAAATGAATCCCAACAGATACCACATTCCTCTGCTCTGGTGAGCTCTTATCTCATGGCAAGTGAGTCACCCCTTGGGACAGAGAGGATGAAGTCCACCCTCAACCATCTCTCAAGACCTTGAAACACAAATGCATTATGCCATTTCTCCACTATGCCATTCCCAACTGGCTCTGTACACTTAGAGCCCTCTTTATCATGGAGCCATGCTGAACGCTCTTGGATCATGTCCATGACAACTGGTAAGCAGCAACCCGGTGTCCCCATCTATTTAGAAGTGGAGTCTGGGTTCTCGCCCATCTCCCTCTTGGACTCCTTATTTCCTTTCTTAGCACACAAAAGATTTGGCTAAGGATGGAGATGCATTACTTATGAAAATTCTGAATGGGTGAGGAAGATGGAAGTCCACATTCTTTTAGAAAAATATAGACATTTGGGAGAAACTGAGATGTATACTCTTCATTTGTTTTCTTATCAAGGCTGAACTCATTTACATATATGCACAATAGATAGATGGCACAATGCACATGAGTGCTCTTAAGAGTGCAGTCTGAGAACTCTAAATGCTTTTTAGTTTGCACAACCAACATTGCAAGTATACCCAATATGCCTGCGAGGGGGAGACCAAAATGAAGAAACGGCAGTTCTCTAAGTTAGTGAAGCACATACACCTGAGCTTTGCCATCTGAGGCAGAAGGGGAAAAACTCAACAGAAACCGCAACTCTAGTAATCAAGTCAAGATCCTGCATTAATTACTTGGACAGAAACAGTCTCATTCAGGCAAGCAGTCTCATAGGAGAGCACCCTCTAGTGCAGAAATGCAACTTGGATCCAGGTGTTGCATACAATATTGGTAATAAAGAGTTATTGTTGGTGCCTTCAAGTCATTCCTGAACTACAGAGCCCACAAGGCAAACCTATTCCAGAGTTTTTCTTTGCAAAGTTTGTTCAGAAGGGGATTGCCTTTTTCTTCCTCTAAGCTGGAGAGAGTGTGACTTGCCCACATTCAGTGGGTTCTTCAGCCAAGCAAGGATTTCAATCCTTGGCTCCAGGGTCATCGTCCAATGCTCAAACCGTTACAAAACAGGGGCTTTAGATAACTGATCAACAGTGAGGCTTATAAGACACCCAAGACTTGATTTCTCATCCTAAAAATTGATTTCTAAGATCTCTGCCAGGAGTCATGAGGAGGATCAAGAAAGCCTTTCAGACTCTCTGCAAGACAACTTGAAAAAGCAAGCTGCAAGATCTGCTGGGCTCATGAGATATACCCAAGCACCAGTGGTTTCGACATTCCACATGTTTGTTTGGGAATCGCCTTCTCTGAACCAGGAAGGAGGCTAACTTGCAAGACAGGACAGCCCTCCTCCTCGGCAGGTGCGGAGATAGCTGCAAGACTCCCGGCCACACCTTTGCTAAATCACCTTTGCGCCTCCCAGCCTTTAACATCTTGTGGAGTGAGTTCCACAGGGCAACAACCTGTTCCTCTGATCACATTGGCAATCCCAGGCATGGGCCAACTTCGGCCCTCTCTCCAGGTGTCCAAAACACCTGGAGGGAGGGCCGAAGTTGGCCCATGCCTGGGTTATCTCTTTGCTTTTTCCAGCCCCGCAGCCCCCTTTTTCAGACACCAGGATATCCTAATGGGGCAGTACAATAGGGAAGCATATACAACAGTTGCAGTTTTATTTTCAGTTCCTTTTATGCTTAGCACAAAATTAGACTTTTTAAAAAGACAACCGTCACATAGAGTTGACATTTTCCTTCAAGTCTCATTGCAGCCCCAAGTTCCCTTTCTTGGTCAGTCTGGAATCCCTCCTCCCAATTTGGCAGGTGATGCAAAGCAAAGGTTGACAGGCAACACCAGAAAGGAGAGAATCAAGATTCAGAACTATCCTGAGAGGCTGGAACATTGGCCTTAAAAAGCAAAGACAAAACACAGGAGACACACAGAATGGGTCCTGCTTTTAAGGGACCAAATGATGACCAGAGGTAATGGGTGAAGCGTTTTGCACACTGTCGTGCAAGCCTCAGAATGTTTGGAAACATTATAAGAACAAGCAGGAGCCCTTGTGTGTGGCGGAGTGTGCTTGAAAGTCCCATAAGAAGTGGAATTAGAATTATGAATCATTATTATGAATGCTGAGGGAAGTAATGTGAAATTCAAGAAGGAAGGAAGCCCTAAGAGGAAAAACCGCTGTAAATGGGTACAACAGCAAGGAAATTAGACCAAAGTACACAATTAAGAGCTTATAGGAAGGTAGAGCCAACATCTGTGAAGATGTATATAAGGTTATAAAATATCAGTGAATACATATTGGTGTGTGCATGTGTATCTGGGTGTGTGCCTCCCCCCACAACAGACTGAAACAGGAAGGATAAAATTAGAAACAGCCAACCCTCTTTCCTCTGTAACTCTAGCCTTCCTTCCTGCCTTCCTTCCTTCCTTTGTTTCTTCCTTCCTTCTTTTCCTGCCTTGGATCACCTGGAGCTGGTCATCACAAGCAAACGGCTGCTCCTGCTCCATTATCCTCAGATGAACAGAAAGTCAATGCACTTTAACCTGATTCCTCAGTTAAAGGGAGATTTTGAATTGTCTAAATTGTTTTGAAAGCCCCAAATAAATCCAACTACATGTTTCACCTGCTAGTTGCTAAAGTTTTCCACATGCCATCAAAGTATAGAGCTAAGAGTGTAAAGCAGGCATGGGCAAACTTCAGCCCTCCCTCCAGCTGTTTTGGACTTCCAACTCCCACATTTGTCCAAAACATCTGGAGGAAGGCCAAAATTGGCCCATGCCTGATGTAAAGGCTCCAAGGATCAACCCAAAGTGAAACACTCATGGCATTTGGATATCAAGAGGAGACATGCTCCTTAGGCTTTTTCAGTAAAGTGACCCCTTTTCTCTAAGCTGGGGCCCTTTCTTCCTGCTCACTGCACCAACCCCATCCCCACCATTTTGCCACAGGAGAAGCGCTTGAGGAACCGGAGCCTACTTTCTGTGGACCATGATTGCAAGTGAATCTCATCTGTCCCTCATCCAGAAGACATTTTTAAACATTTCTGACCTGGAGCCCCTTTCTAAACATATTCTGTCTCTTAAGTTCCCAAACGTCCACATGTTTTTAGTGGGGCAAGAACATGCACTGCCCAAATCCTGCTTCTAGAACTGCTGCTCTTTCTAATTAATCACAAGCCAAGATCATTTGTAGCCTTTGGAGGCAGAGATGAAGCATTTCCAAACCTCTAATGAACTTGCAATATCATCCTTTCTTTCTCATATGCAAAAAATACCCCAAATACTCTCCAAAGATAAGGCTTTACCTAAAGATGGGAGAATTTTAGAAGAGGAAAGGTTGCTTGTGGGGTGAATGCTTTGGGTGAGATCCATCTCCTTTTGTATCACTGAGAATGCCGTGGTTCAGCCATTTCAAAGACCTGGGGAATAACCACCAAGTTATTTCACACAACAGAGAGCCCACCTGAGCAGCCTCTTGAGCAAAGACACCTGTCGTGTTGCTCCCTGCCTCTAAGAAGTAGCAAAGGAGGTAAAAACTATGTGCTGTTACCTGTACATTGCACAATGGCTGGCATCGGGATAGCATCACAAGCAAGATGGAATCCTGGGCTACCTTGATCTAGGAGAACTGATCTTTCCATGGGGCATTCCTCTTTTGCGCACACCATGGAGTACCCTCTCCAAACAACCTTTTCTACTGCCATACAAATGAAGCTTGAAGAGTTACAGATGCTCCTCCAAAGGGAGCGGTAAAGCCCCATTGAGTCGAAGGTGCCTCTGTGCCTGGTCTACTTTGGCCAAGTCCCTTCCTGCTTGCTGTGATCCATCTGGGCAGGACAGAGAAGTCCTGCTCTCAGCGCAGACTTGGCCATTATGAGTAAGAAACAACATTCACAGAAGAAGAACTTGCAGTTGAATTGAAAAGGAATTAAACAACAGACCAAAAAAAACCCCAATTTCAACTGGGGATGGCGCATGAACAACTGACGCATTTCTGAAAAAAATCTCCATTGTCTACCCCGCCATTAGGAACTTCTGAATTCTTAAATACCATTGTCATTGGAGAGGTCATCCCCAAGATCTATATCAACTGTTAACTTTTTTGCAAACCTGCCTATCATGACAGCACCTTTTTTTTGCATGGAGAGTGGACAAGAATGGAAGGTAACCGAGATATCAGGCAAAGCATTTCAAGACCCAGAAGGGATGCTAAGGCATACGACGCCTCAGCTATTAAGATACCGAGAAGGGAGCATCCAAACTCAAGTATCCAGCACAATTTCCTTGCAGTGCTTCCTTTGCTTCCATTAAGGGAGAAAGAACTCAAGGCAAACCCAATGCAAATAACAAAAGTGTGAATTTTTTTATAAGACTGGAGCAAAAAGCAAAGTGCTCAGTCCAAGGTGGCCTATATAGACTTCCCCAGCAATGGAGAGAAGAATTCCACTTTAAGTATGGCCATGTTCCAGAAGCATTCTTTCCTGATGTTTCACCCACATCTATGGCAGGCATCCGCAGAGGTTGTGAGGATGCCTGCCATAGATATAGCTGAAACATAAGGAGAAAATGTTTCTGGAACATGGCCATAAAGCCTGAAAAATTCACAGCAACCCAGTGATCCGGCCATGAAAGCCTTCGAATTCCACTCTGCCACAGCTGGCTGAAAGGGGGCAGCAGCAGTTGGCCAGTCTCTTACTGGGATGCTGCATCTGTCAAAGGTGCTCAGCCCCGTGGAGTTGCTCAGGACTTACTCCCTAAACAGCCAAAAAGCATGGGATTGGGCTACAAGAGACCAGGCAGCTCTCTGTCATTTCCCTCCCAACCCGTTTCCCTTGGCCAATAATTGCTAAAGGGAAAGTTCATTGCAGCAGCAGCAGCATTAGGCAAGCAGCAGAGGTGCTGGCAAGACAAGGAAGAGGAGGAAAAGGAAAGCAAAGCCTCTCAGCACTGTGCTCAGGCTGGCAAGATTTGGGAGGCAGTCAAGGGGAGATGCAGCAACAGGTAACCTGCTGGATGACTCCCGGCAGGATGACTAGGGAGGGTCAGGTCCACAGACCCCCTCCTTCCCTCCCTCACCCCCATCGCTGGAACTTTGCAAGCCAAGGCAGGTGGGCAAGCAGAGGTGAAAGTTGCAGCCCAAGAGCTGGGGCAAGGGTGGCCTCAGGCGGGCCACTTTCACGTGCACCGCACTGCACGAGTCAGGCTCTGTGCGCATCTGCCTGCTTGCCTTCTTCCTTCCTTCCCTCCTTCTCTTTCCTCCCTCCTCCTTCTCCTCCCTCCCTGCTTCTCTCTCTTCCCCTTCTTCTCCAGGCGCCATCACTCTTTTCTCTTGCTCCCTCCTTCTCCAGGATGGAGAAAGTAGGCAGTCTTGTCAGAGGCAAGCAGGCAGCCCAGGGTCTGCTACTCTGGGGGCATGCTTGGGGGTATCCTTTGCTCCCCCTCTTCCCTGGTGAGAAAGAGCCCAGCGCCTCTCTCTCTCTCTGGCTCAAAAAGCACAAGGGGGAGGGTTGGTCTGTCTTGGCTCTGCTTGACCAAGCTCAGCTGTCTAAGGCACCCGGCGAACTCACCCTGGGACTCCTGAGGAAGGAGGCTTGGCAACGGGGGCGGGCAACCCTACTTCATCAGAAGAGGAGGAGGAGGAAGGAAGGAAGGAAGGAAGGAAGGAAGGAAGGAAGGAAGGAAGGAAGGAAGGAAGGAAGGAAGGAAGAAGGAAGGCAGGCAGAGAAGAAGGGGCATTTAAGTCTCTCCCCCTCCTCTCCTCTCTTGCCAGGGCTGATGGTGGTGGTGGTGGTGGTCTTGGGTGCCTCGGCTGCTGCCCACCGCCCGCCCGCCGGCTGCTCCTCGCTGGCTGGCTTGCTGCCTCTTTCTCTCTCTCTCTCTTTCTCTCTCTGTCTCCCTTCCCCCTCACAGTTCCCTTTCTCTTTTCTCTCTCTAGCAGGAAGGAAGGAAGAAGGGAATGAGGCAGGGCTGACGTGAAGGGATGCAAAACAGCCCCTCCTAACCCAGCTCTGAGAAAAAAGGAGAGAGAGAAAAAGAAAGAAAGGCGCAGCGGAGGAGGGAGAGCGGCTGCAACGCTTTTATCTCGCTTTTGTTTCCGCACTTCCTCTCTCTCTCTCTCTCTGGCCAAGTTTTCTTTGCTCTCCCTCCCCCCTTTTCTTCTAAAACCCTAAGAATCCCTTCTCCCCTCCATCCTCCTTTCTCTTCCTTCAAAGGGGGGGGGGGGGGTCTGAGTCTGCTACAAGTGAAAGGAGCCAGGCCTGAATGGTGCTGCAGCTGAGCCACCTCTCGATCCCAAACTAGTCTCTTCCTGGCTCAAGGAGGGCTGTCAGGGAAGGAGGGTGGTTAGGGACACTTTGGGTACGATAGGGCACAAGGTGTGTGTGTCTGTGGGGGGGAGGGATATATCCCTCTCCGCATAGACCTGTCCTGACCAGACTCTGCCTGCCTGGAGGGGAAAGGATCCTTTCACCTTTCTTCCCATGAACCTGCTGCCATTGGATGCTGCCCAGCCTTAGTGAAAGTGAAAAAGTCTCTATCAAGTCCCATTGATAAATTTAGCAAACTGCTTGCAATCCCTACAGGTTCAAATCTTTCCTCCACAAGAAACCTCTTGATGATGTTCCAAGCAAGCATCACTGCCCTCCAAGGTGTGCCATAAACCTACTACTGCTCAACCAATATGTTTAATACAGAATTGCTATTGCAACCAAATAGTCTGTGTCCTTTCAGCCTTCTTTCCGCATCCTCCCAATGCCAATGCTGCTAAAAAGCTTTCAACTAGGCATCTGCCTGTGACAAAGAACTGGTGAGATCCCAAACTGGACAAAGTTACAGAAAATGAACACGTAAAACTACTCTGGAATTTCCGAATCTAGACTGAAAGAGTTTTGGAGCACAAGAGTCCTGACCTCACAATCGTGGGGAAAAACAAAGTATGGATCATCGATTTTATAATCCCAGGTGACAGCAGGATTGACAAGAAGCAACTGGAAAAGCTGACACAGTATGAGGATTTAAAAGATCGAACTGCAAAGACTTTGGCACAAGCCAGTAAAGGTGGTCTCAGTGGTGATCGGCACGCTGGGTGCAGTGCCTAAAGACCTTAGCCTACACTTAAATACAATCGGTGCTGACTAAATTACCATCAGTCAGCTGCAAAAGGCCACCCTACTCAGGTCTGCACAAATTATTCACTGATACATCACACAGTCCTAGACACTTGGGAAGTGTCCAACCTGTGATCCAATACAACAGCCAGCATAGTGAACTTGTTTGCTGTGTACTAATCTTTATCAAATAATAATAATAATTTTTATACTGATATGGCCTAGACTTGAACACTGCCAGCAGAGTATAAACAGACATAATACACATGTACATAATCATGTTAATGCTGATGTGGCCCTAGACTTGAGCACTGCTTCACTCTTCTCCAGGTCAAACGTACACAAGAGCTCCGTTTTCCCAGGATTTTTCTATCCCCAAAATGGACCTCCTGATAGAAATGTTTTAAAGCAAGGCTATCACCTACCCAACTCTCATATCTTTCCTACACAGCTGCAATCCAGGCCAAAGCAGGCACCAGGTAAGCCTAAGAGCCCTTCCACACAATCATATAACCCAGAATATCAAGGCAGATAATCCACAAAATCTGCTTTGAACTGGGTTATCTGAGTCCACACTACCATATAATCCAATTCAATATGGATTTTATATAGCGGTGTGTATAAGGCACCGTCTACACTGCCATATAAAATCCAGATTATCTGCTTTGAACTGGATTATATGACACTGTAGACTCAGATAATCCATTTCAAAGCAGAGAATGTGAATTATCTGCTTTGATATTCTGGATTATATGGCAGTGTAGAAGGGGCCAAAGACACGGTATATATCCCCTTGTGCCTTACTTACACTTGGAGGCCCATCTTCTGGTGCCTTTGGCCAGGCGATGTGCGTTCTGCCTTTTCCCCGGTCCCTCGAAGAGGCCGGAAAAGTGCGGTGAAGGTGCTGTGGTTTTGTACTGCCTCTGCCAAGAAATGAGAAGGTCAGTGAGAACAAGATTCCTACAGATTCATTCCAGGTCCATGGCTTTTAAGCAGGCATGGGGAAACTCTGGCCCTCCCTCCAGTTGTTTTGGACTTCAAATCCCACAATTCCTAACTGCCTGTTTTAAAGAGTTTAAAATTTACAACCTATATAAACCTGCCAAAAATCTGCTAAAATTGTTATTTGGATTGCTTTGAGCCCCTATAAATGATATAGGCCCCTTCTAGATAATCCAGACTATTTACTTTGAACTGGATTATATGGCAGTGTAGACTCATTTGATCCGGTTCAAAGCAGATAATCTGGATTATCATCTGCTTTGATAATCTGGATTTTTATGGCAGTGTAGAAAGGGCCACAGATTCTTCATCGGCTAAAAATCCACTTAAATTGTTATTTGGATTGCTTTGAGTCCCAGCCTTTGGGGACCAATTTATGGATTTGTGGGTTTTAGATTGCGCCATTCTTTTTTTTTTTAAGTCATGAGATGCTTTATATGTTAGGTTGAGAGATAAAATGGGATATAAATAACAATAACAATTCATGATGCCTGATGGCCCAACACCTCATTTGTCGCTGTTCCCATCCTCAGGAAAACTGCCTGGCAACCCTAGGTGCTTTTAGCGCAATGGCAAAAATAACTCTCAAACAACCAGAAACTCCATTTAACCAGCACTGACCAATCATCAGGGATGCCAGTTAACTGAGAGTCTATTGTATTATTATTATTACGTTTATTTATATTCCACTTTTCCATTTATTTCTATCCCAGTTTCCTTCTGGGAGCCCCTGCTGGCGCAGCGTGTTAAAGCACTGAGCTGCTGAACTTGCAGACTGAAAGGTCGGCAGTTTGAATCCAGGGAGTGGAGTGAGCTCCCACTGTCAGTTCCATCTTCTGCAAACCTAGCAGTTTGAAAACATGCAAATGTGAGTAGATCAATAGGTACTGCTCCGGCAGGAAAGTAACAGCGCTCCATACAGTCATGCCGGCCACATGATCTGGGAGTTGTCTACGGACAACGCTGGCTCTTTGGCTTAGAAATGGAGATGAGCACCGACCCCCAGAGTTGGACAGGACTGGACTTAATGCCAGGGGAAAATCTTTAACTTTACCTAACTTTCCTTCTGATCCTGGGGGATTTGCTTTCTTTTTAAAAAAACATTTTAATTAAATTTAAAACAATTACAGTTGTCTCTCAGGGCCCTTCCACACAGCCATATAACCCAAGGCAGAAAATCCCACAATATCTGCTTTGAACTGGGTTATCTGAGTCTACATTGACATATATCCCAGTTCAAAGCAGATAGTGTGGGATTTTATTCAGCTTTGTGGAAGCGGTCTCATTCCACTGGAACTCAAACAAGTGGCAAAAAAATCTGAAGGCATACTTTAATTTTTGTTTGTTTCAGGAGCAACTTGTGAAACTGCAAGTCGCCTCTGGTGTGAGAGAATTGGCTGTCTGCAACTATGTTGGCCAGGGGACACATGGATGTTTTGATGTTTTTACTATTCTTGTGGGAGGCTTCTCTCATGTCCCGAGCTGGAGCTGACAGAGGGAGCTCATCCACGCTCTCTCCGGGTTGGGTTTGAACTGGCAACCTTCAGGTCAGCAATCCAACCTTCAAGTCATCAATCCCGCCAGCACAAGGCTTTAACCCACTGCACCATTTGGGGGGGGGGGGGGCTCCTATACTTTAAACTTTAAATGAACATTGCAATAAAAGCATTGTTTACTGAAATGTTATTATCAGGGCCTCACCTACACTGCCATACAAAATCTGGATTATCTGAACTGGATTATATAGCAGTGTAGACTAATATAACCCAGTTCAAAGCAGATATAATCTGGATTTTATATGGCACTGTGGATAGGGCCTCAACTGCCTTTATTTCTAATATGCTTTCAGTTGTTGCATTTGAATATTACACTAGAATCTCACTTATCCAACATTCTGTATTATCCAACCCAGTCTGCCTTTTAGTAGTCAATGTTTTTGTAGCCAATGTTTTCAATGCATTGCAATGTTTTGGTGCTAAATTCATGAAGACAGTAATTACTACATAATGTTACCATGTATTGAACTGCATTTTCTGTCAATTTGTTGTAAAACATGTTTTGGTGCATAGTTTATAATGACTGTGATTTGATTTTATGCCTTTTATTTGTGTGTTTTTTGTATTTGATACCACTGTATGCTTGTTTTATATCTGTGAGCCGCCCCAAGTCCCTCTGGGGAGATGGTAACGGGCTATAAAAATATTATTATTATTATTATTACTAATTTATAAAATCATAATGTAATTTGACGTTTAATCGGCTTTGCCTTAATCCCTCCTTATTATCCAACGTTCCGCCAACCCGTTTATGTCGGATAAGTGAGACTCGACTGTAATACCAAGTCAGCAGGATAGTATGAGTTAGGCCTGTTTTTAACAGTAACTCTCAGGCAACCAGAAACTACATTCAGCTCATTGGTGCCTGTTAACTGAGAGCCTACTGGATCATGGTTGTTATTATATTTTTGTCCCCCTATATTTTTAATATTTATATTTTATATATAAATATAATATAAATATAATAATATATAAATACGCTCTGGTTGCATCCCGTTTGGACTACTGCAACGCTCTCTACGTGGGGTTGCCTCTGAAGACGGCCCAGAAGCTCCAACTAGTACAACGGGCGGCAGCCAGACTAATAACTGGGGCGGCTTACAGGGAGCGTACCACCCCCTTGTTAAGCCAGCTCCACTGGCTGCCGATAGGCTACCGAGCCCAATTCAAAGTGCTGGTTTTGACCTATAAAGCCCTAAACGGTTCTGGCCCAATCTACTTCTCCGAACGTATCTCCTCCTATGAGCCAGGAAGATCCCTGAGGTCATCTGGAGAGGCCCTGCTCTCAGTCCCGCCTGCCTCACAGGGCCTTCTCGGTGGTGGCTCCCCGGCTATGGAACACCCTCCCCAGAGATATACGGCAAGCCCCAACCCTTTTGAGTTTTAGAAAAGCCTTAAAAACATGGCTTTGTGCCCAGGCTTTTAATGAATAAATGATAAAGACGACCCAGATTGTTATATGGATAAAGTTGGAGGATATTGGACGAACGGATTTTAAACACGTTTTGTTTTATATTTTATACTGTACTAGCTGTGCCCGGCCACGCGTTGCTGTGGCAAAGTGGTGGTGGTATTGGTTAAAAGTTGTGGAATTTTTATTTGACATTATTTGTATTTCTTTAATTAATTTTATTGTAACTTATCTTTTTTATTTATTATATTTTATTATTTTGTTGTATTATTTTTAGTTATTTTGTTATAGTATTTTGTTGTATTAATTTTTTAGTGTTTTTAATTATTTTATTTTTATTATTTTTTATTGTATTATTTGTATTTATTTTATTTTTTATTCTTTTATTAACACTGGGCTGTGTGGGTTGCTAGGAGACCAAGTGGGCGGAGCTTAGCCTTCTAAACTGGCAGCAATTGGATAAAAACAATTATTGCTCTCCCTCTAAGTAGGACTTTATTTTTCTTTTCTTTTTGTTGTATCAACCTAGAGGCGTGGATGATGGGTTGTGTTGTCAAATTTCGAGGTTGGGGGGCCTGTAGTTTTGTTGTTTTGTCCGCTGCCCTGATGCCATCACTCTTTTATATATATAGATTTAATTGGCTGTATTTTTTATATGTTGTTGTTTTTAATGATGTATCGGCATCGAATTGTTGCCAATTGTACGCCGCCCTGAGTCCCTCCGGGTGAGAAGGGCGGGATAGAAATATTTGAAATAAATAAATAAATATGTTTATATTAAATATATATACAGTAGAGTCTCACTTATCCAAGCCTCGCTTATCCAAGTTTCTGGATTATCCAAGCCATTTTTGTAGTCAATGTTTTCAATATTTCATGATATTTTGGTGCTAAATTCTTAAATACAGTAATTACAACATAACATTACTGCGTATTGAACTGCTTTTTCTTTCAAATTTGTTGTATATTTTGGTGCTAAATTTGTAAATACAGTAATTACAACATAACATTCCTGCGTATTGAACTGCTTTTTCTTTCAAATTTGTTGTAAAACATGATGTTTTGGTGCTTAATTTGTAAAATCATAACCTAATTTGATGTTTAATGGGCTTTTCCTTAATCCCTCCTTATTATCTAAGATATTTGCTTATCCAAGCTTCTGCCGGCCAGTTTAGCTTGGATAAGTGAGACTCTACTGTGTATATATATATATATATATACACACACACACACACATATGTTTATTTATAAACATTAAACAGCTCAAATGATACCAAACCAATCCCCTCCCTTTGTTTTTTAAGTGACTTGGTCTGCCCCAGGGGATTCTGGGATTTGTGGTCCTAAAGGAGGCAGGGCCAAACTTGGGCCCTCGTGTTTTGGACTTCAACTCCCATAATTCCTGGCCTCAGGCCCCTTTCTTTTTCCCCTCAGCCGCTTAAGCGGCTGAGGGGAAAAAGAAAGGGGCCTGAGGCCAGGAATTATGGGAGTTGAAGTCCAAAACACCTCCAGGCCCCAAGTTTGTCCATGCCTCCCCTAAAAGTATGTGTAACTAAGCTCAGGAAAAGTTACTTTTTACGAAAGACAAGGCCCAGCTTCGCGCCTCAGCCCTGCCACGCCTCATTCGTCGTCGTCGCCGCCGCCTGGCCTCCCTCACAGGGCCGTCGTCCATTTGGGCCTCCGCCTGCATCTACATGTGCAAATAAGCGCCTCACGCCGTCCCGCCTTTTTTCTTTCTCCTCAGCAAAGGAGGGCGTGGCCACTTTACACCTTCAGCCAATCGGTGCCGCTGCAGCTCGGATGGACAGCTCGTTTCACCAATCGCTTGCTCTCCTCGCTTACTCCCGCCCCTTTGTTGCTTTTGGCCCGTTCCCAGACAGACAGTGGACTACATAATGCGCAGGCGGCGAAGGAGCCGAGGAAGGGGGCGGGGTCTCATTTAGCCACGCCCACCCCGCTGAACGCTGTACACTGGCCGCTCTGAGTCGGGAGCCTGGCAGAGATGCGCGCGCACAAAGGGGCGGGGCCAGGCCGATTTGGGGGCGGGGCCACGAGCAGCTTCTGTTTCCACGAGCCTCTGAGCATGGGCAGAGTGGGAAACGGGAGCCCGCCGCACAATACTAATAATAGGGACTCAAGGCGGCTAACAAACAAACAAACACATCTAATCAGAATGTTAAAATAATACAAATTTACACAAATTTAGAAATAATAATAACAATAATGAACTGGATTATATGAGTCTCCACTGTCTAGGTAATCTGGGATAAACAGATAATCTGGGATCAGATCCTGGGATAGAAAACAGTGTAGAAGGGGCCTGATGCTGAATCTACACTGCCATATAACCCAGATTATCTGCATTGAACTGGATTATATGAGTCTGCTTCCAGATAATCTGGGGTAAGGAGATAATCTGATCCTGGGATATAGGACAATGTAGAAGGGACATGAAGTTGAATCTACGCTGCCATATAATCCAGATTATAAAATCTGACAATCCAGATTATCTGCTTTGAACTGTATTATGAGTCTCCGCTGTCAGATAATCTGGGATCAGATCCTGCGATATAGGGAAATGTAGAAGAAGCCTGTGACTGAATCTACACTGCCGTATAATCTGGACTATCAAAGCAGACGATCCAGATTATCTGATTTGAACTGGATTATATGAGTCTACACCAGTGATTCCCAAAGAGGGCCCTACCGCCCCCTGGTGGGCGCTGGAGTGATCCGGGGGGCGGTGATGGCACCTATTAGGACACAGGGCGGGGCCAGAGGAGGGGCGGGGCCTCTTCCCAAGTGCCAGAGACAGGGCTGAGCACCTGAGCCACCTGTTAGGACACAAAGGGGGTGGAGCTAGAGGAGTGGGCGTGGCTTCTTTCCAAGAGCCTGAGACAGGGCTGAGCACCTGAGCCACCTGTTAGGACACAAAGGGGGCGGAGCTAGAGGAGTGGGCGTGGCTTCTTTCCAAGAGCCTGAGACAGGGCTGAGCCTCTATATCTCTCCTGAGAGGCCTTTTAGGACTAAAGGGCGGGGTGGGGCTCCTCCCAAGAGCGCGAGACAGGGCTGAGATTCTGTATACCTCCCCTGTGGCGCTTGTTAGACCACGGGTGTGGGGTATAGAGGTTCAGCCCCATCAGGCACTTGAGAAGAGGCCACGCCCCCTGTGTCCTGGCAGGCGCCGCAGGACAGGGATAGAAGCTCAGCCCTGCCTCAGAGCTCGTAACTCCGCCCATCCCAGTCTTGGCCCCCCATTTGTGGCCCCGCCCACCTCCCCCTCCCAGCCCTGCTTGTTGGACTAGGGGAGAGGCTCAGCCCCGCCCTCTTGAGCAGGAGCCACGCCCACCCCTCTAAGCCACGCCCCCTTTCCAGTGGGGCACTGAGTCATATTTTTTCTGGGAAGAAGGCAGCAGGCCAAATAAGTTTGGGAACCATGTTGTATTATACGTGGTACTAGCTGTGCCCGGCCACGCGTTGCGGTGGCTAGAACTTAATTTTTCTTTTCTTTTTGTTGTATGAACGTAGAGGCGTGGATGAGAGGTTGTGCTGTCAATTTTCAAGGTTGTGGGGCGTTTAGTTTAGTTGTTTTGTCCAGTGCCGTGATCCCATTACCCTTTTATATATATAGATTTAATTCTACCATTGTGTAAGACCGCTCTGGGTCCCCCTGGTGGAGAAGAGCGGTATAGAAATAAAATAAAATAAAATAAAATAAAATAAAATAAATAAAATAAGTTAAAGATGTGGAACAACCTCTCTGTTCTTCGCACACACACACACACACACACACACACAGATGCTCCATCCCAGCATAGAGACCCCTTCCCCGCTTCCTCCTAAGACTAGGGCAGCCAAGGGGGGGGGGGGGCTTGAGTTGATACTCACCTGCCTCCGGGTGGAACCCCCCACCCTCACTCCATGAACACTCGCAGAAGGCCCAGGGCTGGTCGTTGGGGCAACCGTGACCACATAGAAGGATGCCGGCGGGCCGGGGGTTCCGTTGGTGTGTCCGGGATAGTGGACATGCCCTGATCGAAACACGAGGGTTGAATGAAAAGTTATGCCTCCACCTTCGTCACTTGGGTTTGGATGGGAATATTTTAATAAATCAAAGAAATAACCTTTAGAATGTGCTCTTTAACTCCCATTATTCACTTTCCCACATCATCACCAGGCAATTGGATACATTTCTGCCAACGATGAACAAGTTTTCTGAAGCCGTCACGGAAGAAGTCGACACTCTGTTTCCGGAACCGGCGTCTCACAGTCCCCATCTTCTGATAGCCAAGCAAAGCAATAATGTGACCCACACGTTCTTGTGAAATGCCGACTATGCTTGAGATTTCTTTCCGAGTGATACGACGATCATCCCTAATCAATCTGCCAACCTTTTTCTTGTGAAACTCTGTGGTTGCTGTCACAGGACGCCCAACTCTTTGTTTGTCACGCAAGTCAGATGTTCCCATCTCAACATCTTTAAACTTACTCACCCAACAATGCACAGTACTCTCACCAACACAATCACCTTTGGGGTGAATCTCCTTTGGGGTGACACCTTCTGCTGTCAAGAATTCAGCGACTCTGCACATTGCTTAAGTCGCATTGACCGACCATCTGTGCAGGTTCCATACTTCGTACTTTAACAAAACAACCGTCCAATGCTAAGGCTTCCCCGTCTGCGCAGGGTTCCCTACTTCGCCCTTTAACAACACAACCGTTCAATGAATCATAGAATCATAGAATAGTAGAGTTGGAAGAGACCTCATGGGCCATCCAGTCCAACCCCTTTCTGCCAAGAAGCAGGAAATCGCATTCAAAGCACCCCCCACAGATGGCCATCCAGCCTCTGTTTAAAAGCCTCCAAAGAAGGAGCCTCCACCACAGTCCAGGGCAGAGAGTTCCACTGCTGAACGGCCTTTCTCACAGTGAGGAAGTTCTTCCTGATGTTCAGGTGGAATCTCCTTTCCTGTAGTTTGAAGCCCTTGTTCCCTTGCGTCCTAGTCTGCAGGGCAGCAGAAAACAAGCTCCCTCCCTCCTCCCTAGGACTTCCCCTCACGTATTTGTACATGGCTATCATGTCTCCTCTCAGCCTTCTCTTCTGCAGGCTAAACTTGCCCAGCTCTTTAAGCCGCTCCTCATAGGGCTTGTTCTCCAGACCTTTGATCATTTTAGTCGCCCTCCTCTGGACGCTTTCCAGCTTGTCAACATCTCCCTTACTGTGGTGCCCAGAATTGGACACAGTATTCCAGCTTGTCAACATCTCCCAGAATTGGACCCAGTGTGATTCCAGGTGTGGTCTGACCAAGGCAGAATAGAATAAGGGGGATCAGGACTTCCCTGGATCTAGACGCTATTCCCCTATTGATGCAGGGCAGAATCCCATTGGCTTTCTTAGCAGCCACATCATATTGCTGGCTCATGTTTAACTGGTTGTCCACGAGGACTCCAAGATCTTTTTCACATGTACTGCTGTCTAGCCAGGTGTCCCCCATTCTGTATCTAAGGCTACAGGCTTCCCCGTCTGCGCAGGGTTCCATACTTGGCACTTTAACAACAAGAAATATGCCAATGGTAGCGTAGTCTGTGCATATTCAGAAGATCTACAAGTGACACTAAACACCTTTGCAGAAGCATACGAGAAGCTCAGCCTGTCACTGAACATCGAAAAAACCAAAATTCAGGAGTAAACCTAGTTGTTTATTTTTCCTGGAAAATGTTGGGAGTGATTTGAACCCCTACACCACCCCCTTGGCTATGGCTTGGTGTTACATAGTGTTACACAGGCAGCTCTTCTGAGATGGAGCTGGTGGCTTGTCTTCTTTCTTGCTTTGAAGAAAGCGCTTCTCAAACAGGGCAAAGAGTGGCTTTGCCGGGCGGTGGCGCTCCTCACCAAGCGGCCAGCTTCTAACACAGCAACAATGGCCCAGGACCAGGCTTCTCAAAGGGCCATGTTGCAAAAGCACATTGGTTTGCAGCCGCAAGGCCCACTGGCCAGAGTGCTGGCACTTGCCCGGCCTCCACTGCTCCCAAGGGTCTCTCCGTCCCACTTGACTCTTGCTTTGCTCTGGTTCTGTTTGATGTGTGATGTTTTGTCTTAT
The DNA here is from genome assembly GCF_035594765.1 of Anolis carolinensis. NCBI lineage: Eukaryota > Metazoa > Chordata > Lepidosauria > Squamata > Anolidae > Anolis > Anolis carolinensis. Next base: position 2,126,104 of record NW_026943822.1, on the reverse strand, counting down.
ATCTGACATAACAGGTTGTGTTTTTTTTATTTAATTTCACTTGTCAAGTCATAATTTGTTTTTATATCTTGGGTTGTCAATGTTCATTATTATGGGTGTGTAGTTGTTATGTTCGGGCACTAAGTGCTTGCCTTTTATCTTTGGAACCCGCCCAGATTCCCTCCGGGGATATACGAGGGTTGAATGAAAAGTAATGCCTCCACCTTCGTTGCTTGGGTTTGGATGAGAATACAGCAGAGTCTCGCTTATCCAACATAAAAGGGCTGGCAGAACATTGGATAAGCAAAAACGTTGACTAATAAGGAGGGATTAAGGAAAGCCCTATTAAACGTCAAATTATGCTATGATTTTACAAATTATGCACCAAAATATCATAACGGTAATGTTATGTTATTGCTGTACAGTAGAGTCTCACTTATCCAACATAAAAGGTCTGGCAGAACATTGGATAAGCAAAAATGTTGGATAATAAGGAGGGATGAATGAAAGTCTTATTAAACGTCAAATTATGTTATGATTTTACAAATTATGCACCAAAATATCATAACGGTAATGTTATGTTATTGCTGTACAGTAGAGTCTCACTTATCCAACTCTATTTTATTATTATGAATACATTCATTATTTCACTCTGATCTTATTATTATTATTACTGCACTTATTATTTTACTCTATTTATTATTACATGTACAGTAGAGTCTCACTTATCCAAGACTCGCTTATCCAACGTTCTGGATTATCCAACGCTTTTTTGTAGTCAATGTTTTCAGTACATCGTGATATTTTGGTGCCAAGTTCGTAAATACAGTAATTTCTACATAGCGTTACTGCATATTGAACTACTTTTTCTGTCAAATTTGTGGTATAACATGATGTTTTGGTGCTTAATTTGTAAAAACATAATCTAATTTGATGTTTAATAGGCTTTTCCTTAATCCCTCCTTATTATCCAACATATTCGCTTATCCAACGTTCTGCCGGCCCTTTTATGTTGGATAAGTGAGACTCTACTGTATTTACGAATTTAGCACCAAAACATCACAATGTATTGAAAACATTTGCTACAAAAACATTGGCTACTAACAAATTTACTACAAATAAAGATAGAATTGCATAAAATGAACTCAAAGTACAGTAGAGTCTCACTTATCCAAGACTCTCTTATCCAAGGTTCTGGATTATCCAATTTGTTGTTGGAAATTAAATGCATAAAAAGTTCAGTCCTTGCTGCCTAGAGAAACAGCTCTGGATCCGGGGGGTGGGGGTGGGAGGGGGTGGGAGGCAGACTGCATTGGATAATCCAGAATGTTGGATAAGCAAATGTTGGATAAGTGAGACTCTACTGTATGTACGTATTTATGACATTTATATCCTGCCCTTTTCACCCCAAAGGGGACTCAGAGCGGCTTACAAATACAGTAGAGTCTCACTTATCCAACATTCGCTTATCCAGTGTTCTGGATTATCCAACGCAGTCTGCTTCCCGCCCAGATCCACAGCTCTTCCTCTAGACAGCAAGGACTGAATGTTTTATGGATTTAATTTTTAACAGTGTTGTTACTTTAAGTTCATTTTATGCAATTCTAACTTTATTTTTAGTCAATTTGTTAGTATTCATGTTTTTATAGTCAATGGCCCATTTATGTTGGATAAGTGAGACTCTACTGTATTCTCATCCAAACCCAAGTAACGAAGGTGGAGGCATTACTTTTCATTCAACCCTCGTATATCCCAGAATATCCAGGACACAGTATCTGCTTTGAACTGGGATATCTGAGTCCACACTGCCATATATTCCAGTTCAAAGCAAAAAATAACAATAATGTGGGATATTATTCATCTGTGTGGAAGGGGCCGCAGCCTGCAGAGCGGCCGAAAACAAGCCCTGCTCCCTCTTCCTTGGGACATCCTTCCACATATTTGTACGTGGCTCTTCTCATGTCTCCCCTTTTCTTCCAGAAGCTAAACAGATCCAGCTTTTTAATCTGCTCCTCAGCGTGATTCCTCGTGGTCTCCAGACCTTTGATCGTTTTAGTCGCGCTCCTCTGGACAGATTCCAACTTAGAGTCAATCTCTCTCTCGGATTTTGCCCAGAATTGGACAGTTTTCCAGGGAAAGAGGTCCAACCAAGGTAGACAAGAGGGGCCTGGTCAGCTTAAGCCCTCCTTAGATGCCTTGCCATCGTCTTCTTCTGAAGATCTATCTCAGTGGTTCGTATCACAAAATCACAACTCGAACACTTCCCAAGTGTCTAGGACTGTGTGATGGATTATTATTATTATTATTATTATTATTATTATTATTATTATTATTATTTTATGACACAGCAAACAAGATAGATATGCTGGATTTCGTATCACAAAATCTCAAGTCGAACACTTCCCAAGTGTCTAGGACTGTGTGATGGATTATTATTATTATTATTATTATTATTATTATTATTTTATGACACAGCAAACAAGATAGATATGCTGGATTTCGTATCACAAAATCTCAAGTCGAATACTTCCCAAGTGTCTAGGACTGTGTGATGGATTATTATTATTATTATTATTATTATTATTATTATTATTATTATTATTTTATGACACAGCAAACAAGATAGATATGCTGGATTTCGTATCACAAAATCTCAAGTCGAACACTTCCCAAGTGTCTAGGACTGTGTGATGGATTATTATTATTATTATTATTATTATTATTGTTATTATTTTATGACACAGCAAACAAGATAGATATGCTGGATTTCGTATCACAAAATCTCAAGTCGAACACTTCCCAAGTGTCTAGTACTGTGTGATGGATTATTATTATTATTATTATTATTATTATTATTATTATTATTATTATTTTATGACACAGCAAACAAGATAGATATGCTGGATTTCGTATCACAAAATCACAAATCGAACACTTCCCAAGTGTCTAGGACTGTGTGATGGATTATTATTATTATTATTATTATTATTATTATTATTATTATTATTTTATGACACAGCAAACAAGATAGATATGCTGGATTTCGTATCACAAAATCTCAAGTCGAATACTTCCCAAGTGTCTAGGACTGTGTGATGGATTATTATTATTATTATTATTATTATTATTATTATTATTATTATTTATTTTATGACACAGCAAACAAGATAGATATGCTGGATTTCGTATCACAAAATCACAACTCGAACACTTCCCAAGTGTCTAGGACTGTGTGATGGATTATTATTATTATTATTATTATTATTGTTATTATTTTATGACACAGCAAACAAGATAGATATGCTGGATTTCGTATCACAAAATCTCAAGTCGAATACTTCCCAAGTGTCTAGGACTGTGTGATGGATTATTATTATTATTATTATTATTATTATTATTATTATTATTATTATTATTATTATTATTTATTTTATGACACAGCAAACAAGATAGATATGCTGGATTTCGTATCACAAAATCCCAAGTCGAACACTTCCCAAGTGTCTAGGACTGTGTGATGTATTTTCGGATGATGTGTGCAGATCCCAGTCGGGTGGCCATTTGCAGTTGGCAGATCGTGATTTTGTCCATGTCTATTGTTTCCAAATGCCGGCTGAGATCTTTTGGCACGGCACCCAGTGTGCCCATCACCACCGGGACCACCTGCACTGGTTTCTGCCAGAGTCTTTGAAGTTCAATCCTGAGGTCCTGATAGCGGCTGAGTTTTTCCTGTTGTTTTTCGTCAATGCGACTGTCACCTGGGATGGCGACGTCAATGATCCAAACCATTTTTTCCCCACAACTGTGGTGTCTGGTGTGTTGTGTTCCAGAACTTTGTCAGTCTGGATTCGGAAGTCCCACAGTATCTTTGCGTGCTCATTTTCCAAGACTTTTGCAGGTTTGTGATCTCACCAGTTCTTTTCTGCTGGGAGGTGGTACTTGAGGCATAAGTTCCAATGAATCATTTGGGCCACATAGTTGGGCCTCTGTTTGTAGTCTGTCTGTGCGATTTTCTTACAGCAGCTGAGGAGATGATCCATGGTTTCGTTGGTTTCCTTGCACAGTCTGCATTTTGGGTCATCAGCTGATTTTTCGATCTTGGCCTGAATTGCATTTGTTCTGATGGCTTTATTGACACTTTATTGTTTAGCCATTAGGCATATTTATGCCCTCACTTTCAATGATTTTTCCGTTCTTCAATGCCACTGTCAAACATTTGTCCAAACCAAACTCCATGCTGATATCAGTGCTAAAAATTGCCTTTGTCCTGATGTCTTGCTCCTGGGCTGCAAGGATCAGGCCTTCTGTCTCCTTCTTCAGGGTCCCATTTGTGAGCCAGAGCCAGGTCTTCTCCTTATCAGCTTTTCCTTCAACTCCATGCTGATATCAGTGCTAAAAATTCGGACAGTGTTGGTCAGAGACTGAATTTCAGTTTCCGTTTTCCCATACAGCTTCAGGTCATCCATGTACATCAGATGCAAAATTTTGTGAGATTTCTTAGATGTTTGATAGCCGAAGTTTGTTTTTTGTAAGATTGTTGACAGAGGGATCATGGCAATAATGAAAAGCAGAGGGGACAATGAATCTCCCTGGAAAATTCCTCTCCTGATGTTGACAAGTCCATAGATTTCATTTCCAACAAACAATTCAGTTTTCCAGTGCTCCATCATGTTTTCAATAAAGGTGCCAACGTTTTTACAAATCCCGATGGCGGGTCCAGGCATTTTCAATGATTTTTCCCTTCTTCAATGCTACTATTTTTTTTTATTATTATTATTATTATTATTATTATTATTACCCAACATTTTCGCTTATCTACAGTTCTGCCAGCCCGTTTATGTTGGATAAGTGAGACTCTACTGTAATCGCTTTCGTGTATCCAGGAATTGGAAGTTTTGTCTCTTTTGTTGTAGGGTTATACTTTTTTTGGCGCATTCTTCTCAAAGTGCTGCTTCTCAAAGTCATGTAAAGAGGTTATGAGTTAAACAGAGATTATTGGTATGATTTTATTTGTTTGTTAAAGGAAAAAAGGAGTTATATATTAGCAAGGAAAAGCCTAACATGGAAACCAGCTGGAAGCAGCATTTGGTAGGTTGCCATGGTAACACAGCTTCCCTTCGGAGAAGAAGGGGGTGTGGCTAAGTTGACAGTTGGAGCATATTCCCTTTTTAAAAGTTCAGTTGCTGATAGGGTTTGGAGAGGATAATTTGGCTGTGAGGTTTTGAAGAGATTAGGAGCTGTAGGAATCAGCTAAGGACGGCAGCTTATTGTTCACTCAGGGGAAAGGCTGGTGATATAAGTTGACCGGGTGTTTTATTTACTGTTCGAAAAGAAGTTATTTAAGATATATCCATTCAAGCAAGACTACATTGTAACTTAAGATCCGGAACGTTTACTGATTGAAACCACACGCTTATGTACCAAAATAAACTTGAGTTTTATTGTTCATAAAGATTAGTCTCCTTGCCTCTCTGTAAGCCTGAAGGAAGACCATTACCTCACGTTGGTGGCAGTTACCGTACCTATCTATATAAGTTACCATCTCTACTCATTTAAACCCATCAGTTCTGTTATCCTTCCTTATCCACTAAATCCTCCCAGTCATACATTCACGCATCCTCCATCCCTCCTTCTCACACGCACGCACATCTCCTCAATTGGAGGGAGCGGTGGGATTGAAAAAGGATTTTCCCTGCCTGAGTTGAGTTTCACAAATTGGGCTTCTCTTCAAGTCACTTCTGGGAAAGATGGAGAGAAAGAAGGAGAATCCCTGGGTGGTCCGGCTCTGCTTTCCCGGCTGGCCGCAAAGTCTTCCAGACCGGGCACCGGGAGGAGGGAGAGGCCCTTTGCGTTGGGAGCGAAGAGCCAAAAACCCGGGGAGAGGCCGAGCACACCTGCTGCCTTTCCACTCACCTGACAAGATCTCCCCCGAGGACAAAGATGTGCCTATTGATCGCCCAGTGATTACGCTATGTCACAGCATTTGAACAAAATAAATCTGTTCCTGGTTTGAAAGTGATATTTCCTGTTTAATTGTGCGGTCCTTACTTTGAAGGGAGTTGTTCGACTCCAGAAACTTTGTTTTTGTGGCTGCCACAAACTAGGTGGAATGGGTTGAGACTTGATGATGAGAGAGCCATTGAACAACCATCACAAAATGTGCTGCAGGGTGTGTCCTCTTACAGAAAACAAGGTTTTGCAGTGTAATAATTTTTTTCCATGTTTCTATAAAATAATAAAACTGTAATATTATTATTTATTTGCGACATTTATATCCCACCCTTCTCACCCTGAAGGAGACTCAGGGCGGCTTACAAATTATATGTACATATATTACCATATATACTCGAGTATAAGCCGACCCGAATATAAGCCGAGGCCCCTAATTTTACCACAAAAAAACTGGGAAAACATTGACTCCAGTATAAGCCAAGGGTGGTAAATTTCAGAAATAAAAATAGATACCAATAAAATTACATTACCGTATATACTCGAGTATAAGCCGACCCGAATATAAGCCGAGGCACCTAATTTTACCACAAAAAACCTGGGAAAGCATTGACTCCAGTATAAGCCGAGAGTGGTAAATTTCAAAAATAAAAGTAGCTACCAATAAAATTACATTACCATATATACTCGAGTATAAGCCGACCCGAATATAAGCCGAGGCATCTAATCGTACCACAAAAAAACTGGGAAAACATTGACTCCAGTATAAGCCGAGGGAGGTAAATTTCAAAAATAAAAGTAGCTACCAACAAAATTACATTACCATATATACTCGAGTATAAGCTGACCCGAATATAAGCCGAGGCATCTAATCTTACCACAAAAAACCTAAGAAAACATTGACTCCAGTATAAGCCGAGATAACAATAAAATTACATTAATTGAGGCATCAGTAGTTCAAATGTTTTTGAATCTTTACATCAAACTGTAATTTAAGATATGACTGTTTAACTCTGATTAAATCATTATTTTCATCTTCTTCAATGTAAATATGCTTATGTATCATTTTAATAATAATAGAGTGAAATAATAAATGTAATAATAATAATACATGCAGTAAAATAATACAGTAGAGTCTCACTTATCCAACACTCGCTTATCCAACGTTCTGGATTATCCAACGCATTTTTGTAGTCACTGTTTTCAATATATCGTGATATTTTGGTGCTAAATTCATAAATACAGTACAGTAGAGTCTCACTTATCCAACGTAAATGGGCCAACAGAACGTTGGATAAGTGAATATTTTGGATAATAAGGAGGGATTAAGGAAAAGCATATTAAACATTACATTAGGTTATGATTTTACAAATTAAGCACCAAAACATCATGTTATACAACAAATTTGACAGAAAAAGTAGTTCAATATGCTGTAATGCTATGTAGTAATTACTGTATTTACGAATTTAGCACCAAAATATCACGATGTTTTGAAAACATTGACTACAAAAATGCGTTGGATAATCCAGAATGTTGGATAAGCGAGGCTTGGATAAGTGAGACTCTACTGTAATTACAACATAACATTACTGCGTATTGAACTACTTTTTCTGTCAAACTTGTTGTATAACATGATGTTTTGGTGCTTAATTTGTAATAATATGTACATGAAATAAATTATATTATTAGCATTACATATCATTATATTGTACTATATATATATATATATATACACACACACAGTAGAGTCTCACTTATCCAACACTCGGTTATCCAACATTCTGGATTATCCAACGCATTTTTGTAGTCAATGTTTTCAATACATTGTCATATTTTGGTACTAAATTCATAAATACAGTAATTACTACATAGCATTATTTCATATTGAACTACTTTTCCTATCAAATTTGTTGTATAACATGACGTTTTGGTGCTTAATTTGTAAAATCATAACCTAATTTGATGTTTAATAGTCTTCTTCTTAACCTCTCCTTATTATCCAACATATTCGCTTATCCAACATTCTGCCGGCCCGTTTATGTTGGATAAGTGAGACTCTACTGTACCAGACAAAATGAAAAGGAGCAACAGCTCTAACACAAAAGTTATCTAAGTCTGATGTTGATTCCAATGTATATTGGAAAAAACTATTATCCCAAAAGGAAATGTACTGGATCTTTAAGTTTGAAACCTTTTCCCCTCAGGGACTTAGTGAATCACTCAATTTTAGCTGTTTCCTTTAAGTTACCAAGCACTCTTTAAAAACCTTTGAATGAACCTCCAGAATCACTCGCAGTTGAATCACCACAAGCAGAGTCACTCCTTGTAAGCAATTAGGCACTGTCTATCTCTATATATAAAAGAGTGATGGCATCAGGGCAGCAGACAAAACAACAAAACTACAGGCCCCCCAACCTCGAAATTTGACAACACAACCCATCATCCACGCCTCTAGGTTGATACAACAAAAAGAAAAGAAAAATAAAGTCCTAAGGCTAAGTTCCACCCACCTGGTCTCCTAGAAACCTACTCAGCCCAGGGGACAGGCACAAGAGTTTGGAGAGACCACTAAGGGCCATCCAACCCAACCCTTTCTACTATGCAGCAGGACACAATCCAAGCATTCACAACACACGGACAACGTATAAAAATTATACAATACTACACAGGGACATACACCCCCTCTATCCTCACCACGTTCACAGTACACAAACAACCAAATGCATACTAAACATAAAGACAACCATACAACAGACATTCAAGACCACCACTACCTCAACAATTTCTCACCAACACCACCAGACAACGCCACAGCAACGCGTGGCCGGGCACAGCTAGTGTAAGTATAATACTGTTATATGGGTTACCTTTACTTCTGTTAATACTGCTGGTAAAATACTTGTTACTCTATGTTCTGTTTTAGATATAAGTTCATTGTTGCTGATTATAACAACTCCTGAAGAAGGGGATTTTTCCCCTCGAAACAGGGTACAAAAATACCCGAGTACCCCTGTAGACTTTACTTGGGATTTTATTTGGACTTTTTTGAGAGCGGTGCTCCATCATTATTTTCTTCATTCTGTATACAGCAACATGACCAACCGTCTGTTTACTTCATTTGGAAGATATTTTCATTGACTATGTATCTCTGAAGCCTAAATACATTGGAACCAACATCAGACTTAGATAACTTTTGTGTCAGAGCTGTTGCTCCTTTTCATTTTGTCTGGTACAGTAGAGTCTCACTTCTCCAACACTCGCTTATCCAACGTTCTGGATTATCCAATGCATTTTTGTAGTCAATGTTTTCAATACATTGTGATATTTTGGTGCTAAATTTGTAAATATAGTAATTACTACATAACATTACTGTGTATTGAACTACTTTTTCTGTCCAAGTTGTTGTATAACATGATGTTTTTGTGCTTAATGTGTTAAATCATAACCTAATGTAATGTTTAATATGCTTTTCCTTAATCTTTCCTTATTATCCAACATATTTGCTTATCCAACATTCTGCTGTCCCGTTTACGTTGGATAAGCGAGACTCTACTGTACTACCGAATTGAGCTTTGTACTGGGAACTTTAATACAGTATTATTATTGGGATGTTGTATGTCTTTCGGGCTGTGTGGCCATGTTCCAGAAGTATTCTCTCCTGACGTTTCGCCCACATCTATGGCAGGCATCCATACCTCACAACCTCTGAGGATGCCTGCCATAGATGTGGGCGAAACATCAGGAGAGAATACTTCTGGAACATGGCCACACAGCCCGAAAGACATACAACATCCCTGTGATCCCGGCCATGAAAGCCTTCGACAACACAGTATTATTATTATTATTAGTATTATTATTGCATTTATTATTTCACTCTGATCTGATTTTTCTTCTTCTTCTTCTTCTTCTTCTTCTTCTTCTTCTTCTTCTTCTTCTTCTTCTTCTTCTTCTTCTTCTTCTTGAATTTATTATTTTACTCTATTTATTATTACTTGTAATATTTTCCTGTATTTATTATTTACATTTACATTGAAGAAGATGAGAATAATGATTTGATCAGAGTTGGACAGTTTTATCTTAAATTTGAGCTTTATGTAAATATTCAAAAACATTGAACCTACTGATGCCTCAATTAACGTAGTTTTATTGGTATCTATTTTTATATCTGAAATTTACCACTCTCGGCTTATACTGGAGACAATGTTTTCCCAGTTTTGTTGTTGGTATCTATTTTTATATCTGAAATTTACCACTCTCGGCTTATACTGGAGACAATGTTTTCCCAGGTTTTTTGTGATAAAATTAGGGGCCTCGGCTTATATTCGGGTCGGCTTATACTCTAGTGTATATGGTAATTTGTAAAATCATAACCTAATTTAATGTTTAATAGGCTTTTCCTTAATCTCTACTTATTATCCAACATATTTGCTTATCCAACGTTCTGCTGGCCTGTTTATGTTGGATAAGCGAGACTCTACTGTACTACTGAATTGAGCTTTGTACGGGGAACTTTAATAATACTGTATATACTATTTGGACATTATATTTTCTTTATACATAGACCATCTTGTGTTTGTGTAGATGAGTTGAGTAGCCCATCATCCTGGTTCGGGGGACATGCTGCTTGGGCTCCTGGCCCGACTCCTCCGCTCCTCTTGGAAACCACTTGTGAACCAGCCAAGCAAGTGCAAGGAAGGCAATGCCACACCCGCGGGAGGTGATTGCCCAATTTGATGGCTGGATGCCTTGGTGCCAACATCTTTCCACAAAACTGTTCCTCGTTGAGAGCAACCAGCTGCCGGATCGGTCGCTCGTCTTGGATCCGGTCCCTGCTGGCCCAGAAGCCCTCTCCCTCCTGCCTTGCCAGGTAATTGTCCGGGGTCCACAAAGGCATGTGTCTGGGGACCAGAATGGGGTGCTTGCCCACCTGTCCCCCTTTGCTCAACACCCAGGAAGAGGGGCTCGTCTCCCTTTGGGACTCGGCTGGCTCCCTCCTTGTGCTCCTTGGATCCTCTTTGCTTCTGCAGACCTTACGCTTTGCTTAGTTTCCAGTTATGACCTGTATTCATTGCATTGTTTATGGTCTGAACCCCTCTGAGAAATGGCTATATTCATGAAAGTGTTATATTTATTTGTTTGAAAGATTATTATTTTATTTTATTATGACACAGCAAACAAGATAGATATGCTGGATTTCGTATCACAAAATCACAAGTCGAACACTTCCCAAGTGTCTAGGACACATTATTATTATTATTATTATTATTATTATTATTATTTTATTATGACACAGCAAACAAGATAGACATGCTGGATTTCGTATCACAAGATCACAAGTCGAACACTTCCCAAGTGTCTAGGACTGTGTGATGTATTTTCGGATGATGCGTGCAGATCCCAGCAGGGTGGCCTTTTGCAGTTGGCAGATCGTAATTTTGTCAATGTCTATTGTTTCCAAATGCCGGCTGAGATCTTTTGGCACGGCATCCAGTGTGCCCATCACCACCGGGACCACCTGCACTGGTTTCTGCCAGAATCTTTGCAGTTCAATCTTGAGGTCCTGATAGCGACTGAGTTTTTCCTGTTGTTTTTCGTCAATGCGACTGTCACCTGGGATGGCAACATCAATGATCCAAACCATTTTCTTTTCCACAACTGTGATGTCTGGTGTGTTGTGTTCCAGAACTTTGTCAGTCTGGATTCGGAAGTCCCACAGTATCTTTGCGTGCTCATTTTCCAAGACTTTTGCAGGTTTGTGATCCCACCAGTTCTTTGCTGCTGGGAGGTGGTACTTGAGGCATAAGTTCCAATGAATCATTTGGGCCACATAGTTGTGCCTCTGTTTGTAGTCTGTCTGTGCAATTTTCTTACAGCAGCTGAGGAGATGATCAATGGTTTCGTCGGTTTCCTTGCACAGTCTGCATTTTGGGTCATCAGCTGATTTTTCGATCTTGGCCTGAATGGCCTTTGTCCTGATGTCTTGCTCCTGGGCTGCAAGGATCAGGCCTTCGGTCTCCTTCTTCAGGGTCCCATTCGTGAGCCAGAGCCAGGTCTTCTCCTTATCAGCTTTCCCTTCAATTTTGTCAAGGAACTTTCCATGCAATGTTTTGTTGTGCCAGCTGTCATCTCTAGTTTGTAGTGCGGTTTTCTTGTACTGGTTTTTTGTCTGCTGTGCTTTGAGGAGTTTCTGATTTTATTATTATTATTATTATTATTATTATTATTATTATTATTATTATTATTTATTTCCATCCCACCGGCATGCACAAGGAGGCCTTGGAAAATATACTTTTGGGACTCATGCTGCCTGCACCCCATTGGTAGCAAGGTTGGTGGCCCCAAAAATGGGATAATGTGTTCGAAGCCCCAGTCAGATGCCGTGACCCTGAGGGGAAGCCCATAAAGCAATCCATGCGCAATAACCCCTCAATGTGCCGCAATAAGCCCCTCGATGTGCTTCCGCCTGGGACGACCTTGCCTTGGGAATCGCTCCGGGGAATGCTGCTGAGTCAGGCAGGTGGGGCTCACCCTCCGGCACTCCCAGCCCAACCAGTGCCAGGGCTTTTTGCCACAGAAAGCGGTGGGGTTTTTCCATCTTGCTCAGGACCGTCCCCTTCCTTGTGCCCGTTGGCACCCGTTCCTCTCCTGGAATATTACCAGGGACCATGTTCAGATATCAGCCAGCATGCCAACGCCTTAAATCAAGAAACAGCTTCTAAGATCTACAGAGATATTTGCAGGGACAAATCAGCAAGCGAGAGTCCAAACATGGCAGGCTAAAACCCGGAACCTCAGTCAGTGACTGAAACTGGATGAGAAACTCCCTCCTGGGCACACAGAAGAATGGGTGCCGTGCCAAAAGATCTCAGCCGGCATTTGGAAACAATAGACATTGACAAAATTACGATCTGCCAACTGCAAAAGGCCACCCAACTGGGATCTGCGCGCATCATCTGAAAATACATCACACAGTCCTAGACACTTGGGAAGTGTTCGACTTGGGATTTTGTGATACGAAATCCAGCATATCTATCTTGTTTGCTGTGTCATACAATATAATAATAATAATAATAATAATAATAATAATAATAATAATAATAATAATAATAATAGCTTTATTTATACCCCCACCATCTCCCCACGGGGACTTGGGGCGGCTCACATGGGGCAAGGCCCAACCAGCATAATTTACAAAAACAACAGCATAAATACATTGCACAATATACAAAAATTAAAACACACAGTAAAACAATAAAACAGGAGTTAATACAGCGGTAATAATATCAATCAACCACCAAGTACAATTCAGTTGATTTCATTGGTGGGAGACTGCAGCAGCAATATAAAAATATCCATAACATCATCAGTTAAAATACCCGAATAAAAGGGACCTAATAAAATTCAGGATAGAATTATATAATGTTGGCAGATGGTCCCTGGTTATTTATTTATGTATTGTCTCAGAAGTAAACGTGTTTATTTATTGTGTCAGAAGATCTACAGATACTTGCAGGAACAAATCAGCAAGCGAGAGTCCAAACATGGCAGGCTAAATGCAGAGCCAACCTTTCTTATAGCCACACTCCAAATCGCCAGCTACTAGTCAAAAGACATTTAGTATAATTCCAAGTTTTTAAATTTGTTTGTCTTTTCAAATACATCACAACTGTAACCTCGGTTCGCTCCTGACACGGTAAATAAACGAATTCGCTTCTGAGACGATACATAAATAAATAACCAGGGACCATCTGCCAACATTACCGTATTGACTTGAATCAAATGCACCATTGACTCGACTGCACACACCTCCATTTTCAAAACCCCAAAAAGGTATTTGCTGTTGAACGCCATGTGCAAAAGGCAACAAAAAGTGCCCAAAAGATCTGCATTACTGTTGTTGGCTGCTTGCTTAGGATTCCATCATTATACACACACACACACACACACACACACACACACACACACATATATATATATATATATATATATACACACACACTAGCTGTGACCGGCCACGCGTTGCTGTGGCAAAGTGGTGGTGGTATTGGTTAAAAATTGTTGTGTAATTTTTATTTGACGTTATTTGCAATTTTTTATTAATTTTATTGTAAGTTATATTTTTATTTATTATATTTTATTATTTTCTTGTATTATTTTTAGTTATTTTCTGTTATTATAGTATTTTATTGTATTAATTTTTTAGTGTTTTTTATTATTTTTTATTGGGTTGCTAGGAGACCAAGTTGGGGGAGCTTAGCCTTCTAACTGGCAGCAATTGGATAAAAGAAATTATTCCTCTCTCTCTAATTAGGACTTTATTTTTCTTTTCTTTTTGTTGTATCAACCTAGAGGCGTGGATGATGGGTTGTGTTGTCAAATTTCGAGGTTGGGGGGCCTGTAGTTTTGTTGTTTTGTGGGTCGCCATGATGCCATCACTCTTTTATATATATAGATATACACACACACATACATACACACGTACACACAATATTTATATTCCACCCTTCTTTCTCACCCCAAAGGGGACTCAGGCCGGATCACAATGTACATATAATAATAATAATAATAATTATTATTATTTTTCTATCCCGCCACCATCTCCCAGCTGGGACTCGGGGCGGCTAACACGGGACAAAGGCCTGAAAACAATAACCAAAGTACAATAATTAAACACATATTACAAAGAGTAAAAACACAATAAAAACAACATTTTGCAGAGCACTACAACATCCATAAAAGCTCATTTAAAACATAAAATGAGTAACAATACAAAAAATAAAATGGACCACCAATTTGGTGGAGGGGGATAGCATGGAGGGGCCGTTTGAACTAAAGTGCAATAGTATGGTTATATATGGTTATATATGGCAAACATTCAATGCCATTTAACAAACAACACACAGACAGACAGACACAGAGACCATTTAACTTCCCAACTTCTGGCTTCCTGAGGTTATGCTCGATTCCGGCTACAGGAGGAGCTTCTGCTTCATCATCCACTGTGACACCGAGTCCTTTTGATGGTGTACTTCCTCATCCGGTACGCAGGCTGCTGGACATTTTCTATGATGTTGTAAATCACATAAGCGGTCCCTAAATTTTCCTACTTGACAGATGCAACTGTCTTTTGGGTTGCTTAGGTCAACAACGAGCAGGGCTATTTTTTATTTTAATTGTCCGGTGCTCACTCCAACATGTGGGTGAAACGCCAGGAGAGAATGCTTCTTGAACACGGCCATACAGCCCGGAAAACACACAACAACCTCATAAATAATTCCACAATGGAAAAAGAAACCTTGGGTTGCATCTGTGCAGTAGAATGAATCCACTTTAATTGCCAATTGTTCAGTGCTATGGGATTACGGGGACTGTTGTTTGAGCCTTCTCTGCCAAAGGATGCAGATGCCTCATCAAACTACAAATCCCAGGAACGCATCAATGCGAGATAAAGTCCCTCAAAGAGGTGCAGCTCCCGAAGTCATAAGATGACGGTATGATGCCAATCTAACGCACACCCTGATTCTGGCAAGGCCGTTTATCCCAAACGAGGTGAGCGTTAGATTCGAGTCAACAGAGTGCGTGGACTGGCACCACGGAAGTTGGTTTCGCCCTGGGTGGCTCTTGGGCTGCTCGCAAGGCGGACCCGACCTGGGGCTGTGCCATCCGCACCCGGGCCAAGGAGGAAGCAACCCAGCTTTAAGAGATGCAATTGTATTTTAGACATATGGATAGACAGCTTTAGAGGATCTGTCACGCCACAGGCAGGTCAGCGCTGCCTTTGAACCCAACCCACAACATTCCGGATCACAGCTGGCAAAACGACTGAGTGCCCACAGAGGCACCTGCGCTCCGCAACCTGCCCTGCAAGTAGAGACAGACCGCTTTTTTTTTTTTTTTTTGGCTCTCCGTGCCTCTTATCATCAAGATTGCCCTCACCTGAACTTGGTCCTAACTTGTCTCAAAATGACTCACTCAGGACCGAAAGTGGCCCTCCAGGTGAGGCTTGGCCACCAGCAAAGAACATACCGAGCGATGACTATGACTCCCGTTGATTTGCAAACTGTGCTTCCAAGTCTCTCTTCCGAAAGAAGGAGGGAAAGTGGAGGTGGGTTTGGCGGAAAGGTGATGGCTGGATCTCACTTATTTATTTATTGACAGCAGGGGTCCCCAAACTAAGGCCCCGGGGCCGGATGCGGCCCTCCAAGTTCATTTACCTGGCCCCCGCCCTCACTTATAATATAATATTTTATATCAGTTTTAATAATATAATATATTGCATATACATACGATATTGATAATAATATTATCATTTTATACAATATTATACTAATAATAATACCATATAATAATATTAATTATATGTTATATATATTACATATAATATTACAGTATAGTGGTATAGTTCAATATAGTAATATATCATGCTAATATTGTGCTATGCTAATAATATAATATATTGTATGTACATACAGCTGCTCTGAGTCCCCTTTGGGGTGAGAAAGGGCGGGATATAAATGTAGTAAATGAATAAATAAATAATTTTAGTGTGTTGTCGAAGGCTTTCATGGCGGGGATCCCAGGGTTGTTGTATGTATTCCGGGCTGTATGGCCATGTTCCAGAAGTATTCTCTCCTGGCATTTCACCCACATCTATGGCAGGCATCCTCAGAGGTTGTGAGGCATGGATGCCTGCCATAGATGTGGGTGAAACGTCAGGAGAGAATACTTCTGCCATAGATACATACAACAACCCAAATAATTTTAGACTTAGGCTCGCCCAGAGTCTGAAATGACTTGAAGACAGACAACAACAACAACAGTCCTAATTAACTTGACTATCTCATTGGCCAGAAGCAGGCCCACACTTCCTATTGAAATCCTGATAGGTTTATGTTGGTTAAAATTGTTTTGATTTTTAAATATTGTATTGTTCTTTCATTGTTATTGTTGTTGTTTTGCAATATAAATAAGATATGTGCAGTGTGTGTAGCAATTTGTTCGTTTTTTTTTCTTCAAATTATAATTTGGCCCCTCAACAGTCTGAAGGATTGTGGACCGGCCCTCTTCTTTAAAAGTTTGAGGACCCCTGATTTACAGTATTTCTATTCCGCCCTTCTTTCTCACCCCGAAGGGGACTCAGGGCAGATTACAATGAACACATATATGGCAAACATTCAATGCCAACAGACAAACAACATACAGTAGAGACAGACACAGAGGCATTTAACATTTTTCCAGCTCCATGATTCCAGCCACAGGAGGTGCTGTTGCTTCACTGTCCACTAGTGGCTGTACTTCCTCATTCCTTTCCTCGCGTTTTTGCTGGCAGTTTTATGGTGTTGTAAATTAGTTAAATTAGCCTCCCGCATAAAGCGTATCTAAATTTCCCTACTTGAGCGATGCAACTGTCTTTTGGGGCTGCATAGGTCAACAGCAAGCCAGGCTATTTAATGGTCGGAGGCTTAACCCGACCCGGGCTTCGAACTCATGACCTCTCGGTCAGTAGTGATTTATTGCAACCGGTTACTAGCCAGCTGCGCCACAGCCCGGCCCAGTATAGTCTCACTTATCCAACATAAACAGGCCAGCAGAACATTGGATAAGTGAATATGTTGGATAATGAGAGATTAAGAAAAAGCCTTTTAAACATCAAAATAGGTTATGATTTTACAAATTAAGCACCAAAACATCATGTTATACAACAAATTTGGCAGAAAAAGTAGTTCATTACACATTAATGCTATGTAGTAATTACTGTATTTACGAATTTAGCACCAAAATATCACAATGGATTGAAAACATTGACTACAAAAATGCCTTGGATAATCCAGAACCTTGGATAAATGAGACTCTACTGTATACCGAATGAAGTACAATCAGTATAGAATTTACAATGTGATGTTAATGTTCCATACATCAAAATGAATATATAACTGTACAATGTTTGCTCTTTACATAAGTTTTCACTCGTTAAATCAATCAGTTGAAACTGAAGAGCATGTAGAACACAAGACCGGTTTCAACTTAATCTTCTTCAGCTGTGTTTATCTGAAAAATTTATAATGAATTAACAGGAGTATATAACATAGCCACGTAAATATACAGTCGAGTCTCACTTATCCAAGGTTCTGGATTATCCAAGCCATTTTTGTAGTCAATGTTTTCAATATATCGTGATATTTTGATGCTAAATTCGTAAATATAGTAATTACAACATAACATTACTTCGTATTGAACTACTTTTTCTGTTAAATTTGTTGTATAACATGTTTTGGTGCTTAATTTGTAAAATCATAACCTAATTTGATGTTTAATAGGCTTTTCCTTAACCCCTCCTTATTATCCAAGATATCCGCTTATCCAAGCTTCTGCCGGCCCGTTTATGTTGGATAAGTGAGACTCTACTGTAATTATAAATCTGATATAAGTACACACCTGAAGAAGACTAAGTCGAAACCGGCCGTGTGTGTGTGTGTTCTACATGCTCTTCAGTTTCAACGGATTGATTTAACGAGTGAAAACTTATGTATAGAGCAAAGAGTTGCTGAGAGCGCTCCAGAGAGCTCTCAGCTGCTCCGTGCCGTCCTCCCCCATCTTTTTGGCATAAGGACATCTAACCCTCTTTATTATTATTATTATTATTATTATTATTATTATTATTATTAACATTGAGGTGGGGAGACCATCTGTCAGGGGTGCTTTGCTTGTGCTTTTGGTGCAAAAAGTCAGAAGGGGGTTGGACTCAATGGCCCAAAGGGTCTCTTCTAACCCTCTTTATTATTATTATTATTATTATTATTATTATTATTATTATTATTATTATTATTAACATTGAGGCGGGGAGACCACCTGTCAGGGGTGCTTTGCTTGTGCTTTTGGTGCAAAAAGGCAGAAGGGGGTTGGACTCAATGGCCCAAAGGGTCTCTTCTAACCCTCTTTATTATTATTATTATTATTATTATTATTATTATTATTATTATTATTAACATTGAGGCGGGGAGACCACCTGTCCGGGGTGCTTTGCTTGTGCTTTTGGTGCAAAAAGGCAGGAGGGGGTTGGACTCAATGGCCCAAAGGGTCTCTTCTAACCCTCTTTATTATTATTATTATTATTATTATTATTATTATTATTATTATTATTATTATTATTAACATTGAGGCGGGGAGACCACCTGTCCGGGGTGCTTTGCTTGTGCTTTTGGTGCAAAAAGGCAGGAGGGGGTTGGACTCAATGGCCCAAAGGGTCTCTTCCAACCCTCTTTATTATTATTATTATTGCTTGGTGGCCAACTATAGTCCGGCCCTCCAATGGTCTAAATCAGGGGTCCTCAAACTTTTAAAGCAGAGGGCCGGTCCACAATCCTTCAGACTGTTGAGGGGCTGAATTATCATTTGAAAAAAAAAACCCGAACAAATTCCTATGCACACTGCACATATCTTATTTGTAGTGCAAAACAACAACAATAACAATGAAAGACCAATACAATATTTAAAAATGAAAATAATTTTAACCAACACAAACCTATCAGGATTTCAATAGGAAGTGTGGGCCTGCTTCTGGCCAATGAGATAGTCAGGTTAATTAGGATTGTTGTTGTTGTGTCTCTTCAAGTCATTTCAGACTTTGGGCGAGCCTAAGTCCAAAATTATTTATTTATTTATTTACTGCATTTATTTACTACATTTGTATCACACCCTTCCCACCCCAAATGGGACTCAGAGTGGCTTACAAATTATATGTACATACAATATATTATATTATTAGCATAGCACAATATTAGCATTATATATTACTATATTGAACTATACCACTATACTGTAATATTATATGTAATATATAACATATAATTAATATTATTATATGGTATTATTATTAGTATTATATTGTATAAAATGATAATATTATTATCAATATCATATACAATATATTATATTATAAACGAGGGCGGGGGCCTGGTAAATGACCTTGGAGGGCTGCATCCAGCCCCCCGGCCTTAGTTTGGGGACCCCTGGTCTAAAGGATCATGAACTGGCCCCCTGTTTAAAAAGTTTGGGGACCCCTGGCTTAACGGATGTTTGGAACTGTAGGAGTTGAAGTCCACAACACCTAGAGAAGGGCCGAAGTTGGCCCGTGGAAAGTGGTTAACATACAGCTGTATGTGCGCTATAATCATAGAATCATAGAATCATAGAATAGTAGAGTTGGAAGAGACCTCAAGGGCCATCTAGTCCAACCCCCTGCCAAGAAGCAGGAAATCTCATTCAAAGCACCCCCGACAGATGGCCATCCAGCCTCTGCTTAAAAGCCTCCAAAGAAGGAGCCTCCACCACGGCCCCGGGGAGAGAGTTCCACTGTCGAACAGCCCTTCTCACCGTGAGGAAGTTCTTCCTGATGTTCAGGTGGAATCTCCTTTCCTGTAGTTTGAAGCCATTGTTTCATGTCCTAATCTCTAGGGCAGCACTAAACAGGCTTGTTCCCTCCTCCCTATGACTTTCCCTCACATATTTGTACATGGCTCTCATGTCTCCTCTCAGCCTTCTCTTCTGCAGGCTAAACATGCCCAGCTCTTTAAGCCGCTCCTCATAGGGCTTGTTCTCCAGACCTTTGATCATTTTAGTTGCCCTCCTCTGGACGCTTTCCAGCTTGTCAACATCTCCCTTCAACTGTGGTGCCCAAAATTGGACACAGTGTGATTCCAGGTGTGGTTAACTAATGATCAACTAACTCCGCTGTGTTTTTGCCCGCTTTGGGTTGTGTCCAAAGGTGATGTGTCTCAATAGATGCTCTGAAGCTGTACCGAAAGGTGCGATGAGAACGGCAGGGATTTTCTGCACCGCTCCCTATTTTTATCTCCAACTTTCCATTGACCAGGAAGGGCTTGAGGAAGTGATAGGGGAGGCCAGGCCGGTGCTTCCCCTGCTGAGACAGCTGGGCTGATAATCCCTCTCGGCAGGACCTTTGCCCGCTTTTATAGCGGCCCATTTACGGCCCCTTTGCCGCCTGGATGGGCATCTCGCCTTTTGATCTCCACGGAACCCGTTCTCTCTCCCGGTTTCTCTCTCAGGGACTTTGCCCTTCGTCGGCCTGTGTTGACCCCTTGGTGACATCCTTGGTATAAATAACATTAAATGGGGAACCATGGAGGCCCGGCCTGAGTTATTGCCGGCTCTGACTCAGCGGAATTCTGATTCAGCTCAAGGGGGAAATGGGCCCTGCCGGGAAAGTCCGAAGTGCTGTCACAATTGGGGAAAAACCATGAGTGACAAGACTGTTTCTGCAACTGAAAGGGGTGTGAAGCAGAGCAGTCTAGGGATCTTATCACAGTCCGTCCCCAAGTTACAAACACCCAACTCACAAATGACTCGTACAGTAGAGTCTCACTTATCCAAGCTTGGATAAGCAAATATCTTGGATAATAAGGAGGCATTAAGGAAAAGCGTATTAAACATCAAATTAGGTTATGATTTTACAAATTAAGCACCAAAACATCATGTTTTACAACAAATTTGACAGAAAAAGCAGTTCAATACACAGTAATGTTATGTTGTAATTACTGTATTTACAAATTTAGCACCAAAATATCACGATATATTGAAAACATTGACTACAAAAATGGCTTGGATAATCCAGAAACTTGGATGAGCAAGGCTTGGATAAGTGAGACTCTACTGTAGTTAAAAATAGGGCTGAGACAACAAGAAGGGAGAGGAGTCTTCCCCAATGGTGCCTTCGAGGGGAGGTGGGCGGGGCCACAAATGGGCTCCAGGACTGGGATGGGCGGAGCTACGAGCTCTGAGGCAGGGCTGAGCTTCTATCCCAGGACACAGGGGGCGGGGCTAGAGGAGGGGGCGGGGCCTCTTCCCAAGTGCCTGACCGGGCTGAACCTCTAAACCCCGCCCCTGTGTTCTAACAAGTGCCTCGGGAGGTAGACAGAGGCTTAGCCCTGCCTTGCGCTCTTGGGAAGAGGCCCCGCCCCCACCCCACCCCCACCCCTTCAGTCCTAAAAGGCCTCTCAAGAGAGGTATAGAGGCTCAGCCTTATCTCAGGCTCTTGGAAGGAGGCCCCACCCCCTTCCCTAGCTCCGTTCTCTGTGTCCCAACAAGCGCCTCAGGAGAGGTATAGATTCTCAGCCCTGTCTCAGGCTCATGGGAAGAGGCCCCGCCCCTGCCCCAACCCCGCCCTTTAGTCCTAAAAGGCCTCTCAGGAGAGGTATAGAGGCTCAGCCCTGTCTTGGGCTCTTGGGAAGAAGCCACGCCCACTCCTCTAGCTCCACCCCCTATGTCCTAACAGGTGCCTCAGGGGCTCAGCTCTGTCTCTGGCACTTGGGAAGAGGCCCCGCCCCTCCTCTGGCCCCACCCCCAAATGCACTTGTGGCCATCACCGCCCCCCTGGATCGCTGCAGCACCCACTTTGGGAATCACTACACTACGCCGAACCCTCAATTCCAAATGCTCAGCTCTATCTAAGGAGCCCATCCCA
Organism: Anolis carolinensis; assembly: GCF_035594765.1. Taxonomy (NCBI): domain Eukaryota; kingdom Metazoa; phylum Chordata; class Lepidosauria; order Squamata; family Anolidae; genus Anolis; species Anolis carolinensis. Next base: position 2,103,696 of record NW_026943822.1, on the reverse strand, counting down.
TCAAGGTCAACTTGCTCGTCATTTCGCTGAGACTCATTATTAAGCTGGGAACCTTCCATCTGTCACGCCCGAGGCAACAGAGCACCAAGAACCAGACGCAGAGGCCAATATCTATCTAATATCTTTATTAAGTAAATATATAAAAGTAATAAAAACAAGTGAAGAATATAGTTCAGAAGCTGACCTTTCAAATGAGGCCAAATATAGTCCAAAAATGTATTGTCCAATAAATGATATTAGAGTTCAAAGTTTTAAATCCAATAACCGAAACACACACTATTGCCAAGCAATAGTGTGGGGAAAATGCCCAGAGTCTTTGAAGTCCAAGGTAGCTTGAGAACAAGGCTGGAAACAAACTTGAATCATTAAACAAGGTCCGTAACTAGGAACAAGGCGAAACAGAGATTCTAAGAACTAGGTCCGTGGCTAAAAACAAGGCTAGACAAATCTTGAATACTTGATCCCGAAGGCAAGGAACTGGGATTGCGGACTTTGCGAAGTCCACACAAGGCTGGAAACACGAAGTTGCTTCTGAAGCTGCTCAGTTGACTCCGCAACAATTCGAACGTGCTAGGCACCTATATTGGGGTCTCGTTTTCCCGCCAAACAGGTGTTCAGCGTCCTCTTTCCCTAGAGAACAGGGAACGAAACCTAACTTTGCAGATGTGAGACTCTCTGGATTTTCCCAGGGGAAACATGGCTAATCAGTGTCTTGTTTGGCAGCAATTCTCAAACTCCTGCGAACCCGCTCTTTAACTCCCCTGTCTGCAGTAAAGGAATGTCTCCTAGCGAAGGGAGGTGAGAGCTGTTCAAGGTCGGTTTTAATTGGTTTTTGGGCAAGAACATCAACATCTGGCATCTTGAAGGAGTCCGGCTGTTGTTGATCCGGAGAAAACCCCATGTTTTCATCCTCATCTGCCACAGTGACACTAGGAACGGGACTACAAGGCCCATGAGGCATCACACCATCCTCCCTTCCTCCGTTCCCATGTCCGTGTGCACCTGGCTGGCTTCAGTGGCTTCAGGGTCATCAAATCCAACCCTCCCTGTGGGAAACTGAACCTGAATCCGAGTCAATCCTAGATTCAAGCTGTGTCACAACAGCTGATTTCACGGTGTTCCCATTAACAGGACACGGAGCACAAGGTGTCCATTAACTCCCGGAAGGAGGGGAGTGATGCCTTCAGGGCAAAGGTGGGCAGAAGCCTCACTCAATAGGGCCATTGATGGGCAGCGCTCTGGGAGGCTCGTGGCGCAAAGAGCATTGTCTGTGTGACTTGCCAAAGACAGGACTGAGGAGGAAAGACGGCATCCAGGGCAGATCCGTGTCGGAGAAGGTTGGTGGTCTCAGTCCCAGTCGTGCCCATTGGTGGCTGACACATGGAGGGGAGACATGTGGGTGGAGGGCACGGGCTTGGCTCCCTGATACCTTCATCAAACGTGAAAAAATGACGGCAGAAATCCGTTCTGGTTTTGTTCTGTTTTCGTTTCGAATTTCGGGAAGATGATGGGAGCTTGGGGGTGGGGATGTTCGGATTCATAATTCGGGATCTGGAGTTCAATTTCAGAATCTTCCTGAAAACAGAACCAGGGAAGGAGGCACCTGAAATTAGATATAGAATCCTAGAGTTGGAAGAGACCTCATGGGCCATCCAGTCCAGCCCCATTCTGCCAAGAAGCAGGAAAGTCACATTCAAAGCCTCCAAAGAAGGAGCCTCCACCCCATTCTGCAGCAGAGAGTTCCACTGCCAAACAGCTCTCACAGGCTGGCGGATAGCAACGTTGGACCTCGTGATGAGATTCCTGCCTGCTTCCAATGCCTGTGTTCCCTTTCAGTCCGTTTTTTTTTCCTGTGTTGCTTTGTTTGCCTTTGAGGCAGAGCGGAGGTCTTTTCCTGTTTGGGGAAACGTGTCCTCTGGGGCACTTCATTGGATGTGGGATGGATCGGGGCTCCTCTCTCGAGCCACACATGGACGGTGCTTCTTGCCAGTACCAGCCCTAGGTAATTTCGCCTTATAGGCGAACCTAGTTGCCGTGCCCCCCCCCAAATTGCACCCCCCAAGGCCCCGCATATACGTGCCATTTTGGGTAATGGGACTCCTCTGCGCATGCGCAGGAGTTTGCTCGCTCGTGCGGTGACGTAAGGCACCGATGGGATTCCTGTGCACAGGACTTCCATCACTTGAGCGGACGGGTGGCTTTTGTGCCCTACATCACCGCGCGAGTGAGTGAGCAGCCATTTTGGGCAATGGGACTCGTGCACATGCGCAGGGGTTCGCTCGCTTGCGCAGCAGGTAAGGCACCCAAGCCGCCCGTCCGCACTAGCGATGGAAGCCCTGCGCACCGGAGTCCCATCAGTGCCTTACGTCACCGCACAAGCAAGCAAACCCCTGCGCATGGGCAGAGGAGTCCCATCGCCCAAAATGGCCAATGGGACTCCTCTGCGCATGCGCAGAGATTCTGAAGCGGAAAATTTATTTATTTTATTTATTTATTTCCCTCATTTCTATCCTGTCCTTCTCCCCCGAAGGGACTCAGGGCGGCTCACAATCTGGCAAAAATTCAATGCCAATGTACAATACAAAAAGATAAAACATAAGCAATTAAAACAATTGGATAATTTAACAAAATACAATAAATACATGTAAAACAATAGAATATGAAATACTTGAACCATTCTTGAAAAAAATACTTGAGAAAAGAACAAGAGATGGCGGCGGGTGATGGCGGCACCGTGGCGGCACCATGTTTACATGGGGGTGCCTCGAGTGCGCCCCCTGTTCGTGTGCGCCATCGGCGGCTGCCTACTTTGCCTCGCGGTTGAACCGCCTCTGGTTCTTGCAGAGGAGCCTGTGCCTTCCCTTCGTTGTGCCCTCCGCGCATGAGTGCATGGGAAGGAGGGTGGGTGCCACCACCGAGAGGGCCGGTCTCCCTGGCGTCTTTCTTCCAGAGGTGCTTCCTGCATGACGAGCATCCACCCACTAATGCTTTCCAGATGTGGAGAGGATGGCCGGCGGGAGGAGGGACGCGCAGATGTGGTCACCGTGGGCCTCTTTCGGGAATGTCCCGGAGCCCTTTAAGAGCCCGAGGGCAAGAGGGCCGTGGAGTGACCGCAGGGCACCGTCCCGGCCTGGCCTGAGTGTATTGTCCGGATGGGACGGGTGTCCGGCTGCCTTCTCCCCCCTCGCTGGCCTTCCCGCCCTTTGCTGGGCCAGCAGCCCAAGGGTTAAGCCAGGATCAGAGAAGGCGACTTCCTTTCAGGCTTTGGAAGGAGCTCACTTTCCTTGTGACCGGTTTGGGGAGAGGGAAGGGGGGAGACGGCAGGAAAGAGCCCACAGCGGAAGGGAAGGAGGGAGGAAGGCAGACGCCGCGCCTGGGATGGGGCCCACCAAGGTGAGTCGGCCCTGCAGACCCCCCACCTTCCCCCTTGCCCCCTCCCCACCCGCATCCCTCCCTCCCTCCCTCCCTCCCTCCCTTTGCAACCTTTCCTGGAAGACAAGGCCACCCTCCACTATAAGGACTGTCTTATGCTATTCTAAGGCGCCCCTTCATTTAAGCACTAAGGTCAATTAGCCCAAAAAAGTGAGCATTACATTTGAGTAAATAGAGTAAATTTCCTCTGCCATTGCAACCCTCAAATAATCCTTTCCCCAGCCATCATGCACATACAGTAGAGTCTCACTTATCTAACATAAACGGGCCGGCAGAATGTTGGATAAGCTGTTGTCCATAGACACCTCCAAGGTCATGTGGCCGGCATGACTGCATGGAGCGCTGTTACCTTCCTATTGATCTACTCACATTTGCATGTTTTCGAACTGCTAGGTTGGCAGAAGCTGGAGCTAACAGCGGGCGCTCACTCCGCTCCCCGGGTTTGAACCTGGGACCTTTTGGTCCGCAAGTTCAGCAGCTCAGCACTTTAACACACTGTGCCACCAGAGGCATATGTTGGACAATAAGGCATATGTTGGATAATAAGGAGGGATTAAGGAAAAGCCTTGGGGGGCTCTGGTGGCACAATGTGTTAAAGCACTGAGCTGCTGAACTTGCAGACCGAAAGGTCCCAGGTTCAAACCTGGGGAGCAGAGTGAGCGCCTGCTGTTAGCTCCAGCTTCTGCCAAGCTAGCAGTTCGAAAATATGCAAATGTGAGTAGATCAATAGGTACTGCTCCGGCAGGAAGGTAACGGCGTTCCATGCAGTCATGCCAGTGGCCACATGACCTTGGAGGTGTCTACGGACAACGCCGGCTCTTCGGCTTAGAAATGGAGATGAGCACCAACCCCCAGAGTCAGACACGACTGGACTTAACGTCAGGGGGAAATCTTTACCTTTACCTAAGAAAAAGCCTATTAAACATCAAATTAGGTTATGATTTTACAAATTATTATTAATAATAATACAGTAGAGTCTCACTTATCCAACGTAAACAGGCCGGCAGAATGTTGGATAAGCGAATATCTTGGATAATAAGGAGGGATTAAGGAAAAGCCTATTCAACATCAAATTAGGTTATGATTTTACAAATTAAGCGCCAAAACATCATGTTATACAACAAATTTGACAGAAAACGTAGTTCAATACGCAGCAATGTTACATTGTAATTACTGTATTTACGAATTTAGCACCAAAATATCACGATGTATTGAAAACATTGACTACAAAAATGCGTTGGATAATCCAGAACGTTGGATAAGTGAGTGTTGGATAAGTGTGACTCTACTGTAATAATAATAATAATAATAATAATAGTAATAATAATACATCACACAGTCCTAGACACTTGGGAATTGTTCGACTTGGGATTTTGTGATACAAAATCCAGCATGTCTGTCTTGTTTGCTGTGTCATATAATAAATAATAAGTTTATTTATATCCCGCCTCCATTTCCCCCAAAGGGGACTCGGGGCGGCTTACAGCAAAATCAGATACAAAACAATGATAAAATATGAAACATCAAAGAACAATAACAAAACCAATAATAATATATACACAATAACTGAAAAAACAGAAACGTAGTATTAAAACAGCCAATTAAAAACAATGAGGTTGCAATAGTGGATACGCAAAATGCTCATTATGAGTTACAAATTCATAGCTAGATAAAGTGCAACAGATTCATTTAAGGTCACATTGGAGCCCTGAATTAATGTCGTAATCAAGAGAAGTGCGACCAATACAAATTAAGCACCAAAACATCATGTTATACAACAAATTTGACAGGAAAAGTAGTTCAATACGCAGTAAGGCTATGTTGTAATTACTGTATTTACGAATTTAGCACCAAAATATCATGATATATTGAAAACATTGACTACAAAAATGCGTTGGATAATCCAGAACGTTGGATAAGCGAGACTCTACTGTACATCTTCACTGTGGAGAGGGACTTTTCAGGTGCAGACCAATATTTTTTTAATCACGCAAAGGCATTGTTTTTGGGGGAGTGTCCTTGAAGAAGACGTCCTAACTGTAAGAGATGTTCAGCTGTGGAACTCACTGCCTCAGAGTCCAATGGAGGCTCTTTCTTTTGAAAAAAAGAGGCTGCATGGCTATCTGTTGGGAATGCTTTGATTGTGCATTTCCTGTCTGGTAGAACAGGGTTGGGCTGGATGGCTTTGGGGTCTCTTCCAACTCTAGGATTCTATCATTATTATTATAAAGCAGAGGTTGGATGGCCATCTGTTTGGGGGGCTTTGATAGTCCCTTCTTCTTGTGGCAGGAGGCTGGACTGGATGGCCCTTGGGGTCTCTCTTCCAACGGTGATTCCCAATGTGTTCCTCCAGATGTTGAGTCCCAGTATCCCTCTCCCTTGTTGTTGTTGTTGTTGTTGTTGTTGTTGTTATATTTATACTAGCTGTGCCCGGCCACGCGTTGCTGTGGCAAAGTGGTGGTGGTATTGGTTAAAAATTGTTGTGTAATTTTTATTTGACGTTATTTGTATTTTTTAATTAATTTTATTCTAAGTTATCTTTTTATTTATTATATTTTATTATTTCCTTGTATTATTTTTAGTTATTTTTGTTATTATGGTATTTTATTGTATTAATTTTTTTAGTGTTTTTAATTATTTTTTTAGTGTTTTTTATTATTTTTTATTGGGTTGCTAGGAGACCAAGTTGGAGGAGCTTAGCCTTCTAACTGGCAGCAATTGGATAAAAGCAATTATTCCTCTCTCTCTAATTAGGACTTTATTTTTCTTTTCTTTTTGTTGTATCAACCTAGAGGCGTGGATAATGGGTTGTGTCGTCGAATCTAAGGCGCATGTTCATTTTCAAAACCCTGAAACAAAAAAAGTACCATATATACTCGAGTATAAGCTGACCCGAATATAAGCCGAGGCACCTTATTTTACCACAAAAAAACTGGGAAAACATTGACTCCAGTATAAGCCGAGATACCAATAAAATTACCGTATATACTCGAGTATAAGTCGACCCGAATATAAGCCGAGGCACCTAATTTTACCACAAAAAAACTGGGAAAACATTGACTCCAGTATAAGCTGAGATACCAATAAAATTACCGTATATACTCGAGTATAAGCCGACCCGAATATAAGCCGAGGCACCTAATTTTACCACAAAAAACTGGGAAAACATTGACTCCAGTATAAGCCGAGATACCAATAAAATTACCGTATATACTCGAGTATAAGCCGACCCGAATATAAGCCGAGGCACCTAATTTTACCACAAAAAAACTGGGAAAACATTGACTCCAGTATAAGCTGAGATACCAATAAAATTACCGTATATACTCGAGTATAAGCCGACCCGAATATAAGCCGAGGCACCTAATTTTACCACAAAAAACTGGGAAAACATTGACTCCAGTATAAGCCGAGATACCAATAAAATTACCGTATATACTCGAGTATAAGCCGACCCGAATATAAGCCGAGGCACCTAATTTTACCACAAAAAAACTGGGAAAACATTGACTCCAGTATAAGCCGAAATACCAATAAAATTACCGTATATACTCGAGTATAAGCCGACCCGAATATAAGCCGAGGCACCTAATTTTACCACAAAAAAACTGGGAAAACATTGACTCCAGTATAAGCCGAGATACCAATAAAATTACCGTATATACTCGAGTATAAGTCGACCCGAATATAAGCCGAGGCACCTAATTTTACCACAAAAAAACTGGGAAAACATTGACTCCAGTATAAGCCGAGATACCAATAAAATTACCGTATATACTCGAGTATAAGTTGACCCGAATATAAGCCGAGGCACCTAATTTTACCACAAAAAAACTGGGAAAACATTGACTCCAGTATAAGCCGAGATACCAATAAAATTGCATTGATTGAGGCATCAGTAGTTTAAATGTTTTGGAATCTTTACATAAAGCTCTAATTTAAGATACATGGTTATACAGCCCGGAAAACTCACAGCAACCCAATACAGTCATTTCTAAGGCTGCCCTTAGGGGATGCTGGGGCTGCTCATCCAGGAAAGCGACTCTTCCTGGCGCAGGCCGTTCCTATCAGTTCGCCATCTGAAACGTCCCTTTGGGCAGGCTCCAGTGCGTTTCCCAAGGCTATTGTTTAAAATGAACGTGGCCGCAATTCAGCGACAACGTCAAACCTGAAGGAACACTTGGCGAGTCTCTGGCAACAGCAAGAGGAAGCGCAGGCGGGGAAAGGCAGCCTCGGAGGGCAAAGTCTTGCAGGGCCCTTGCGGAGGGGCCGTCCGCCCTGGCCAAAGTGGGGGGTGGGCAGCAAAGAATGGGCCTCCATAGGGCTTTAGCCAGAGCCCCCCACTTTTAGGCATAAGCCTGGCCTGGGCACACAAGGACCACCTGTGCAACACCTGTCCTACCTTGGCAGCAGGTGAGGCTTTGGGGAAAGGACCCTTGGGCGAGGGGGTTTGGGCATCAAAGGGGGCCATGGCACCCATCGCTCACAATCATTGCATTTCAATTACCGTATATACTCGAGTATAAGCCGACCCGAATATAAGCCGAGGCACCTAATTTTACCACCAAAAAACCTGGGAAAACATTGACTCAAGTATAAGCCGAGGGTGGTAAATTTCAGAAATAAAAATACTATATATACTCGAGTATACGCCTAGTTTTCCAGCCCTTTTTTTAAGACTGAAAAAGCCCCCCTCGGCTTATACTCGGGTGAGGGTCCTGGTTGGCTTATATTTGGGTCAGCTTATACTCGAGAATATATGGTACATTTATTATTTTTCTCTATTATTATTGGTATTATTACATTTATTATTTTTATCTATTATTGTTGCTACTATTACATTTATTTTATTCTATTATTATTATTATTATTATTATTATTACATTTATTATTTTACTCTTATATTATTACAGTAGAGTCTCACTTATCCAACACTCGCTTATCCAACATTCTGGATTATCCAACGCATTTTTGTAGTCAATGTTTTCAATATAACGTGATATTTTGGTGCTAAATTTGTAAATACAGTAATTACTACATAACATTACTGCATATTGAACTACTTTTACTGTCAAATTTGTTGTATAACATGATGTTTTGGTGCTTAATTTGTAAAATCATAACCTATTTTGATGTTTAATAGGCTTTTTCTTAATCTCTCCTTATTATCCAACATATTCGCTTATCCAACGTTCTGCTGGCCCATTTATGTTGGATAAGTGAGACTCTACTGTATTATTATTATTATTATTACATTTATTATTTTACTCTTATATTATTATTATTATTATTATTATTATTATTACATTTATTATTTTACTCTTATATTATTATTATTATTATTATTATTATTATTATTATTATTATTATTGCAAGTATTATTTTACTCTATTTATTATTACAGTAGAGTCTCACTTATCCAACATAAACGGGCCGGCAGAATGTTGGATAAGACAATATGTTGGATAATAAGGAGAGGTTAAGAAAAAGCCTATTAAACATCAAAATAGGTTATGATTTTACAAATTAAGCACCAAAACATCATGTTATACAACAAATTTGACAGAAAAAGTAATTCAATACGCAGTAATGCTATGTAGTAATTACTGTATTTACGAATTTAGCACCAAAATATCACGATGTATTGAAAACATTGACTACAAAAATGTGTTGGATAATCCAGAACCTTGGATAAGCGAGTGTTGAATAAGTGAGTCTCTACTGTAACATTAAATTAATTGAGGCATCAGTAGGTTAAATGTTTTTGAATATTTACATAAAGCTCAAATTTAAGATAAGACTGTCCAACTCTGATCAAATCATTATTCTCATCTTCTTCAATGTAAATGTGCTTATGTATCCTTTTAATAATAATAGAGTGAAATAATACATGTAATAATAATAATAATAAATACAGGAAAATAATACAGTAGAGTCTCAGTTATCCAAGCTAAACAGGCCGGCAGAACCTTGGATAAGCAAACATCTTGGATAATAAGGAGGGATTAAGGAAAAGCCTATTAAACATCAAATTAGGTTATGATTTTACAAATTAAGCACCAAAGCATCATGTTTAACAACAAATTTGACAGAAAAAGTAGTTCAATACGCAGTAATGCTATGTAGTAATTACTGTATTTATGAATTTAGCACCAAAATATCACGATATTTTGAAAACATTGACTACAAAAATATGTTGGATAATCCAGAACGTTGGATAAGCGAGTGTTGGATAAGTGAGACTCTAGTCTATTTATAGTGTATTGTACAGTTATTATATATGCGTTTTATTGTTAAGCCGCCCTGAGTCCCCTGTTGGGTGAGAAGGGCAGGATATAAATATTGTAATAAATAGATAAATAAATACTCTATGGTGTCTTTCACTTGCAAAATAGTTGTGTAAACTTCTCGAAGGCTTTCATGGCCGGGATCACAGGGTTATTGTGTGTTTTCCGGGATGTGAATTTTTTTAAATTTTTTAAAACCGATTTATAGTGTACTAGCTGTGCCCGGCCACGCGTTGCTGTGGCAAAGTGGTGGTGGTATTGGTTAAAAATTGTTGTGTAATTTTTATTTGACGTTATTTGTATTTTTTAATTAATTTTATTCTAAGTTATCTTTTTATTTATTATATTTTATTATTTTCTTGTATTATTTTTAGTTATTTTCTGTTATTATAGTATTTTATTGTATTAATTTTTAGTGTTTTAAATTATTTTTTAGTGTTTTTTATTATTTTTTATTGGGTTGCTAGGAGACCAAGTTGGAGGAGCTTAGCCTTCTAACTGGCAGCAATTGGATAAAAAGCAATTATTCCTCTCTCTCTAATTAGGACTTTATTTTTCTTTTCTTTTTGTTGTATCAACCTAGAGGCGTGGATGAGGGGTTGTGTTGTCAAATTTCGAGGTTGGGGGGCCTGTAGTTTTGTTGTTTTGTGGGTTGCCGTGATGCCGTCACTCTTTTATATATATAGATTGTACAGTTTTTATATGTGTGTTTTATTGTAAGCCGCCCTGAGTCCCCTGTTGGGTGAGAAGGGCGGGATAGAAATATTGTAATAAATAATAAATAAATGTATGGCCATGTTCCAGAAGCATTCTCTCCTGACGTTTTGCCCACATCTATGGAGGTTCGTACACCTCTGAGGATGCCTGGCATAGATGTGGGCGAAACGTCAGGAGAGAATGCTTCTGGAACATGGCCATACAGCCCGGAGAACACACAACAACGTAGTTGTGTAAATTCAGTGTGTCTGGGATGCTCATTTTGCAAGTTGTTTGGCTTTCGCGGCTCGGGTGTGAATGAGTCACGGTTTCCTTGCTGCTCCTTCAAAGAAGTTCTTCCTCAAAGACACATGACGGGGTTATTTGGGATGCCTGTCCAGTGACAGCGCTTTCATAGCCAGCCATAGAGGCACCTGCAAAGGCTTCCCTGGGCATGCGCAAAGTTGTATTCTGGGGAATTCCCACCCATGAAAACAACATACCTGCTTTCGACTTGATGCCCCTCTTGAAACAGCCTCCTGCCATTGCTTGCCCCCCAGAAAGTGGCTTTTCTCTATATTGTGTGTTTGGGATGGCCAAAGACGAAACCAAGGGATCATTCATTATAATCAAATATGTGGTTTTTTTCTCATGTAACTCAGCATTTGCACAGTGTTTGAAAAATTACTCTTTGAAGGTTATTTTCCCCCCGTTATTCAATGTTTCAAAAGTAATCTGTTCCCACTAACAATAATTAAACATTAATTTGTTGCCCTTTTTGTTACTGTTTGGCCTCTGTGTGTGTGTGTGTATCTATCTACCGTATATACAGTAGAGTCTCACGTATCCAACACTCACTTATCCAAGGTTCTGGATAATCCAAGGCATTTTTTTAGTCAATGTTTTCAATATATCGTGATATTTTGGTGCTAAATTCGTAAATACAGTAATTACTAAGTAGCATTACTGCATATTGAACTACTTTTTCTGTCAAATTCGTTGTATAACATGATGTTTTGGTGCTTAATTTGCAAAATCATAACCTAATTTGATGTTTAATAGGCTTTTTCTTAATCTCTCCTTATTATCCAACATATTCGCTTATCCAACATTCTGCCGGCCTGTTTATGTTGGACAAGTGAGACTCTACTGTACATACCTACTAATCTTATAAAAACATTTCCCCCAGAAATATCTGTTAATCTCTGCTACAGATATGTAGGCATTTCTCCCTGCAAGCCTTTGCAATCCCTATGTACCTTTATATTTGTATCTATCTATCTATATACATTAATTTTATATATGAATTTTCCCCCTCATATGTTTGCAGGTCTTTGCAAATCCTATATACATATAGATAGCTAGAGATTTCCATGTACCTGTATATCTGTATCTGTGTGTATACATTATTTTATATATGAATTTTCACCATACATTGACAGAAAGAAGAGCAAGATTATGGTAAATATATACATGAATATAAATTGCTTGGATAGACAAATAAGATAAGAGCTTGGATGGGACAAAATCTTGTAAGACTCTAATCCAAGTGTAGGATTACACTACAAATAGGATACACATGTTTTGCTATTATTAGAAGGTGTAAAATTTACTACTGTTAATGGGTGGCTTTGTATCAAGCAGGGGCCAACTTTGGACCTCCCTCCTGGTGGATTGGACTTCAACTCCCACCATTCCTAACAGCCTGCTTTATGTACCAATAGTTACCGTATGTTATAATGTATACACTTTGGAAATAATAATAATAATAATAATAATAATAATAATAATAATAATAGTGTCCAATGTGTGATCCAGTACAACAGCCAGCAGAGTGTCTGCTGTGGACTCATCTTGTTGTGTTTCAAATAATAATAATAATAATAATAATAATAATAATAATAATAATAATAATAATAAATCGATCTGCCAACTGCAAAAGGCCACCCGACTGAGATCTGTGTGCATCATCTGAAAATACATCACACAGTCCTAGACACTTGGGAAGTGTTCAACTTGTGATTTTGTGAAATGAAATCCAGCATGTCTATCTTGTTTGCTGTGTCATAATAATAAAATAATAAAAATAATAATAATAATAATAATAATAATAATAATAATAATAATAATAATAATAATAGCCGGCATTTGGAAACAATAGACATTGACAAAATTACGATCTGCCAGCTTCAAAAGGCCACCCTGCTGGGATCTGCGCGCATCATCTGAAAATACATCACACAGTCCTAGACACTTGGGAAGTGTTCGACTTGTGATTTTGTGATATGAAATCCAGCATATCTATCTTGTTTGCTGTGTCATAATAAAATAATAATAATAATAATAATAATAATAATAATAATGGGGAATAATATATCCAAAGAGGAGGGAGAGGTGGGAGAGCCGGCCACTTTTTGGAGCCACTGACCGCTTTCTTTCTTTCTTTCTTTCTTTCTTTCTTTCTTTCTTTCTTTCTTTCTTTCTTTCTTTAGGGACAGGAACCGGACTCCCCGTGCCCCGTTGGCCTTCTCTCCTCGTCGGGGCAAAGGAAGAAAAGCGGCCACGGCCTCCTCTGCTGCGCACCTCTCTCTCTCCGTGGTTTAATGATTGACTAGCCAATTGGGCGAATAAATCCCCAGAGCCACGGCGTGTTCAAAGCCATTTCTTGCTCAGCGTGCTTCTTTCCCGCAGCCATGGCCAAGGGCTTCTTCATCAGCAAGACTCTGGGCATCGTGGGCATCGTGCTGGGAGTGGCCGCAGTGGCCACCATCATCGCCCTCTCGGTGGTCTACTCGGAGGAGAAGCAAAAGAATGCTTCGCTGTCCAGCGTGGCTACCACAACTAGGCCCACAGTGACAACAACGACGTCGACCGCCGGGACCACAACCACAACTACAACTACAACCACAACCACAAAAATCCCCGAAACAAGCCCTACCACATCCAGCCCAAGTTATCCTTGGAACGAACTGCGGCTGCCGGACACCTTGGAACCGATTAACTACACGGTCACCCTGCGGCCTTTCCTGACCCCGGATGACCGGGGTCTCTACGTCTTCCAGGGGAACAGCACGGTCCGGTTTGTGTGCCTCAAGCCCACCGACTTGATCCTCATCCACAGCAAGAAGCTCAACTACACGGACCAGGCGGGGTTCCTGGTCTCCCTGAGCGGCGTGGACGGTGCCACGGTGCCCGCCATCGTCGCGACCCGGACGCAGGAGGACACCGAGTACCTGGTGGTGCAGCTGGCGGGGAATCTCCAGGAGGGCCAGTCGTACGAGATGCTCACCATCTTCACCGGGGAACTGGCCGACGACCTGGCCGGCTTCTACCGCAGCGAGTACCAGGAGGACGGCAAGGCCAGGTAGGCGGGCAGGAGGGGCGCAATAATGGTCAGGGGAGCACCGGAGGGTCCCGGAACAAGGCGGAAGAGCGTGGGAATCTCTGTCTGAGGCTTTCACGGCTGGAATCACTGGGGTGTTGTGTGGCTTCCAGTCTGCCTGGCCGTGTTCTAGCAGCATTTTCTCTGGCTGATGTTTCGCCTGCATCTGTGGCTGGCATCTTCAGAGGAAAGGAGCCCCCAGATGGCGTAGTGGACTAAGTGACTTGAAGGTTGGGTTGCTGACCTGAAAGCTGCCAGGTTCGAATCCCACCTGGGGAGAGTGCGGATGAGCTCCCTCTATCAGCTCCAGCTCCATGCGGGGACATGAGAGAAGCCTCCCACAAGGATGGTAAAAACATCAAAACATCCGGGCGTCCCCTGGGCAATGTCCTTGCAGACGGCCAATTCTCTCACTCCAGAAGCAACTCAAGTTGCTCCTGACACGAAAAAAAAAATCTTCAGAGGATCTGATGTTTGTAAAGCAAGTGGAGTATATACCCTGTTTCCCCTAAAATAAGACATCCCCAGAAAATAAGACCTTTTGGGAATCACCCTGGACTACTCAAGTCTAAATGTAGTCAGACAGATGATAGAGTTAGATTGAGGGAATCCTTTCCTTTAGATAGGATTCACCATTGTTTCCTGCTTCCCGTCCTATTTAGGTCAGCCCACCCTTTGAAGTTTCTAGAAATGTGACCTCTCCTAGGGCTTTGATGTAACTTCCCCAATTTGGCGTTTGGAATGTTTATCGCCCTAGAGAAGAACAGCCCCATGAGGCTTGGTCGCCATTCCAGCTTCCTGCTTTGTTCCAGAGAGGACGCGCCTCTGTCCTCTATTAGTCAAGATGTAGTTATCTATAGAGCTTTGTTATTTTAATCCTTCTATGTGTATTAGAACAGGATAGATTAGCTAGTTAGCTCCAAACCTTTTCTATCCATCAATGGATTTCTTTTTACCTCAATAAATGCTTTTAAACTTTAAAGGAGGTATAGATGCTCAGCCCTGTCTCACGCTCTTGGGAAGAGGCCCCGCCCCATCCCTAGCCCCTCCCTTAGGGATGTATATTATCATTTATTGTATTGTTCAATGTGTTATGATTTGTTGTTTTTTATATTTTGTTATATTGTATTGTTCTGGGCATGGCCCCATGTAAGCCGCCCCGAGTCCCTGTTGGGGAGATGGTGGCGGGGTATAAATAAAGTTTTATTATTATTATTATTATTATTATTATTAGAGGCTCAGCCCTGTCTCGGGCTCTTGGAAGGAGGCCCCGCCTCGTTCCCTAGCTCCGCCCTCAGTGTCCCAACAAGCGCCTCAGGAGAGGTATAGATCCTCAGCCCTGACTCAGGCTCTTGGGAAGGAGCCACACCCACTCCTTTAGCTCCGCCCCTGTGTCCTAACAGGCGCCTCAGGGGCTCAGCCCTGTCTCCAGCACTTGGGAAGAGGCCCCACCCCTCCTCTGGCCCCGCCCCCGTGTCCTAATAGGTGCCATCACCGCCCCCCTGGATCGCTGCAGTGCCCACCAGGGGGCGGTAGCGCCCACTTTGGGAATCCATGAAGTAGACGCATGTCTATGAACGCTTGGCCTCAGAAGTGCTACAAGATCCCTTTGCATGCCTATATCCCAGCCGAATGCATCGATGTTCTTTGAATTGATCCCAGCCTGTCACTTCATTGATCCCTGCCAATCTTTTGCAGGGTGGTGGCCACCACGCAGATGCAGGCGGCCGATGCCCGGAAGGCCTTCCCTTGCTTTGACGAACCTGCCAAGAAGGCCACCTTCTCCGTGGTCTTGATCCACCCTTCCGACCACGTGGCGCTCTCCAACATGCCAGTCTCCGGTAAGGAAGCCATGGGGGGGGGAGGGGGGCAGGACCCCAATGTGGGTGTGGGCAGCACCCCATTGTCCCCTCCTCTTATATCTGCTTTGATGGCACATTTTGAGCGCATTGTTATTGTACTTAATTGCTGCAGAAAGTCTTCTGCAGTTGATGCTTCATGAATAAGGACCTGACGTTGGGCGAAAGGGGGCTTTGAGTGCGACCCCCCCCCCAAACTCAGCTCCTTGTCCTTTGAGTTTTGGGAAGGCTGATACCACAATCCCGTTCTAAGTCCTCTAAAAACAAAGTACATTTGAAGTAGTAATAACTAGGTTATTGGGGTCAAAAGTGGAAAGGCCTCATGGGAGCATCAGGATTTGTTGTTGCAACACTATATAATGTGATTGTCCCATGTTGTGGGGCGGGTCTTTCGGCCATGGGGCACAGAGCTATTTTTCTGGCTCCAGTGGGGACCTTTTGGCTCAATGGTGAGGTATAATGCTTATATTATTAATATTATTTATTATTTACAGTATTTATATTCCACCCTTCCTACCCTGAAGGGGACTCAGAGCGGATCACAATGTACATATACATGGCAAACATTCAATGCCATTACACATACGACATATATAGACAGACACAGAAGCAATTTAACATTTTCCAGCTTCCGGCTTCATGATGGTCTGCTCGATTCCGGCCACAGGGGGAGCTGCCGCTTCACCAGCCACTTGTGACACCGAGACCTTGATGGAGTACTTCCTCATTCCTTTCCGCATGATGCTGGAAGTTTTTATGGTGTCGTAAATTAGTTAAATTAACATCCCCGCATAAAGCGGTACCTAACTTTTCTACTCGACAGATGCAACTGTCTTTTGAGTTGCTTAGGTCAACAACGAGCTAGGCTATTAATGGTCAGGAGCTCATTCCGACTTCGGCTGGCTTCGAACTCATGACTCTCAGTCAGTAGTGATTTATTGCAGCTGGCTACTAACCAGCTGCACCACAGCCTGGCCCTATATAGATATGTGTGTGTATGTAACGATTTATTCAGAAGGAAACAAAACAACTAAGAAACAATCAGGATTAATAGATAATAGATAATAATAACAGCATAACAGCAAAGCATAATAGATAAGGCTAAAATGACACAGTAGCCTGTAAAGATTAAAAAATAAAATAAAGTACTGATGCCTCAATTAATGTAATTTTATTGGTATCTCGGCTTATACTGGAGTCAATATTTTCCCAGTTTTTTTGTGGTAAAAATAGGTGCCTCGGCTTATATTTGGGTTAGCTTATACTCGAGTATATATGATAATTTTATTGGTATCTCGGCTTATACTGGAGTCAATGTTTTCCCAGTTTTTTTGTGGTAAAGTTAGGTGCCTCAGCTTATATTCGGGTTGGCTTATACTCGAGTAAATATGGTACTTTATTTTTTCTATCCCGCCACCATCTTCCCAAAGGGACTTGGGGCGGCTAACATGGGGCCAAGCCCAGAATAAAACAAATACAACAGTTAAAACCAATGTAAAGAGGGATAAACAATTTAACAAACATTCAGGAGCACTGCGCCACAATTATGTGGCGCAGGCTGGTTAGCAGCCAGCTGCAATAAATCACTCTGACCAAGAGGTCATGAGTTCGAGGCCAACCCATGTCGGGGTGAGCACTCAACAATTAAAATAAAATATAGCCCCTGCTCGTTGTTGACCTATGCAACCCGAAAGATAGTTGCATCTATCAAGTAGGAAATTTAGGTACCACTTATATGTGGGGAGGCTAATTTACGACACCATAAAAATCATCCTGCCGCTGTTGGAATGAGGAAGTGCCGTCACAGTGGATGATGAAGCAGCTGCGCCCCCTGTGGCCGGAATCAAGCATACCCTCAGGAAGCTGGAAGCTGGAGAAGGTTAAATTGCCTCTGCGTCTGTCTCTGTCTCTATTATATGTTTGTATGGCATTGAATGTTTGCCTTATATGTGTACAATGTGATCCGTCCTGAGTCCGCTTCGGGGTGAGAAAGAAGGGCAGGATATAAATACTGTCAATACAGTAGAGTCTCACTTATCCAAGACTCGCTTGTCCAAGGTTCTGGATTATCCAAGGCATTTTTGTAGTCAATGTTTTCAATATACAGTAGAGTCTCACTTATCCAACATAAATGGGCCGGCAGAATGTTGGATAAGCAAATATGTTGGATAATAAGGAGGCATTAAGGAAAAGCCTATTAAATGTCAAATTAGGTTATGGTTTTACAAATGAAGCACCAAAACATCATGATATACAACAAATTTGGCAGAAAAAGTAGTTCAATACACAGTAATGCTATGTAGTAATTACTGTATTTACACATTTAGCACCAAAATATCACGATATTTTGAAAACATTGACTACAAAAATGCATTGGATAATCCAGAACGTTGGATAAGCGAGTGTTGGATAAGTGAGACTCTACTGTACCTTGATATTTTGGTGCTAAATTTGTAAATACAGTAATTACAAACATAACATTACTGCGTATTGAACTACTTTTTCTGTCAAATTTGTTGTATAACATGATTTTTGGTGCTTAATTTGTAAAATCACAACCTAATTTGATGTTTAATAGGCTTTTCCTTGATCCCTCCTTATTATCCAAGATATTCGCTTATCCAAGGTTCTGCCGGCCCGTTCAGCTTGGATAAGTGAGACTCTACTGCAAAGGAAGAAATAAAAGCATGAGTAGCAAACTATCATAAAACAGATAGGGAAGGTAATAAAACAAAGAGTCAAAGCCCAAAACACCTGGAGGAGAGTTTACAATCGGCCCGTGCCTGATTTAGAATCATAGAGCCAGAAGGGACCCCCAAAGGACATCCAGTCCAACCCTCCTCTCCCTCCAGATACGAAGCAGATGACCCTGGAGGACGGCCAGTCGTGGAACAGGACCGAGTTCCTCCCGACCCTCAAAATGTCCACCTACCTGCTCGCTTTCATCGTCAGTCAATTTGAGTCGGTGGAGGCTGACCAGAACGGCACCCAGGTAAGTAAGTACGAGGAGGGGTCCCCACTCTTCATGGGCAGCCCCCCCCCCGACTGAGCCAGCCCCGCCCGCTCTCTTGCAGATCCGGATCTGGGGCCGCCCCAAGGCCATTGCGGAGGGACAAGGCGACTACGCCCTCAACGTCACGGGCCCCATCCTCAGCTTCTTTGAGAAGCACTACAACACGACCTACCCGCTGCAGAAGTCAGGTAAGTCGGGTCCGGTGGAGAGGGACATCCTGCAATGGGTAGCAGTTAATATAATATAATAATAATAACTCATGACCATTCATCATTCACTGCACCCTCGCAGTGATGTTGACCGGCTATATCTGCCTAGAAGATCAAGGGGCAGAGGACTCTTACAAGTCAAACAAGCAGTCAAAGAAGAAGAACATGCCCTGGCAGAATATATAAAGCAAAGTGAAGAACCTGCTTTGATTGAAGTCAAAAATCAGAAACTCCTCAAAGCACAGCAGACAAAAAACCAGTACAAGAAAACCGCACTACAAACTAGAGCTGACAGCTGGCACAACAAAACATGGCATGGAAAGTTCCTTGACAAAATTGAAGGAAAAGCTGACACGGAGAAGACCTGGCTATGGCTCACAAATGGGACCCTGAATATCTGTATGTATGTATTTTTATCCTTTACAATTTTATTTTGTAAATCGCCTAGGGCATCTTGGATGGAGGGTGATTAATAAGTAATTAAATGATGGTGATGATGATGATGAAAAAGAAGAAGAAGAAGAAGAAGAAGAAGGAGACAGAAGGCCTGATCCTTGCAGCCCAGGAGCAAGCCATCAGAACAAAGGCCATTCAGGCCAAGATCGAAAAATCAACTGAGGACCCAAAATGCAGACTCTGCAAGGAAACTGACTAAACCATGGATCATATCCTCAGCTGCTGTAAGAAAATCGCACAGACAGACTACAAACAGAGACACAACTATGTGGCCCAAATGATCCATTGGAACTTATGCCTCAAGTCCCACCTCCCAGCAGCAAAGAACTGGTGGGATCACAAACCTGCAAAAGTCTTGGAAAATGAGCACGCAAAGATACTGTGGGACTTCCGAATCCAGACTGACAAAGTTCTGGAACACAACACACCAGACATCACAGTTGTGGAAAAGAAAAAGGTTTGGATCATTGATGTCGCCATCCCAGGTGACAGTCGCATTGACGAAAAACAAGAGGAAAAACTCAGCCGCTATCAGGACCTCAAGATTGAACTTCAAAGACTCTGGTAGAAACCAGTACAGGTGGTCCTGGTGGTGATGGGCACACTAGGTGCCGTGCCAAAAGATCTCAGGGAGAACAGGAAAGGGCCTGAGGCTGTTAGGAATGGTGGGAGTTGGAGTCCAAAACACCTGGCATAGGGTGATGGGAGCCTTGAGAGAAGGCCCTGAGCCATTCCCCGTCTAAGCCGTTTCTCCCTCTCTCCCTCACCTGTGCAGACCAGGTGGCCCTCCCCGACTTCAACGCCGGCGCCATGGAGAACTGGGGTCTGGTGACCTACCGGGAGAGCGCCCTGCTCTTTGACGACAACTTTT